>NC_090268.1:425398911-425704863 GCF_040414725.1 Anabrus simplex | reverse complement strand
CCCTGGCGGTCAAGCGCATACTAAAAGCAATTGAAATACACGCCACGTGTCCCGCACAATCACTGCAGTCCGGTCTAGCGCCGAAAAAACATCAAATACGGTCAGGGATAACTAAAATACGAACCCGCACAATTGTGCGTACACGGTCTGAAAGGGCTAAAGCCAGATGTGGTTAAACACGGCATTGATTTGCTACTCAAGGAATTTTGTACATAAAGTACTGCATTACAAATTTTGTCCTTTTGTTTGTTTTCATAGTCCACTGCACACTCTCTTTTATCTTTATATAGCATTTGAATAATCTAATTACATGCTTATAGCAAAAAATTAAAATTCACTAAAGCAGAACATCGTCGCTGCCGGAACTAAACCTCTTATGTGAAATATTTTCGCTTAGAACGTTGGCCGGTAAGGTTCTGCCATCTAAGGTGCAATATTGTGTGATTATTTTCAAGGCTTTCTCGCTCTTCATAATGTATGTACTGCGGGTCAGTATATCTCCAAAACTATTATCACATAGGAGGTTTTGTCCCGGCAACGACGATATGCAAAACTTTCTTTGAGAACTGTGTAAATCACTAAATAAGTTCAACAAAACACTGTGTTGAAGTCTTTAAAATGCAAAATTTCATTTACCAGTTAATATATTAATGAATGAATACTCTTCTCTCTCTATCACGGATAACCACCAACTGGGGAGAGAATCGTACCATTTACATCCTTTTAGTTTTTTATCAGAAAATTCCAAACATTATACAACCAACATAATGTCATTTAGAATACGGTATATTTTACTAATACAGTACATATTCCAGGACGATATTATTAGACATATCTTAAAATCGAATACGAAGATATAGTTAGAATTCTAGAGGACAAATTAGGGCAAATAGCCATTTATAGAAAAGGGGAGTTAGTGATTGGAATAACTTACCAAGGGAGATATTCAATACATTTCTTTGAAATCATTTAAGAAAATGCTAGGAAAACAACAGATCAGGATTCTGCCACCTGGGCGACTGCCCTAAATGCAGATTGATTGATTGTTTGATTGATCATGGTGACTACTGCGGTTATTAACCAACTACCAGTCCGGCCCCGCTGTGTAGGGGAAAACGCTTCCGCCTGTCCCCCAGGTTCGATTCCCGACTGGATCAGAGGGTTTTTAATTGTAAATGATTTATATCCCTGGCCTGGGGATTGGGTGTTTGTGTCGTCCTTAACGTTCCTTTCCTCACATTCAACACTCTACACTTCCTCCATTCCAGTTACACGCAGGTTCATAACACATGGTGGAAGTGGGGGCAAAACATCTCTATAGGTCGACATCCCGAACAAATAGCATTAAAAATGACTACCCTGTCACCCGTCTTCCAATAAAAGCATTAACCATTGCTGATTTGACAGATCAAGTGCAACAGGCGTGGAACTCCATCCCACAAAATAACATACGGTCCTTGAAACACACAATTCATACACGTTTGCATGCTTGCATTCAAAAAGCAGCTCGAACATGATTTGATTGAATGTATAATGTATTATTATTATTATTATTATTATTATTATTATTATTATTATTATTATTAATAATAATATTTTAATACATAGAGTTGAGCCTCTATGGACTGCGTGGTGACAACCAACTTCATTTTAGTGTCTAGGTCTTGTTCTTGTTCCGGCTTTGACTTCCTGCCAGGATCTTCTGAGCCCAGCAACGAGTGCCTGTTTATGCTCTTCAGACAAATGTCCTCTCCATCTTCTGGAAGTTGATACCATTTTGAAACCTTGATAGTTGTTCACCAATCTTCTGAATGCGTTCCTATCATGAATTTCTTGGTCTGAAATACCAATCTGCCTCAGATCTTTTTCGCATTCCTGGAACTATCTCGGCCTTGTTGCCTTAGATTGAATAAAATTCCATATTCTTTTTGTTAGTCGATCATCAGTCATCTTCAAGAGATGACCGTAAAATAATAGCCGTCTCTTCTTAATTGACGCTGTGAGAGGTTCTTTCTTGCTGTACAAATCCTCATTAGGTCTCATTTGCCACTGAACGTCAACCCACTATTACCTAGGATTTTTCTTAGTATCCTGCGCAGAAGGAATAAAATTAAAAATAAATATAAAAATATGTCACCAACACAAGAAGTGCATATTCCAATTATAGTAAGCAAAACACGCTGACCGTCACAATATTAAAAAATAATCTCGTTCCTAGGACCAAATAATTTATTATTATTTACAACTCAACCGTCCTAATTAGCTACACTGACTACCGAGAATTACAAACACAATTTTGACAAGGAGGATGTCTTTCTTAGCCGGCTCCGTGATGTAGGGGTGGCGTACCTGCCTCTTACCCGGAGGCTCCCGGTTCGATTCCCGGCGCCAGGCCAGGGATATTTAGCTGGATCTGAGGACGGATTCGAGGTCGACTCAGCCTACGTGATTACAATTGAGGAGCTGTCTGACGGTGCAGATTCCTTATCTGTTGCTTTCCTAGCCTTTTCTTAAATGATTTCAAAGAAATGGTGAGATGGCGGCCCCGGTCTAGAGAGCCAAGAATAACGGCCGAAAGGTTCCGTCGTGCTGACTACACGTCACCTCGTAATCTGCAGGCCTTCGGGCTGAGCAGCGGTCGCTTGGTTGTACAAGGCCCTTCCAGGACTGTTGTGCCATAGAGTTTAGTTTGGATGTCCTTGTTATCGCATATTCGCTGACTACTGGGTTCTCAGAACTGGATAATTACTTCAAAAGACTTGTTGATTGTTGTGAGTGGCAGCAAGGGATGGTTGTTACTGGAACACTTTAGGAAACTCACATTCTTTCAGAAATAACTACCGTAATCCTACTGACGAAAGATGCTCTGTACTACCACGGTCTAAGTATGAAGTAACAAATTATACTGTATTTTAGCTTTATCGCTTTATCAATATGTACACTCACTCTTCAGCTACCGAATTAAGAAACAGTCATGGACCCTTCACCAGCCATGCTCCGCCCCGCGGAGTCAGCGTGGTCCTTACGCCGCCACTGGGGATTCCCCTAAGGTGCCATTTCACCCAGAGTAATTAAAATTGTTTACAGCGCAGATTGTATTGCCTTATTCCCTTGCTCCGATTTTCATTACATTCAATTCAGCCGATTTCTCGTGATACGCGAACGTACAGACACAGATGACAGAAAATTGAGAACTGCATTTCGTCGTTGCCGTAACAAAACCTCCTTTTTGGAGATATACTGACCCGCAGCACATACAATATTAAGAGCGAGAATGCGTTGATAATATTGCACCTTAGATGGCAGAACCTTACCGGCCAAAGTTCTAAGCTAAAATATTTCACACAGGAGGTTTTGTCCCGGCAGCGACGATTTCCATCTTACTATGGACACGACCGATGCAGAAACACATCTGTTCTTTTAGATTCTAAGAAAAGTAAAGACAAAACTCTAATCTTATATATTATTCGTCCGCCCTTGCGGTGGAGTGGTTAGTGTGATCAGTTGCCACCCCAGGAGGGCTGGGTTCAGTTCCGGGTCTTCCACGAAATTTGAAAAGTGGTACGAGGGCTGGAACCGGGGTCACACAGGCTCAGGAGGCCAAATGAGTGGAGGAAGTTTCGATTCCTACTTCAGCCACCCTCGAAGCGGTTTTCCATAGTTTCCCACTTTTCTTCTAGACAAATGTTGGGATGGCACCTAACTTACTCTCACAGCCGCTTACTTCCCTCTCTTCCGATCTTCCCATCCCCGCACAAGGCCCCTGATCAGCATAGCAGGTGAGGCCAACTGGGCGAGGTACTAGTCTTCCTCCCTACTTGTATCTCGCCCGACTAAATGTATCACGATCCAGGACACTGCCCCTGAGGCAGTAGAGGTGGGATTGCTTGCTTAGTCCAAGGGACAAACCAATTCTGGAGGGTAAATGGATTGAGAGAGATAAACCAAGTCAAAGCAAAGCCCTTGGGGGGTGGAAGGTAAAGGCTTCCACTATCTGTAATTCCTGGTACTCATTTTTGGTGTAGGCTGAGCTAACTTCAGGGCCATGCGCACCTCCAGAAGTGGAAATCTGTTTTTTTTTAATTTTACAACTTCCTGACGGGGATTCGAACCCACGGCCTTCCGGGTGAACCGAGTACGCCTTTACCGCTTAGGAACGAAAGGAGGAAAGATATTATTAATATTATTATTATTATTATTATTATTATTATTATTATTATTATTATTATTATTATTATTTCTTCGTTATGCTCATTTACAGAGCGCGTCGGAACTTGTTAGCTTGATGATGGTTTTTCTCTCTTCTTCTCCTCCCAAAATCTCTTCATGAACTCACTATGCTGTTTCTTGCGTTCTTCCATCCATTGTTTCCCCGGTTCTTTTAGCCTTTTCCGTGAACGTGTGCTTTGCAACCAGAGTTCCAGAAGCCTTGCGATCCCTAATGGTATCTTCTGTGATGTTCACTTCTTTTAATCCTGCTTTATTTCCTACAAGCACATGATTTTGACCTCCTTTGAATTAATAATACCAATCAGTGTTTTCTGTGTATAACTAGTGTCGTCCATTCTACAGATGAGGGCATAGAATTTCAATCATCTACTGCGCACGGTATCGGTGAACTTGTCGATTGCTTTGTAAAAATATACAGTTTTCTTTCGATCCATATACTATTTATATTCTTCTTCTTCTTATAATTATTATCATATTGAGAATCCAGCCAGATACACTACACAGCCACTCACAAGAGTGAGTAAGCAGAAGCATATTAATGGATATCATGTTTCAGATTTATCGACCAATAAGTTGAAGAAATATTTGTTGGTCTGATTGGTATCAGTTTTCTGGAATAACATTCACAAGCTTAATAAGGGAATAAAATGGTTGAAAACCTAAGAAATCCTAGGTTATTAATTATAGTACAATCATAATCTGAAAACAATATAGGAAAATCGTGGATAAAATCCAGAAAATCCAAGCAGTCCCGGTTTAAGCTAACTTGACCATGATCATCATAATGCTTCAACTCACGAACCCCAGTGTGTTGCACCGTGTTTCAATTCTTTACGCCGTCAGTCATTTTGGTGTAAAGCAATCGGAATATGTAATCATGTTATGGTAGAGGTTATCAAATATTGATTCTATAGAGTGCAACGCTCCTGACAATAACCTGTTTAAGGTGAAGTGATTAGATTCGAGAAAGGCAGCTTGTTATTTCACTACCCGCTTTCCAACCCACTGGCGTCAAGTAAACATCGACATATTCTTGGACGACACGACAATGCGCGGTATATTTCGTATTTATGAATCCTCTTACTATTGCCCGGCACGAAATTAAATACAGGCAAGAGTAAGTTGATGGATTCTTCCAGCTTTCAGTAATCATAGTACACAGATGAAAAATAAATTTTTGCATTATTTTTATTTCCGAAAATATATCCTAACTCTGGATTTATAAATTAGAACTGGTGCACTAGATACCAGAACGTGTACGAACCATGTTCTCTCCAACACTAACTGTACCTCAGGCATCTTGGACAAACGCAATACAGTATTTCCAAAATTCGTTGTATTTGTTGACCTTTCAGTGGATCACCGGGTGTGTTTGGCCCATAAAGTCTGCACATTCACGCTCAGAATAGTGTATATTTCTACCAGAATATTTGTCATGCTCCTCTACTGCGGTTCTAGGTCTATTAAGGATTCTCTAAATGATGTAAAGGAGATCTTCTCAAAGGGGAGCTGACGCGTATTTTATTTCCATGTAAGGTATGTTAAGTTTTCCCTCAACCTGTTTGTGCTCTAAGTTTATTAGAAATCTTGGAGAGATACAGATCTATTGAAGAAGATCATTCTGAGTCACAGTCGGGGTTCGAGTCGACGATATTTGTTTGGAGGGTGGCAGGAGTCCTCTGTTTGCTTTTAAGGTTCAGAACCAGTAGTGGTCACTTTAATCCGTACACAGGATATTCGATTTCGACAAGTGAGTACTGTTTCTGAGCAAATGTCGTCCAAGGCATCCTCTGATAATGCAGAGCTTAATTAATGGCAATATCCAATTTGTTTGCGTAAGCCGTTCCTTCACAGACGTATGATAGAGTACAATTTATTCTCATTTCATAATAAAGCATTATATACTAATGAAGGATATATGCCTTCTTTACGGCTGTCATAACAAGAAGACAGAAGTATCCAGTATTAGGATTCATCCACGGTTTCGCATGCGCGGAACGTTTACCTTTTCGATACTGATTTCAATCACTTGTAGCTTGTGTCTTGTTTTGCTGTGAGATAACGGCAAAATTAGATGAGCCCAAGTGAAGTGAATCTACCTATATAAGAAGAAAGAGTATTTTCCAACTTCTTAAAGTGATATTACTGATCGAATCTACATATTATTGTTAGAGAGGATAATATTGCAACGCTGAGGGAAATCAACTACTGGAATCGCAGATAATAATAATTTGTTGAATTTCATCATCATCATCTGTTTACGTTCCAGGTTCGGCTTCTCCCTCGGACTCAGCGAGGGATCCTACCTCTACCGCCTCAAGGGCAGTGTCCTGGAGTTTCAGACACTTGGTCGGGGATACAACTGGGGAGAATGACCAGAACCTCGCCCAGGCGGCCTCACCTGCTATGCTGAACAGGAGCCTTGTGGAGGGATGGGATGACTGGAAGGGATAGGCAAGGAAGAGGGAAGGAAGCGGCCGTGGCCTTAAGTTAGGTACCATCCCGGCATTCGCCTGGAGGAGAAGTGGGAAACCACAGAAAACCACTTCCAGGATGGCTGAGGTGGGAATCGAACCCACCTCTACTCAGTTGACCTCCCGAGGCTGAGTGGTTTAATATCTCACAAGCACAACGATGGGGAAGGATTAAGAATGTGAAGATAGTGGCCGTGGCATTAATTAAGTTACTGTCTGATGTGAAAATGGGAAAAAATGAAAACTCTTTCCACGACCGCTGACGGTTGGTTTCGAATACACATTTCCCGAATGCAATCTCAACACCTTGAATGCAACACTTAGCAGGCGGCTAACTTACTCTTAATTCTAATTTTTATTATATATTTCTCCTATTCTGTGGTGTAGTGATTAGTGTGATTAGCTGGCATCTCCGGAGACCCGGATTCGATTCCCGATTCTGCCACGAAATTTGAAAAGTGGTAGGGAGATTGGTACGGGGCCTACTAGGGAGATCAACTGTTTAGAGGTGGCTCGATTCCCTCCTTATCCATCCTCGAAGTGGTTTACCGTGGTTTCGCACTTCTTCTCCATGCATATGATGGGATTGTACCTAACTTTCACAACCGCTTCCTCCCGTCTTCCTTGCCTATCTCTTCCAATCATTCCAGCCGGGCTGAGTGGCTCAGATTGTTGAGGTGCTGGTCTTGTTATCCGAACTTGCAGGTTGGATCCTGGCTCAGTCCGGTAGTATTTGAAGGTTCTCAAATACGTCAGCCTCGTGTCGGTATACTTAAGTTGGGGGGGGGGGGAATAACTCCTGTGGGCCAAACTTCTGGCATCTCTGTATCTCCCAAAACCGTAAAATAGTAGTTAGTGGGATGTAGAAAAAATAACATTATTATGACAAGAATTCCACCCTACACAATCCCCCGTTCGGCATAACAGGTGAGGCCGCCTGGAAAAGGTACTAGTCCTCCTCCTCAGTTGTATTCCAGACCAAATGTCTCACGCTACAGAAACTGTCATTCAGGCGGTATATTCCGAGGCAAAACTAAACCGTGACGGTAAACTTATTGAATAAAGAAGTAAAATCTTTGTAGTTAATTTTCTCAATATCTTGAAGGTTTTTACTAAATTCAACGATGCATTTTACCTAATAATTTGTCTTATTCAGCGCTGGAATTACTAGTGCTCTGTTCCGCAAGCTTTTAATGCTCATTTTACTCATTTAAGTGCAATTATACGGAAAACTGTTGCAGTGATGAGGAAAATGCGTGTCAGCCATTTTTCAGAAAAATGCTTTTAGATCATGTATGTCTACTCCATTTGTTTCTAAGACTGATACTTTGTCGGTTACCTTGGAACTCATTGGGTATAAATTGCACATAAAATATAGAAGATAAGTTCTTTCAAGAAAACTATTAGAACCAGGAAGAAAATCAGCTTTGTAAACCTCTGAAAATTGAAAAACCGTAGATATATTAAAAATAAACCAGGTTCTCCATTGTAAATCGATTGTAAATATCCCAACATTCAATAGAATTCCTTCAATAATAGTATGTAGCACTAATATCAGATAGGAATACTTAACTGAAATATATTACTA
The DNA here is from genome assembly GCF_040414725.1 of Anabrus simplex. Classification (NCBI taxonomy): domain Eukaryota; kingdom Metazoa; phylum Arthropoda; class Insecta; order Orthoptera; family Tettigoniidae; genus Anabrus; species Anabrus simplex. The sequence continues at coordinate 425,696,571 of NC_090268.1, read as the reverse complement.
GACGTAAGAAAATGCAACATAATTATACACTTTGACCTTTCTTCACATGTTGGACCAGGAAGCAGCCACTTCCTATCAGTCACTGTCTATGCTCTCCCACGACAGCTTATACTGGTGTTTCCTTCTGGGTGTTTTAACAGAATGTTTAAATGTTTTGGGTGTCAAAGGGTCTGCTTTATTTTTGGAATCAGAAATTAACCACATCCTTACTAATTGAACATTCAAAATAAACACCAAAGAAAATAGCATGTACTTAACTAATTCATAGTAAGCTAACCAACAGGAAATTGAAGCATTGCACCGTCACGCAAAAGAATTTGTAAGTACATCACAATATTATTCATAAGTTTGACGAAATCGCTGTGCTGTTACACGCTTGATGTTTCACCACAATTCACTCTGGATAAGATACGATTGACGGATTTCGGTGTGCGATATTCATGAATGTGACTGTGAACAAATACAAGACTACGAGATCCACATTTTATAAAGTTAGTTGGGGGGGACCGAGCTCGATAGCTGCAGTCGCTTAAGTGCGGCCAGTATCCAGTATTCGGGAGACAGTAGGTTCGAGCCCCACTGTCGGCAGCCCTGAAGATGGTTTTCCGTGGTTTCCCATTTTCACACCAGGCAAATGCTGGGGCTGTACCTTAATTAAGGCCACGGCCGCTTCCTTCCCACTCCTAGCCCTTTCCTGTCCCATCGTCGCCATAAGACCTATCTGTGTCGGTGCGACGTAACGCAACTTGCCGTATGAGACAGAAAAATCCCACGTGTCAGGCTATTCAGGCGCTTCATTGGTTAATCTGAAACCATCCCATAGGTGAATCACAACATTCAAATGAAGGCCACGACGTACATATCCAGGAACTGGCGTATGTTCAAACAGGAGAAAAAGTACTTTTTCATTCAAAATCTGAACATTTCAAATAAAAAGAAATGTAATTTAAAAATTTCCCAACACCATATACTATATAACGCGTACGGTTTGACATTCGAACCGTATACTGTACATAGAGGGTGAAAAACCGTATTGTTGGCAACGTTGAAGAGAATAAACATACATTTTTGTAGAAAAGTGAGTTCTGAGGACATTTGGTAGGCTCAATATTTCTCCCAGTTATTGTGCCATTGACTTAATATTATTTCAAACTCATTTTGGTATGCGTGTGTATAAAGGAAAATTAACCGTGTATACAGTACTGTAGGAGTGCGTAAATACGTCATAGATACTTCGCCACTGTTCTGTATACTAAAGTTCGTTCTCCTTTACACGTACCCACAGGAAAATGAACACAGCGAAGATTGTCTGATGGACTGCATATCCACAAGTGGCTGGGAGGCGTGACCAGTCTTAAGGAAGAGGGAAGGAAGCGACCGTGGCTTGCGACAAAGGGGTATTGCTTCTTAGCTGACGATGTGATGCGGGGCAGTATTTCTTCCCCCAACATTGTCACAAAACGGTATGTCGAGGCGTAATGAAAATTTATTTTTCCTGCGACAGCATTAAGTCCACTGATAATATTATTTATTTAGATTTTATTTATGACACTCTCCCATAACAGAGCTTCACTCTAATTGCAATAGACATGACAAAATATATTAGAATAGGAAATGAAAATTATAAAATATTATAAAAAACATGAACAGTAGGTTCAAAATAATTTTATCTTCAGATAACAATTATATTCTATCAACGTAGCAAATGCTTGCTACTGATCCTATAAGTGGGAAATAACTACATATTTATGGGCAGAAATGGGCATATACTGACAAATCAGATGCGTGAACAATAGTATAAAAATAATTCCGAATTTCACAGACGACTGAAGACAGTTTTGATAGTGGTTAGTAGTTAGTGTGATTAGCTGCCACCCCTGGAGGACCAGGTTCGATTCCCGGCGCTTCAACGGAATTTGATAAATGGTACGAGGGATGGAACGGGGTCCACTCAGCCTCGGGCGGTGAACTGAGTGGAGGTGGGTGCGATTTCCACCTCAGCCATCCTGTAAGTGCTTTCCTATGGTTTCCCACCTCCTCCAGGCAAATGCCGTGATGGTACCTTACTTAAAGCCACGGTCGCTTCCTTCCCTCTTCCTTGTCTATCCCTTTCAACCTTCACATCGCCGCCACAAGGCCCCTGTTCAGCATAGCAGATGAGGCCGCCTGTGCGAGGTACTGGCCATCTTCCCAGTTGTATCCCCGATCCAATGTCTCACGCTCCAGAACACTGCCCTTGAGGTGGTAGAGGTGGCGTCCCTCGCTGAGTCCGAGGGAAAAACCAACTCTGGAGGGTAAACAGATTGAGAAAGAAAGACAAAGGGACTGTATAATGAATTAAATCTCCTTTTAATAAAATGTTATTTGATAAATAATGTTGTTGCTTTTAGGTCCCACTAACTATTTTACGGCTTCGGATACGCCGAGGTACCGGAATGTTGTCCCTCAGGAGTTCTTAACGTGCCAGTAAATCTGCCGACACGAGACTGACATATTTGAGCACCTTCAAATAACACCGGACTGAACCAGAATCGAATCTGTCAAGTTGGGGGCATAAGGAAAGCGCTTCAACCTTGTGAGCCACTGAGCCCGGCTAAAAATGTTATTTGTGAAGAGAGTATATTTAAGTAAAAGTGTTTTGTGTACTCACTGACATCACATGCATATGTTTACTTGATTGGATGACTGCGGGCACGAACAAAGCGTTCCTCTGACCTACATACCTAGCCTACAAACAGGTTGAATTACATTACTTGTATCTTGAAAACAAATACATAAAATATTGACGGAGTTAAAGGGGAGACAGCTTGGTGCCAGTCACGCATATCCGTGAGGAATTGGAACTAGACATGAACATATCCGTGAGGACACAAAGGTGAGCCAACGGGAAAGGAGGATCTGTCGTTACATACCATCATGTACTCTTATGCTACAACTCAAAGAATACCCTGTAAAATGTGCTGAAACTATAGGGACATAGGCTTTCTGGTATAAATAATGTAGATTGTAGATTTTTATTTCACTGTTAATTTCTAGAACCTTTTGCCTATCAGGGGCGGTAAAGGCATGATCGAGTTACTCGGAAAGACGTGGGTTCGACTCTTTGTAAGGAAGACAATAAATTTAGAAACCAGTTTTCCACGTACTGCGGCGTATTTTATGGCGGTGAGGTTCACTAATTCCACACACACATGAATACCAGGTTAATTATTGGTGTCAAAGGAGCACCACACTACGCGACTTACAGTACTGGCGGAGAAACAACTTCTCCCACTACTCTGGGGCCTTCATGGACTGTACGCAATAACTTTGCCTTGCATTACTTGTTGATGTTGTGATCATAGCCACTGTAACTTCTGCTTAACGAGAAATGAGAACCACAGGGTCATAATATTATATTTCTAAAATTCAACAGGCATTTGCCGAGTTTTGAACCACAGACACCTTAGTGAGAAGATAGCGGCAATGTCACTCGTCCAATACGGGAACCCAGATTTTTTAACTACAGACATTGTTTGGGCCCTATGTTTGGCACATGGCAAATTATATACAATAAACGCGCAATTTATACTATAACTTTATAGAAAGAGAATATCGCCCTTTCACCTGTTTTATTTTTGTTCTGCTCCTTGGATACGTTTTTATCGTGCTCTCTTTTTTCTCAAGGGGTCCGTGTTCGATTGCCAGATGGATTAGTGATTTTAACCTTCATTGGTTAATTCCGATATTATGGGGCTGGGTGTGTTTGCCACGTTCATCATTAGAGGTTCATCACAAGTAGGGCCCAATTCTAACAGACGGGCAGGTCGCCTGTAAGGAGTCGACTCTAAAGACCTGCACCAGACCTCTCCTAAGGCCACAGGCCATTATTATTATTATTATTATTATTATTATTATTATTATTATTATTATTATTATTATTATTATTATTTCTACCTGCGTCAGCAATAGATTTGTTGGCTTCAGGTACGATGATCGATGGTTGAATCCCGGACGAGGGAGTAGAATTTTTGAAGTGTGGAATAATTCCATTCTACACTCCAGGCCACACGTTGCCGTCTGTAAAAGGAATCTGGTGACTCATTTGGCGTTTACATAATGAAATTAACAAACAAAATTCAGTCATAGGCGGCCCAGCTGAGTTCCGGATTCTCTAATACCTGGTAGGGGAAAATAGAATGTCCAATTGATACGCAGGAAGCCTAAATAGCGTAAAATAACATTTTCTGGAACATGGTTGATGAGATTATAACATATGTTTTTAGTTTCCGTTTCTTGTTATTCTTCCTTCGGTCAGACCAGTATTCCTTCATCCTCTGGGAATGGGCTTTTTGCGACCAGGTGTTGCCGGCCCATTTCCTACTCGTGTGATCTTGGCTGATAATTTTATCTCTGAATCCCGTTAGATAAAATCCACATTCTGTCTCCAGTCATTTGACTGGGTCAGGAATGGAATAAATGTAGCCTCCATCTAGCGGCGAGCATAGGAATTGTGCTGGCTGCTGAAACCTATCGCACTCTTCTGGGGCAATAATTCATGACGGATGGATGAAATGTTATTGGAGTGTGTTTCTGAAATGAAAGAGGACAGGGAAAACTGGAGTGCCCAAAGCAAAAACCTGTTCCGCCTCCTCTTCGTCCAGCACAAACCTTACACATAGAGTGACCGGGATTTGAACCAGAGAACCCAGTGCCAGGGGAGAGAGGCCGGCGTGCTGCCGCCCGAACGACGGATTTATTGGTTCTAGTATTAATTTTCTCAGTAAAATAATGGTTGATGACTGCTTGTCTGAATAGGAGTCGATCTTGAATAATTCCCTGTGGGAAATCAATTTCGTGACCGCCGGGCTGAAAGGCGCTGGCCTTCTAACCCCAACTTGGCAGGTTCGATCCTGGCTCAGTCCGGTGGTATTTGAAGGTGCTCAAATACGACAGCCCCGTGTCGGTAGATTTACTGGCACGTTAAAGAACTCCTGCGGGACTAAATTCCGGCACCTCGGCGTCTCCGAAGACCTTAAAAAGTAGTGGGACGTAAATCAAATAACATTATTATTATTATTATTAATTTCGTGACCATTTTTATCTATTGCACTAAGCCAGTTATTTTTGACTTTCATTGAGAGAGCAAAGTTAAGAATCCTTTTGGGGAGCCTGCCAGTGTTCCTTCTGAGAATGTGGGCATAAAACTTAAATCAGGTTTTCCTTACGGTGTATTTTCAAAATGTTTTTAAAGCTGCCGAGACTTCCGTTTCATCCGGATTTCCTCTAAATAGACTGGACCAGAGATTTTCCTCAATATTCTGCTCTCCTGTTTCTCTATGTCTTTTATAAGTGATTTATGTCCAATGATCATCGTTTGCGAGTTCTTCAGGTATTATTATTATTATTATTATTATTATTATTATTATTATTATTATTATTATTATTATTATTATTATTATTATTATTATTATTATTATTGTACCGGGCGGTACACCTCCACGCCGCTAATTTAAAAGTTGCACCTGTTGAAACTCCTCTGCTGGAGGAAGTCTGAACTTTATTGACGGTATTAATTTTCAAGTTTCTCAGAAGATGTCACTACCTGGAAATTTTGGAGTTTTTGAACTGTGTCATTTTCGACGTATTTTTGTTTTGCTTGTAGTAAGAAGTGTGAACTTTCTCTTCTAGAGGACACTACTGAAGATCAACAATAGTGCACCCTAGTGCGGAGTGAAAGAACTGTTTTTTGGAGAAATTTTTATTTCAAAAGTTTGTTTCTTGTTAAATTTCTTTCTGTTATTGTTTAAGTTGGCTGTATACCCCTCTCTTTCCCCTTGTTTTGTATTTACACAATCCCGAATTTCTTTTGTTAATTGCTGACCAATCCGAGGTATCTTCCCCCAACTTGAATATGTTGCTGTATCCTACCCAATAAAGACTTTGTGGGAGGGTGTTTTCATTCCCCTAACGCCTCGAACCTTCCGCGAGAGGATATAAACTGCTGATTTTAGGGTCTCCGGGCCACTTCTGTTCCATCTTTCAGTGTGTATAGTACATAGCAGGGGGCGGGAAGCGCCTCTTTCTCCGGCTGCGGTCAACAACCAGGTAATGGCCAATTAATAACTTCTTTCTTTGCTAGCTCAGCAGTTTAACACTCGGGGCGGGTCCGAAGTTTTTCCGTTATGTAACCTTCCTTAAAAATGTAAAGAATCTGGTATCTATTTTATCTTTTAAACTACGTATTGGGATAGAGAGTGCTTAACCCTCTCGATCTCCCACTCATATTGTTTTGAGGTGAACTTTTTTTCTCAACCTATTCTTCCTTAACATTATGTAAATTTGTTTCTTTTCTAAAGTCACCTCCGTAGTATGGGATTAGCCCTTGCATCAGTGGCCTAAGAGCCAAATTAGGTTTTAAAAACAAAGTGTATTAGGAGTGCAGATCGCCTCCTCTCAAATTGTTATTTTGGAGGTCATGTAATCAACCTTCTTTTCATTTAATAGACCTCAGTAGGTTGGGTATTTTACCCCTGTGTCTATGTCCAGTGAGGACAACTCGAAGGTGGAGTTTGGTGTGGCCTTTGAGAGGCTTAAAGTTGAGAGCGAGTGGCTCTTTTTGAAAATTGAGTGTTGTATGCCTCGTGGAGGCTTTTCAGTGTAATTTGGAGCAAGGGCTCCTAGGCATGAATGGGGTTTTCTGCCCCTCTGTTGAAACTTGTGTTTGGGGTAAAACTGAGCTGATTGCCCAAGCATTGTGAAGTCAGGGCGCGAAGCCCAAATCCTGTAAATATTGTAACTACCCTTTTGACTTGCTACTTTGTACCTGCCATGCTTGTTATTTCCTTATTTTGAAAAGAAAATATAACCTTGTTAAATTTTAAATTAATTTTACTTTCGTAGCTTGAGACCCGTTCACACCCGCACCTTCTTTCACCTCTACCTACCGCTAAAACACGGTAACAATTATTATTATTATTATTATTATTATTATTATTATTATTATTATTATTATTATTATTATTATTATTATTATTATTATTATTATTATTATTATTATTATTTACATTCTGTAGTTAATCTACGTGTGATACTATTTTTAATTCGTCACGTTTACGGATATATGCTGTAAATTTATTTTCTGCAGTTATGAGATAAATAACAATTAGCAATTCCACGTGTGACAGAATATAATGTACTCATTCGATATCTATTTTTCAAACACTCGTTAACTACTTGTGCAGTCCTGAACAAAGGGTCGGTGCACAAACATTGACAATGCGATGCCATCGCCCGGTGTCAATAGCAAGTTATTTTTGAGCGGTCTGATGAAAGTCCCTGCGTATGACAGGAGAAGCCCTTTCTGGTAATTCACCAAATAATGGCTTCAGATTGGTCGCGGTTAAACATGCTTTGTATCTATCGTCAATATCGTGCATGTGTGACTTTAATTTTGAAATGGTGCTGCAGAAATGACACCTCTGTAACTTAACAGTGAGTCTTGCAAAAGAAGGTGAGAGTACTGCATATGACAAATTAAAAGAGGGTGTAATACAAAGAAAATAATAATAATGATGTTACACACTAGGGGAGCACTAAAAATAAAACACCTAAGGGTAAAATACAGAGTGTCATTGACTAGCCAGGGTATGGTTAAGGTGTGGCGGTAGGTAAACGGACTGGTTAGCCAACTGGACTCGCGCCAATGTGATAGAGGAACGGTTTTTCAACATCTCGGATGGTACAGTAGATCGCAGAGAAACGAGAACTTCATTAACATAAATTCCAGACTGCAAGTACCTAAGTATTTAAACAGAAATAAATATAAACATTTATACATTTTTAAATATCTGCGTGTCATTTGATAGAATCTGACGATGTTCTTTCACAAACGAAAGGTGCCATTCTATTTTAATTAAGTTGTTTCTTTTTAAACTATAATGTAGACACTATATTTTTTCTTTTACAGGTGGCTTATGAATTTATTACTCAAAATTATTTTCGGAAGATCTAAGAATCAAGAATCAAAATAATTCAACATGCGTAAAGAGACTAAATATTTGGAAAATATATGCTAACTTAAATGATTGACAAGGCATTTTCTTCAAGAGAGGTAATAATTGAAATATTTTTATTTTTGATAGTAAATTGTGTTTTACTTTCCAAATTACGTGTTATTTGCCTTTTGACAGAATAGATATTTTTTTACATTTATCGCGGCTTGAAGTGTGTGACGATTGTTATAAAGAGTTGAGCATGGAACACAACGTTGGATTTTATTTGTTTACCATCAACAGAGTCAACACTGTTCCAATTACTGATGATGTATTAAATACAAAAAATGATGTACTACTAATAATAATATAAAAAGCAATATGTAAAACATACATATTTATAAAACACATAAAGGAGAGCAGAACATGAAAAACGGAAAGTGTTGTACATGTGAAATGAATGATGAATAAAAGAAATAAATAAATTTAACTTTCATTTACTAAATACACAGAAGAGGGTACCAGCACTCTCCTTTAAATCACGGTAAGTTTTAGGTATTTTTCTGCGAAAAACCTTCTTGCTGCAATAAAATTTATGTTTTATAGTTTGTATTCTTACGAACGCAAGCTAAACGTTTATGAAAATCCTAGTGCATTCCTGAAAAAAATAACTTTATTGTAAAATAGAATGATATTGTCTTACTATTATAAAAGCCCCACATTCTCTCTCATCAATTATATACATGAATGTTGCGCAAACTTGTTACTGACTATACTTGGCTAATATTATGAGGAACTGCAAAAGGCTATTTGATAGTTAATATGATGTGATAAATATATTCATCACAGTGAAAATGAGTTTTAATTTTATCCGAGTGATCACTCAGGTCCGCTATTTCTCGCGGCGAAGATTGACAAGAAATACGTTAAAATGATGAAGAAAAATTATTGTATGTCGTTGAGATCGAGGTCCAGTGGCTACATTTTCCTGGTATTTTAAAGTAATCGTGATGGTCAGTTAAACGCGAGTTCCACTATGAAGGAGAGGCGAAGGAGTTGAACAGTAAAGGCAATCAATACGGCTGAGGATGAGGTCACACTTACCATCCAGTATCTCCAGGCCATCCAGATGGGCATCAGTCGACTTGGAACTCCAAGGTTCTAAGTGGCGGATCTGTCAGAGGCAGTTTAATCCTTCCAGCAAATTTCGTACCTATGATACAATATTGTGCGTTTTTTTTACTAGCGGCTTCAACGCCGCACTATCACATAAACAGTTTTCGACGACGCGATGATGGGAAAGAGCTAGGATTTGGAAAGAAGAGGCATGGTCACGGTGAAATTGGGAAACCGCGGAAAGCTCTCTTTATATATTCCGACGGTGGGGACCATTAAAAATACAAATGAGCTCTACCTTCCAGTGACCAGCGTAGCGTCGCCCTTTGCACCACTTGAAACTTCTGTTCTAGAACCTTGATAATAATAATAATAATAATAATAATAATAATAATAATAATAATAATAATAATAACACAATCAACCACCAACGAAACACGGAATATAGTACAAATCCCCGACGTATGGTTGACATCAGGAGGGGTATCTGGCGTTAAAACAGAGCGAAGTTATCGTGTACGACACAGTTCGCACCTACGATCCCCCAATGTGTGGTAAATGGTGCAATTATTATTATTATTATTATTATTATTATTATTATTATTATTATTATTATTATTATTATTATTATAGTGATTCGTTATACCCAAGTAAGAAGCGCGTTTGAACTTATTAGCGCTACTTTTGTTTTTCCTTCTCTTTCTCCTCTCGTTGTGTTCCTTTTTTACGTTGTTCAGTCCATCCTGTATTTAGTGCGGTAGGCTTTACAGATAATTTGTGTTTGTGAATTACGGATTTATTTTGTTCTACCTTGAATGGTTTCTTCATTAATGTCAATTACATTTAGCTCTTTAACTGATTCTTCTTCTTCTTCTTCTTGTTATTATTATCATTATTATTATCAGCAGTAGTAATTTAACCATGTTACTTTTTTGCAGTCAGTTTGCAGATCTCCAGCTGTTGTAATTCCGAGTTCTGTTACCGCATTAGTTCTGTATAAAGATCCAGTCATCTTCATCGGTACTGGATAACCAAAGATGCTGCAATCGATCATCGGGCATTTTTCCGTGCAACCACTTCTTTGGAAGTGTTTAAGCTGACCATAGCTTGGATGAGTTCAATAAACGTGTTTTGCGGGTTTGTCTGCAACCGCTCATATCAGATAGTGTACCAGGAAGGCCTAGGTCCTGGTCCATATTAATTGAAAGAAATGTTATTTCCAGCATTAAAGATCCGACCGACGTACGAACATCCATGTAAAGAATGTTCCAGTATGTGCCAGACCCTACGAGTACGCTAGGCGGAGTCAAGTGACGTCACCTGTCGCTCGAAGCTCACCTCCCCTAGAGATATTTCTCGAAAGAATTTTTCTTTTAACAGCTTTTTAACACCTTAACCAATTTCAACGGGACAAACGCTGAATTATAGCAAACATCATAAAAGTTAATCCCTGTAAATTTCAAATTAATTCATCAAACGGTTGTTGAGTTATAACAATTTAAAGTCTCAACGAAATTACGTAATTACGGTCACATGGCCGAGGGAGAGCTGCCACCCCTCCCTGCGCTGGCATCTATATATGTCAAGGCCAGATAGCCCGCAAACCAGTGCAGTACTGTGTGAGTGAGATAGTCAAGAAACCGGCCCGTGTACAGTATGTTCGCGCAGTCACGGTAGAAGTACTTTCGTCGTATCTCCAGAACGCGAAATTCTATCGCCGATAAAGGACGTCGCACTGCAGTTAGTATGTCGCGTCGCGATTACAACATAATCCTAAAAAGACATTTAAGACTGTAACACGAGTGAACTTATTGGAGTACAAATATTAACTATTTCATTACGTGTGGACTTAGGCAACGTCAAGTAACATTAAACTTCTACAGAGCCTAATACTTAAGAATCACCAGAACTTATTTTTTTCTCTCGAGTATTGCATTATAGTTCTTTATTCACGTCACATCAATATTTTGAATAAAAAGTAAGAACTTTTCTGAGTTGATATAACAGGATTAGCAGAAAATCTAACTTAATGACTGTGTTCACAGACTGTGCTTATCGACTTGCTTTCTTTTCTTTTTCTTTCTTCAAGTGTGAACTGTGTGATTAAGAACGTTTCAATAACGACTGTAAATAGTATTTAGTACAGAAAGGACTGTGATTCTTCATACGCCATAAATAGTGTTCAACAGTGTAAGTGATAACCAGTCGCACTAAATGAATTTTCGTGTGCGAAACTCAACAGTTCCAGCTGTCATCACCTCATCGGGAACGTCAACATCGCCGATCCTGCTTCTACATGGAACATTCCAGATGTCCATCTTTCGACATTTGGTAACAACAGTTCTTGTCATAAGTGAGTAACAAACTGACTAAACTTTTTCATTTATTTTGAACAGTGAAACTCCAGTGTCGCGTGTGAACAATTTCCATAATTTCTCAAAAGTGATAAATTTAATTTCAATTTCATTTCTCGTAGAAAGACTGTAGGATTTCAAGTGTGTTGTATAACGAGATTGACGAACTGAGAACTGAAAACTTTTAATAATTTCTCATATCCATTTACCATTATAAAAGTGTGCTTAGGTTTAAAAAGACTTTAGGTGGAAATTCACACATATGAAAGACTTTGAAACCAATGATATTTATGCCATTTTTTTTTCAAGAAGATTATTTTCAACATTTAATTTCAATATAAATTTTGAGTCAACAATCATACCGCAGGGTGAGAAATTAATAAATTGTTTTAAAGAAACTTATTTACCATCTATTATTCGCTCTGCGAGACTATCCTTCTCTGTATCGGCTCCAAAACCCAGTTCCACTCCCTGAGGTCCTACTCATGCCCTTTGCCCACAACTTTTCCTGGTACAATAGTTAGACAACCCGCGTTACTCTTTTGTTCAGGGGGCTGCTTCTCCTTGCATTAGGGAATCGACTAAATTCTTTATACATATGACAAAATTCTACCTAGTAGGATCAGTTTTCCTCTTGTTCGCTGTATAGTCTTCAACTTATCTATTAACTAGCCACTTGAAAACCACGACATAATTAGTATAGTACGTTAGATCATCAGCCCTAAGGCTGGTTTAATCCTCAAGTAACACCACCAAACCATATGCGGTAGCGGATGTGTTGCCATGTGGTTAGTATCGTGCAGCTGTGACCTTGCATCCGGGATATATTGGGTTCGAACCCCACTGTTGACATGCCTGAAGATGGATTTCCATGGTTTCCCATTTTCACACCAGGCAAATGCCGGAGCCGTACCTTAATGAAGGCCACGCCCGCTTCCTAGCACTTTCCTATCCCATCGTCGTCATAAGACCTACCTGTTATCGCATTCACAAAGACGCACACACGAGATGCTGCCAACTGTGTACATTGTTTTATTTACAAGTTATTTACATTAGTAGTTGCACGTCAAGTAAACCACCATCATGAGCATTAGCATGTCTACCGATTACGGAGCACTTTTACCAACACAACATAACCACTTCAGCGGCAAAACGACGACATGTGTTCACATACTTAACTCGACTGACTACTCTCGTAAACAACTTAACTCAACTCTGCCATGTTATACACCTTGACTGGCCAGGCTTCTAGAAAAGTATGACGCGACAAGTTTTATCGTACTATTTCGAGTATCCTATGTACAAATGAAAAGAATATTCTGTGAAACGTGATTGACAAAGGTGCGTTGTTCTAAAACCTTACACTGTGCTGCACAACATTACATCGGATTTATACATCACATTAGCAGGTAATAATAAATTATACACTGTTAATAATATGTTGCTACATTAAATAAAGTTGTTTTAATCAACATAAAGAAGTATCATTAGATAACCTCGCATGTTCTGTTACACAAGGCTAATCATACAACAGCTGCAGTCGCTTAAGTGCGGCCAGTATCCAGTATTCGAGAGATAGTGGGTTCAAACCTCACTGTCGGCAGCCCTGAAGAGGTTTTTCGGTGGTTTCCCATTTTCACACCAGGCAAATGCTGGGGCTGTACCTTAATTACTTACTTCCCAGTCCTAGCCCTTTACTGTCCCATCGTCGCCATAAGTACTATCGGTGTCGGTGGGACGTAAAGCCAACAGCAAGAAGAAGAAGAATCGTACAGCATACTAACAATAAAAGATATGACCACGATTTATACCAAATAATGTCCGTACTGACAATCTGTCGTACATAACTACGTAGATAAAAATAATAATCATAATAACAGATGTAAACAACTTCATAAATCGTATGTAGCCACACCACACAAGTAATAATAATAATAATAATAATAATAATAATAATAATAATAATAATAATAATAATAATACCTATTAATCGAGCTCGATGTATTTAACTATTTACCCCTGGGTTTAGAGAATTATTTCCAAGTTACGTAGTACAGTCATTAAGATCTAAGACTTGACGCCTGGAGGATAGGCACCCACACGACTCTGTAAGTTGCACACGATGCCGCATTACACGGCGCACACCTACACAGAACCACACCCACACTCAAAATAGTCCCCGTTGGCCATTAACCACTTAAACAGAACCACATCAACCCTCAAAATAGTCGTCGTTGGCCGTTATGCACGTTTGCCAAAGTATGTATAATTGCTGGAAGCACCACTGAAAGGAAATACCATGTTTCGTCTCCAGTTATTATCCGGGTGAGAAACGTCGGATCATCGTCAGCACTACTGATGAGGTCACCACAATTCATCATGCGATCATCACGTTTGTCTTGCGACAGGATTCGTGGCACACTGTGCTGGGTAACACAAGACATGTTGAGGTCATCCGTCAGAATTTTGTGGCAAGTAACATAGCTGACCCCTATTGGTGCTGCGACATCGTCTACCGATTGGGAGCGGTTAGCACCCACTCAACGTTGCAACTTCTTGGAACCTGCGTTCCTTTTGAAATGTTTGTGGCCGACCAGTACGCACATCATCTTCCAGATTCTCCCGTCCTTGCATGAACCGTCGGTGCCACCTAAAAACAACAATGCGACTCAATGCCTTCTCACCGTAAACCTGTTGCATTATTTCAAACATTTCGGCAGCGGTTTTGCCTAATTTCTGGCAGAACTTGATGTTTGCCAGTGGCGCAAACTGTGACATGTCAAGGTCCGACGGGCTCATTCAAATCACCATCACACAAACGTCCGTACGTCTGCTTCCAGTGCATGCACTCAACTGTGTCTTGGAGGGACAAGAGACTGACATGGTACCATACCACGGCGCCACCTATGCGCTATAGTGCACCATAGCGCCATCCTGCGGTCAGTCTCAGAACTTAATTACTATACTACGTGTACTAGTCCATTACACACTTTCATCACTGTGTCGGTGCGACGTAAAGCAAATTGTAAAAGGAAAAACAAAAAGCGAGATACGGTTACAGGGAAACTGCAAAGAAACCTATCGTGACACACGAAATGACGCGTATTATGTACAGTGAGGATTGAAGTTTGCCATTGCCTTCCTCACTTCCATAACACTCGGATGCACTAGTCGTGCTCCTACCATTCCTCACCACCAACTATACTTTCGGAACTTCCTTATAGTGAAAATCACAAATGGGAGTGGGAATTCAGTGGAGGAGTTTTTTATGTGATCTGTATGAAATTTGTGGTCGACAAGTGTAAAATTCAGCACATCGTAAGGGGAAAACTGACGCAGGACCTATCTCAACTGCAACGAATGACATAATCGCGTCTCTAGAGCATGATGAAGTGAGGCCACATTGATAAAAGAGCATTATGTATAGGGTGGTCGGAAACAATATGAACCGGGCGTATGAGTGTTAGAGCGTCGGTCATACTGATAAGCAATAGCCAATCAGATCGCTTCGCGGGAGACTTCAGATAGACTTTACGAGGCGGTGTTGCTAATTCTGCATAAGGTCCAATAATACTTCCCTGCAGCACACATCCCCTTAAGCATTAAACAATCAGATAACGATTCACCTAATAACAGAAGTGACGTGCTACCCCACTGAGTTGAAGTGGGAAAATTATTGTCTCAGCTCTCATGGTAATAGGCTTTAGAACATCCTCTACTTGCTGTTCTCTGTGATTACGTTGTTAATCCTTAAAGGCAAATAACACCAATAATGATTAAATAAGTAGCATTTAATAGGATGTTTAAAGTGCAAAATACCTTCCATTTGAAGCTCATTAAAATAATTTTATTTTTACTTTATTGCTGAAGTAAACACATTTTGCTCTTTTCATTGGTATAAACTAATTAGTCTGTTATCACCCGAGCGGAGATGGAGAAATATTCCTTGTTGGTTCACCCTGAAGTGAATATCCGATAAAGATCTTACATGGAGAATTAAATAACGGGGCATCTTCCCACTAGAATTATACGAAGCGAAGCAAGAAGCAAGTGAGTTTAGCATGAGTGTAATGTAGAGAAGGATGAAGTAAATGGAATAAGAAATAAATTGTAATAATTTGGAAGATATATCGCTCGTGTTTTGCAATAGTGGCACGACTCAAATATACGAATTTGGGTTTAATGCACTTTCCATCCCGGAGGTTGGTTTTCCTTTCAGCAGCAACACCGGCATAACTTGAGGTTCGATGTTCCACAATCAAATGACAATAGTGTCGCTGTTGCATTCTCTGCTTAGTTAGCTACATTGGCTGTCATACTGGTGCTTCTCAGTTTGCACCTGGAGCTCGGCAATCCCGTAGCGCATTCTGTTCATCGACAGTGACACATTGTAAGTTGTGCCAGTGTTAGAGAAAAATTCAGTTATTGTCTGCGGTCCATCATAATCTTAAACATTATGTTTTTAATAACTTGATATTTTGTTTTCAGTTGCGCCAGTGTTATGGCTAACGAGCAATACGGAAAGACAATTCAAACCCTTGTTCACATTTTACTTTCTGCTATTCGTTTTAAGTTACACTGGCAAAGACAGGTCTTACGGGGGCGATGAGATAGGACAGGACTATTACTAAGCAAGGAGGGACTGTGGCCTCATTTAAGGTACAGCTCTATCATTTAACTGGTGTGAAAATGATAAACCACGGAAGGTCATCTTTCGGGGCTGCCAACAGTGGGGATCGAACCCTTCGTCTTCAGAACAAAAGCGAACAGCTACGTGAGCTTAATCGCGTAGCTAACTCCTTCAATTTAGTTGTCTTATCTCATGTATCTTCCGTGGACCTGGCGGCAGCGCGTCGGTCTATCACCACTGGCTTCCGTGGTTCAAATCCCGGTTACTCCAGGCCAGATTTTGTTGCTGGGCAAAACAGAGGCTGGATAGGTCCTTTTCCGTGTTATCTGGTTTTCCCCGTCATCTTTAATTCCGGAAATACTCTCGAATATCATTTTATGTTAGTCATTAATCATTGCCCAGAAGAGTGCGACGGGCTTCGGCAGCCGGCACAATTTCTATCCCCATCTAACCATGGGGTCTTCATCCATTCCGGACCCAGTCGAATGACTGGATATAGGCTTTGTATTTTCATTTTCATCAGTGGCACATTCCTCGAGCATTGCAGTCGGAAGCGCATTTCTATGACTTCTTTAACATCTCATTATCTAGAATAATTTTACGTATAAAAAAAGACCATTCCTTCAATATTCATGATTCATTTAACTTCAATAAACTAGTTCATAAGATAAAATATAGGAAAGGAGTTGTATTACAATAGAATACGTGATGATACCCAGAAGAACGAGCTCGATAGCTGCAGTCGCTTAAGTGCGGCCAGTATCCAGTAATAGGGAGATCGTGGGTTCGAGCCCCACTCTCGGCAGCCCAGAAGATGGTTTTCCGTGGTTTCCCATTTTCACACCAGGCAAATGCCGGGGCTGTACCTTAATTAAGGCCACGGCCGCATCCTTCCACTTCCTAGGGCTTCCCGTCCCATCGTCTCCATAAGACATATCTGTGTCGGTGCGACGTAAAGCAAATAGCAAAAGATACCCAGAAGGCAATCATATATATTTCCTTGCCTTCTTGACTACCTGTCGGCATTGACAAAGCTTAAACATTATATAAAAATGATACAATATTTTGGTTGAATTTAAAATGATATCTGCTATTAAGTATGAAACAATGGACGTGCAAAAGACGAGGAATCAAACACAATTTAAATTATAAATGCATTTATAAATTTATTGACGTGTTAATACAGAGTACAGGAAATAAAGACCACAATATGACAACGATATCCTTGAGGCAATTCGGAGACGTGTTGAACAATAAAGTTAGGAGTTCTTAGTTGTTTACATAGCCTAAGCTTAGAAAAAGGAAATAATGATGCCCTGAACTTCCAACGTAGGAATAATCACTTCGATATTTTAAAAGCCTTTACTCCTCCAAATAGGATGATAATGTTGGTTGGTACATTGCATATTTATCTTCATATACTTCATATGGTTCAGCTCAGTCAGTGGGATCGACGATGGAAGCAGTGGTCGAGTTCTCTTTCTACGCGCCGTACACTATCTTGTCATGCTGTTCTTTTCGCCTCTTCGTGAACGATGTAGCCTAATTATCGGAGAGCTTGAGAGGTGGTGTCTCGTATTACGCAGAACGTCGCTGTGGTGACAGGATGCGAGGACGTCTCACTGCAACAACCTCGGCAGCGGTTACTGTCTTGGCTCCTACACTGGACGGCTTGCACTGCTGCTATATTAATTCCATACATTCTTAACAAGTCGGACACTCCACCCATGAGCTTGTGCTTATTGAGGAGAATTATGCCCTTTAATTCTTGTTTTAGCTGACAACAGGAGATGTTCCTCTTTATTTATCAAATTGATTTCAGTTTATGCCCTTTCTAGCCATGAGATACCATCGTCCCAAGTTTTGTTGTAATCAGCCAAAGAGCTTAAACGGCGATACGTTCATCCAAACCTTCAAATATTCATTTCATCTTGGATACATTTTATACGCTACTTATTTATTGATTTATTTATCCATGGAACTCACGATACAGCTACACTGAGCGCATTTCACTTGTAATAATAATAATAATAATAATAATAATAATAATAATAATAATAAAAATGTCCGCCTCGGTGGTTGTACTGGTTAGTGTAATTAGCTGCCACCTCCGGAGGCCCGGGTTCGATTCCCAGCTCTGCCACGATATCTGAAGGTGGTATAAGGGCTGGAACGGGGTCTTCTGAGCCTCGGGAGGTCAACTGAGTAGAAGGGAGATCGATTCCTCCCTCAGCCATCCTCAAAGTGGTTTTCCGTGGTTTCCCACTTGTCCTCCAGGCACATGCCGGGATGGTACCTAATTTAAGGCCACGGCCACCTCCTTTCCTACCGGGGGAGTTAGCTGTGCGGTTAGGGCCGCGCTGCTCTGAGCTTGCATCCGGGAGATAGTGGATTAGAACTCCACAGTCGGCAGCGCTGAAGATGTTTTTTCGTGGTTTCCCATCTTCACACAAGGAAAATGCTGGGGCTGTACATTTACTTAGGCCACGGCCACTTCCTACCCATTCCTAGGCATTTCATACCCCATCGTCGCCATAAGACTTATCTGCGTCTGTGCGACGAAAAGCAAATAGCAAAAGAAAAGTAAAAACAGAAATCCTTTCCTCATTCTTGTCTATCCCTTCCAATATTCCCATCCCCCACAAGGCCCCTGTTCAGCATAGCAGATGCGGCCGCCTGGGAGACGTACTGGTCCTCCTCTCCAGTTATATCACCCTACTCAATGTCTCACGCTCCAGGACACTGCCCTTGAGGTGGTAGAGGTGAGATCCCTCGCTGAGTCCTAGGGATGAACAAACCCTGCCTGGTGTGAAAATGGGTAACAGGAATATAATTTTACTTGATGTTATATCAAGCTCTTGTCTTCTTTTAATACTGTTAAAGAGATTTGGGATGCAGATTAGAAAATATCGTTGAAGTATTGAGTGCTGAGTGTGGGGAATGTAGAGAAAAAATTGACTCTGGTGGATTGAGGAACGCGGAAAGAGAGGAGAGAGGGAGAGAGGGAGACAAGGTATACAGAGCGGTAATGCCCATTTAACATTCAGTGGTGGAAACTAAGGTCAGCTATCTGTTGCCTGATGTGTAGCAGTGGCACTGTTAATGCCCTTAGTACCTGCTTCCTAGACAGATTTCTGAGTTTGGGGTTTCTGTTCCTTACAATTGCAGCTAAGAAGAACATTTATCTGCCTAACTCGTTGTCCAAATCGGAGAGCAGTAGCTCAAGAGAGGTTAAATGATCTTGGGCGTAGTGGGATCAGAAAATAATGTGAAGTGGTACAGAATGCCTAGTAATTTCATAGCCTTGGATGAATATGCTTCTATGTGCTTATTGAATTGTAATTTGGTACAGAATGTTTGGTGTAGAATATTGCATAACTACGGCGATGAGCTTGTGGAGTATGTAATACGATTTCGGCAGAGAAGTTTTACGATTATGTTAATTTCACTGAATTTTTGAGGATTTCGGATACATTTCCATGTAAGGCAGCAGTTCGAGAGGATGTTAAGTGAGGACTGTAGAAGAGCTGCATATGCTTGATTACTGATCTCCTCAAATTTCTTGTAGTCGTCAGCAAGGGGTATTTGCCATTTCGTGGATAAACAACATCTAAATATTATTTCATCGATGATGATGGGCCTTATAGTCTGAAAACCTCTTCTGAACGAAAAAGAAATGTGCGGACACGACTTTTCCACTTTTAGTAATAAAGATATTAGGCATAATAATAATAATAATAAGAAGAAGAAGAAGAAGAAGATGAAGAAGAAGAAGAAGAAGAAGAAGAAGGTGTTCACTATTTTGCACTTCCGCAAGAATTATACCGACAGCATATATTTTAGGGAGCTACCTCCTTTGAGAAATGTACTAAATAAGGAATATTTTCTAAATAAAAATTTAATTGGTTCTACGTTCCACTCAATATGTTTTAAACGTTTTTAAAAGCACCGAGGTGCCATAATTTAAGCCCACAGCAGTTCTGTTACGTGTGAGTAAATCTACCGACTAACCTTTTTTTTTTTTTTTTTTTTTTTTTTTTTGAGCACATGCAAATACCACCGAATTGAGCCGGGATCGGAACCCCTATTTGGAGGTCAAAGAGGCTTCTGCTATCTGAGCAACCGACCCTACGAATGACACTTTCACACCATTCATAACAGGGTCGGGAATTGTACCCTTCTTTGGTTAATTTCGCTGGCACGTGGGCTGGATGTAGTGTTATCTTCATCATCATTTCATTCTCGTCACGATACGCAGGTCGCCTGGGGGTGTCAGATCAAAAGAGGTATCCTCGGACGTTCCCAGAACTAAGAGACATTCGCTATTTTATTTCACTTGTATTGCTCGTATCTCAATCACTTTCTAATTGTGAAATCCAAGGATGAGACTGAGACAGTTCAACGAAAAGAAAAAAATTGTTTTGGCCCATACCGGTTACATAGTGCACTGTAAACACTAGGTCTTGCCAGCAAAGGCATTAGTTCATAGTATTAATTGTAGTGGGACATTTACATTGTAACGTAACATACAAACAATTCTGGTAGCTTGAGGGGTCTCCTGTCCAGCTAAGGTCAAGGAAATTTGTTTTACTACCTTTTCCTATGATTCTGTTGCGAGCTATAAATTGAGGATTTTAAAAATGGAAACTATCTTGCTGTTTTACAATAATAAATATACTACATATATCTGTGTTTCTCCATAAAAGCAATTATTAATACAATCCCCATATTGTACTCTCCAGATCTCTTCAAGTATTATAAAATAGGTATTTTTCTTTCCAATTATTGTAAGGAAAAATCTTTAAAACGTAAAAATGGTCATATTTTAATGAAATTTTCGGCAAGTGTTCCTCTTAATATGTATTAGTTCTGTGTAAAATAATTCGTATGCCTGAGATCTAAAATTTAAGTATAGGAACCACGTTCATGAAATATGCAGGTGTCCTTAAACTTTTGGTAGGACCTGTATTTACTTTCAGCGCACAGTAAGTAATGATAGTAGAATAACGGGCTTCTTGCTTATGTATTTTGGTTACAGAGCAAATTTTGAAAAAATGTTTCAATTTGACCCGTATACTACGTAGATTCAATTTCAGGGTTAAAGTAAAGTTGGACTTAATATGGGATGATCCTCTGTAGTTTCAGACCTTATGTCTCAAGGCGCTAGTACACAAGCTTGACACTCGTTGTGTCTGGCTGACACTCCCTGTATGTTTAGTCCTCAGCCCGAACGCTGGTTGGATCCTCAACAGCTCCGCCATCAGCTGTCATAGATGGCCTAGGCATCACTGAAGAGGAGTACTAGGGAAATGAGGAGTGAGGTAGTTTCCCGTTGCTTTCCTCACCGAGCTATAAGTTGCTATTACATATCAGTCTGCCAAACCCACTGAAATGCATGCATCAACCGACCCTATGAGGAAGATTTTCACACCATTCATAGCAGGGACTGGCTGCAGAAGGAATGGCATTACTAGCATCACTCATACCTCAGTCACTTTCATTTTGTCAAAGCCAACGACAGAGCTGAGAGAGATCAATGAAAGTAACAAAATTGCTCTAGCTCATACCAGAAGACATAGTGCACTGTAAACACTAGGTCCCGCCAGCAAAGGCACTGACACTCCCTAACGAGCTGATTTCAGGAAAAAATGAAATTCTACGGCGCGATGTTAGGTAGGCTGAGGAAGGGAAGGAAAGTTTACCAGAGCCCAGAGCACCACGACAAGAGGACGATCTACTCATGTCCACTCTGCATTGAGACTGTGATTCAATTTACCATTTTGATGTTGAATAATTTACCATACGGAATAAAGTGTTCAGTTCGACGATCGATAACTCGTGTCGATGTTGAGGGGAGAAATACTTACCCGCAGCACGTGTATCACTTTTCTAGGCGCAACGACTAAATACCAAGTGGTTCACCAGCCCCTTATTTTTCTGAGAGAGGCAACACAAATAACGCTTATAACCTAAATATGCTTATAATTCAGTTTTATGAACACGAAATAACTTGAAATTTCTCCTAATGGTCAATAAATCTCTCCCTTACGTGTGTCTCACCACTGTAAATTGATCCTTGGACCTAGAAAAGAAATAAAAAGCTACTATGCACAATTCCGCGCTAAATTCTGAGGACCATTCTGCAAACATGTGATTTATTGCGCCTTGAAGTAACACAGGTATACGTAATACGATCGAATTAAGAGGTTATGCCACGTGTTCTGTAACGTAAGGAAGTAAAATACATTTTGTAAGCCATCATTGTAGACCTTGACACGTATATTAAATTTCGAGGTGGAACAGCCATACTTAAATATT
The DNA here is from genome assembly GCF_040414725.1 of Anabrus simplex. Lineage (NCBI taxonomy): Eukaryota > Metazoa > Arthropoda > Insecta > Orthoptera > Tettigoniidae > Anabrus > Anabrus simplex. Next base: position 425,674,180 of record NC_090268.1, on the reverse strand, counting down.
AAAACTCCACCAAGCATCGTGTATGTTGACTTCGTGGTTGAATCCGTTGAGTGAAGGAGCGAAAGATTTTTTAGTATCGACAGCGTAGTGGTTCGAAACCCAGCATGAGGCAATGCTCCATTTTACCTGAGATACAATAATAATCAACATTTTTTTTTTTTGCTAATGGTTTTATGGAGTGCGCTCTGAATTTGCGTCTTTCCCCTAAGTATGGGTAGGGGAGGATTGGGAAAGAAATAAGCCTTGGACTTTTATTAAGGTACCGTTCCGTCCTTCGCCTGGTGGTGAAAATGGGAACAGAGGAAACCCGTTTTCAGTACGGCCAGTATGGGATTCGAATCCAACGCACACTAATAATAATCCACATCTACCAGGTCACATTACAGCACTTACTCATTTCCTCACGATGTATTCCAATGAAGAGTGCGTTGAATTGTTGATAATTTATCGAGAAAGTACGATAGAATGAAAATGTATGCCACGTGATCTGTGAAAATTAAAACCTACAACCTGTTTTTCAGTCTTTGACCGGGTCAGGTATGTATTGAATGAACCAATGCTCCAGTATCAGTATTAGTACGATGGGGCCGCCACTCCCAAAGTGATATCATAATGACTGATAGATGCTATGAAATGATAGTGGAGAGTGTTGTTGGAATGAAAGATGACAGGGAAAACCGGAGTAGCCGGAGAGAAACCTCTCCCGCCTCCGCTTTGTCCACAAAATTTCACAAGGAGTGATCGGGATTTGCACCACGATATCCAGCGGTGTGAGGCCGACTCGCTACTGTCTGAGCCACGAATGCACTTTTTACGTGCTCCGTAATGGTAAAAAATTATATGAGCACTGTAAAATGGTCAGCATTTCGAACACTGACTTTAATGATTTCTACGTCCGACTCGTTGGCTGAACGGTCAGCGTACTGGCCTTCGGTTTAGAGGGTCCCGAGTTCGATTCCCGGCCGGGTCGGGGATTTTAACCTTAATTGGTTAATTCCAATGGCACGGGGGCTGGATGTATGTGTTGTCTTCATCATCATTTCATCCTCATCACGACGCGCAGGTCGCCTACGGGAGTCAAGTAGAAAGACCTGCACCTGGCGAGCCGCACCCGTTCTGGGATATCCCGGCACTAAAAGCCATACGACATTTCATTTTTCAATGATTTCTACGATATTCGTGAGCATTATATAAATCGTACGGATGTACTAAGGCCATAAAAAAGAAGGTAGTAAAGTTTTTCGCATAACTATGATATATGCGTTAGTTTGGTTACCCACCTCCGAGAAAAATAAGAGGCTAGTGAACCACCCGGTACATAGTGAAAGTGAGTTATTCGAAAGGATGAATTTTCAATATGCAAGCATTCCGGTAGAAATGTTGATGTTTCATTTTATTCATTGTTGTTAAGAACCGTCCAGAATAATTGACCTATATAAACATGCAAGGCATGTTCTTTCTTTCTTAATCTGTTCACCCTCCAGGGTTGTTTTTTCCCTCGGACTCAGCGAGGGATCCCACCTCTACCACCGCAACGACAGTGTCCTGGAGCGTGAGACTCATGGTCGGGGGTTACAACTGAGGAGAATGACCAGTAACTCGCCCAGGCAGCCTCACCTGCTATGTTGAACAGAGGCCTTGTCGGGGGATGGGAAGATTGGAAGGGATAGACAAGGTAGAGGGAAGGAAGCGGCCGTGGCCTTAAATTAGGTACCATCCCGGCATTTGCTGGAGGAGAAGTGGGAAACCATGAAAAACCACTTCCAGGATGGCTAAGGTGGGAATCGAACACCCCTCTACTCAGCTGACCACCCCGAGGCTGCGTGTAACCCGTTCCAGCTCTCGTACCACTTTTCAAATTTTGTGGTAGAGCCGGGAATCGAACTCGGTCCTCCGGGGATAGCAGCTAATCACACTAACCACTACACTACAGAGGTGGACATGTTCTTCTTCTCCTCCTAACGATTTTCCAAGAGATTCGAGGTCGTGGGTGCGAACTGTGCCACATCTGTTGATTTTTTCCAGTTTTACGGACCGATTCCCTTAGTGATACCAGCGTCCAGTCCCCTAGCCAGAAGAATTGAAATCAAATGACGTATGGATTTTAGTGCCGAGAGTGTCCGAGGACATGTTCGGCTCGCCAGGTGCAGGTCTTTTCATGACCTGCGCGTCATGATGAGGAAGAAATGATTATGAAAACGACACATATACCCAGTCCCCGTGCCAGCGAAATTAACCAATGACGGTTAAAATTCTCGATCCTGCCGGGAACCGAACACGGGACCCCTGTGACCAAAGGCCAGCACGCTAACCATTTAGGCATGGAGCTGGACGCCAGGAGAATTAATCTCACGCGATAAAAACTCCCCGATCGGGCCGGGAATCTACCGCGGGACCCTCTGAAACGAAGACCTCAACTATGACCATTCAGCCAAGGAGTCCGAAAACTGTGCAAAAAGCCTAAATATATCAAAATATATTTAATATATGATGTAAACTATCTCAGTCAGATGGGTTTTCTTCCAAGTCGCGTCACGCCTCAGTGTGTGGCACTGGCATTGATCACAACAGGCATACGGACAACGAAGCCAACAGCATGTGTTTCACAGCCACTTCTTCACCACAGATTTACTGGTATGAGGATCAAACGTTCATTAACAGGACTGATCTGCCAACATCAGTTCGCAAACAATTAACATCTCTATAAGCCAGTTTTCGTGGTATTAAGCCCGAGCATGTTTCAGCCCACATGAAATGATACCTGTAGGAGAATGCTTGCGTTACGTGAAGCTTCTTGCAAGGGCTTTAACACTCGTACGTTCGGAGGATTAGTTTACCTTCGATTACAAAGCGAGTCAATTTGAGGAAAGAAAAATACAGGGTGCACAAAATAAAACTGGCCTGCAATTGACTGTTGTTAACGAACAGGAGAACTGCTTAACATAGGAAATGCTGGAAACCATGATTTCGATGCACCAATCGGTTGCTGAAACATGTATTCTCGTGTACATTTCTCTCATCTCCCGAATACATTACTATTGTATTGCGTGTGAGTGCGTGAGAGACCCTTACGGGTTTAGCCACCAGTTGAATGCAACACAAAATGGTGCTCACGACAAAACAGCGCGTGCTCATTGCCGAGTGTTATGCGAAGCCCGGCTTGTGGAAAACCTGTTCTGAACTGTTTACGTAAGTGTTTAAGACTGGAAGTATTTTGAGAATAACCTCCAGATGAGTCTGCAATGCAAAAATGGCTGAAACGGGAGCTGTAGCGAATAAATCCGTAACTATCCGAAAAGAGTTCGAACACCAGAAAACATTTCTCGAGTAAAGGAAAGCCTGGAACGATGTCCGACGCAATCTGAACGCAGTTCATCTGCGCAAGTGGGAATGAAGAGATCGTCGTGTCGAAAAGTTACCAACAAAGACATGTATCTGTATCATTACAAATTTACCCTAGTGCATGCCTTAGAATTTCCAGACGAACATTCGCGCGTTGAGTTCTGCCTGTGATTTCTGAGTGAAGTGGGGTCATGACTTTTGGATAGACAGTTTTTCATTTCTTTAGATGAGGCTACGTCCAGTATCTTCTGTGATGTTCATTAATCCCGCGTCAGTTCTATCATAAACATTTTCTAGGCCAATTTTATTTTTCCCAACCGATATTTTTGGTAATCGTAATATATTGACATACGTGTTAATTCCGTTACGGTTCAACAGCTATGACATAACTGATTCAGTTATAAGAATTTACAGAAATTATAGGGAATTAGTGGAATCAAATTTTATTTAAGACTAGTCGATGTGCCCGTACTACGCTACGAAATTCTGCGTTATGTACAGAATTCTAGGTGAAATATTGTACACGTTGTAAGTAAGATTTTATAACATTTCATAGCTACCGCAAATACACGACGGGGAAATCTGCGTACATCGTTTCTCCTCGGAGATCGTGTTGGGGAGTTTCCATTTTAACGACAGACATTCACTCTCCACCTGTCTTTTTATTTCCTCAGAATGACTGCCTCTTTGGTTTTCCGAATGTCTTGAAGTATCTGCCAATGGACAGTAAACCAAAGTGACAGTAATATTAACGCAATGAAACGTTATTCTAATACCTATCTACGTAAGTACAAATTAAAAATATATTGATGGAATGTATATGAAATAATTGACCAGTGTACAGACATCGTTGAAAGTGATCCCTTAAAGAACAGTATAATTCTAAAACATATCACTAAAATGTGTCATAACGTCCCTGTTTGCTTCTTTCAATTGTTGAATCTAGTCATGTTCCTTGCTATTCAAAAATATTTAAAATTAGAAAGACTCACACGCGGCGCTCAGATTGAAGTGGAGTCAGTTGTGTAATGCATGGTTTCTAATTGGTTACCGCAAAAAGTAAAGGAAAGGCACGAGCGTGAGGGGGGGCGTGTGTATAAATGGTGCATATTTCATCATTTTGTGATATTTTATTCTTTCAAATAAAGGACACCACACTCCAATAAAAAAAGTACACGCCAGACACAGAATTCTTGAAAATTACTGAGTTACACAGAAAACTCATATATTTTTTCTGGCAAATCTAAATTTTAGTAGACCCGCGTCCGGCCTCGAGGTAGGGGGTAACGCGTCCGCCTGTCACCCGGCGGCCCAGGGTTCAATTTCCGGCCGGGTCAGGGGTTACTAATTGTAAATGATTAATATCCCTGTCCTGGTGGCTGAGTGTTTGTGTCGTCCTTAACGTTCCTTTCCTCACATTCAACACTTTACACTTCCGCAATATCGAAATATATCGTCGCTGCCGGGACAGAACTTTGGCCAGTAAGGTTCTGTCATCTAAGGTGCAATATTGTGTGAATATTGTCAAGGCATTCTCTTTTTTCATAATGTATGTGCTGCGGGTCAGCATATCTCCGGAAGTATTATCACATAGGCGGTTTTGTCCCGGCAACGACGATATGCAGGTTCAAAACATGTGGTGCAAGTAGGGGTAAAAGATCTTTCTAGGTCGACGCCCCGAAGAAATAGCATTAAAGAAAACTACACTTGCTCTGCTCAAGTGTCCAGTTGGAATAACGGTTCACTTTTAAGTGTTTCAGGCATATATTTTCCTCTGTCTTGCTTCACATTAACTTTCGCTACATGAACAGCTTAAGAGGTAGTGCGATAGTAAAACGCAGAAAATCGTATTTTTCTGAAGTACTGTTAGAATTACGAATGAAATGCTAAGAAACATCTTCCTACGAAATCGATTTCTAATTAACTTCCTGAACTCATTATTTATTACGACTAATCTGTAAGTTAATTAAGGCCATGGCCACTTCCTTTCCACTCCCAGCTCTTCCTAGTCTATCGTCGCCACAGGACGACCGATTTAGGCAGGATATTCATATTTAAGCGTTCTCCTCGTATACTTTCCTATAACATGGTTCACACTTTATTTCCCTTCACAACACCTTTAAGATTCTCCATAATAGTAAGTAGCCTATATGTTAGCCTAACATGCTTGCCAAATTTGAAGACGGTCTTTCAGATAGTTTTTGCGTAAAGGAAGCCAAGACGAAGAAGCCAAAACATAGAAAAACATTTTTTGAAAACTATAAGAGACACTACGAATAGTCATATACAATTTTTCCTGGGAAGTGGAATTTAAAGTACACTCGGTGTGTTACATTTTTAATAGGTGAAAATCAATGGTGTTGACAGTAGTTTAATCCCCGTATATAATATTACATTTTAAGATGTAAATGTATGGTTATTATTTCCGTAACGCTAAGTTCAAATATAATAATAATAATAATAATAATAATAATAATAATAATAATAATAATAATAATAATAATAATAATAATAATAATAATAATAATAATAATAATAATAATAATAATTTGAAGTTCATGGGTGAAATATCTGCACCGTTTGAAATAAAAACAGGCGTTAGACAAGGTGATGGATTGTCCCCACTTCTGTTCAACCTGGTACTCGATAAGGTCATTAAAACATGGGAAAATGAAGTACCCGGAATAAATATGGGAACGAAAAGTAAACGGAATAAAATTAAATGCCTTGCCTTTTCTGACGATCTAGCAACAATTACCCGGACTCCCCAAAGAAGCCAGGCACACCATCGAGAAACTTGACGAGATTGAAATCAAAGCTGGTCTCCTCATCTCCTATGACAAAACGCAATACATGGACTCCAAGTGCACACACTTAACATCTTTAATGACCAAATATGGCAACATTTCACAAGTCAAACTATTCCAGTAGTTGGGTGAAATTATTGGTAATTCAGGCAATGAAAAAGCATCCAACAAAATGCGCGCAGAAAAACTACGTAAAGAATACGTAATCACCTGGAACTTCAACAATAACAAATCAATATCCAAAAAAGCCAAACTCTGACAATACCACATTGTTGTTCTCCCTGAGGCACTCTACACAACTGAGATATCATCACTCACCATTAACATCAAGGACATTGAGAAAATTGAACTACAGATACTGAGGAAGATATTCGGGCCCATGTCTCAAGAGTGTATATGGATGCGAAAAAGCTCGGAAGAACTCTATGCATTAATTGAGCGATTCACTTCAGTCGCACGCAAACGGCGTATGAAATTTTATGGACATCTATCACGAATGGATGACTCACGACTGACTAAGAACATATTTCTTATTATCAATCGAAACCGATAAACCAAAGTTCGCTGGCTAGCGGATACACAAAAGGACCTCGCAGAAGTCGATGTTGATCGAATGGCAACCACAAGGAATACATACAGAAAAAAGATCAACACCCATAAATTTGCAACCAAGAATCCATCTGATAAAGCTTGAAACTCAAAACTCATAGACACAAGAAAGAAGGCAGGCCCATATTGAAAGGATGAGGAAGTTTTGGGAAGATAAGAAGAACAAGATGAAGTATACCAGTGCTATTTAATGGTTCCAAGTGCTCCTTAGGGGCTAAACAAATATATATAATAATAATCATCATAATAATAATTGTTCCGGTTTTTTTTGTGGAACGCAGAGGTGAAAGAAGGTGCTGGGGCGAATGGCTCTAACTACAAGGTCAAGAATTGAACTTAAAACTAAACTGAAGGTTATATTTTCAGAACTTCACACATGACAAGATTTTCATGACAATATTGCAGGTACAAGTAGCAATCATTGAACAAGATTGGGAAAAAGTCCAAGATTCGGAACCTTAACACTTTGGGCTTTAAGCCCCTAGTTTTACGATTTCCTGAGCTACTAGCTCAAATTTACAAAAGAGCACAAATTTGTACAAGGGAATAAATCCCCCAATTCAAAGAGCACTTGTTCCCAAAATTGTAACATCTAGCCTTCAAGAGGCATTCATTAATCTTACAAAAACTTTCAGAAAGAGCTGACAGACTCTCAGTTTTCCAAGCCTACTCAAGGTAACATCAACTTACAATTTCTGGCCTTTCAAGGCAACACTTACAATTGGGAAATGATTATACAGGGGTATTTAATACCCAACCTACTAGGCCTTCATGGAAAAAGAATTACGGTTAAATAACTGGCCCGAACACAAAACGAATGGAGGCGAATACTGGCACTCCTAGATATGAACACTGAAAACCTAAAGGGCACTGGGCCGATGAAACAGGGGCTATTCCCAAACTACTGAGGTGACTCTTATAGGGATAAATTAATGCATTACGGAAAGGAAGAAAACAGTTACAAAACGTAGTCACCTCGAACCAAGATGAAGGGGAGTTCGAGAGGGTACATCACTCTCTATCCCCGGTTTACAGTTATAGACTTTATGAAGTTTTTACAATAGCCGGCAGAACGTTACATTTTTAGGAAAAGTAGGTTACATAGTTAATGATTCGGACCCTTCCCTCGGGTTAAACTGCGGAGTTAGCAAGAAAGAAATATGTTATGTGGCCATTACCTTGTTGATGTACTGCTGACCGATGAAAGAGGCCGCCCGCCTCCCGCTTTGCCACACACATTCAATAAGATGACTATCAATTGGCCAACAGACGTGAAAAGCCGCAGTTTATAGACCCTCAGGGACGGTACGAGATCATTCAAGTCACACCCTCTCATTTTTATTGGTCAGTTTCAAAGTTACACTCAGAATCGAAGAAGGAGCCGTTGATAGGTGGAAAATTAATTACAGAAATTAGGGACTGGCAAGATGCAAAACTGGCGGAAATAAAAGGAGATAGTGCCTACCCAAAAATAAATGAACATCAATCAGTAAAAGTAAACTTATGAATACAAAACTTCTTTGAATTATAAGTTCTTATACCTCGCACCAGGGAGCATGATCATAGTTTTTAGCAGTGTCATCTGTGGAAGAATTTCCAAACTTCTTGATGGATAGCAAACAAAACTAGCAGAAATACAGTCAGTTACCTGAAACTTCACAATAACAAAATTACATCTTATTTCTCTGGTGACATCTTCTGAGTAAATTCCTAAGTTGGTGTAGTTTCAGTTTCCCTGTTTTACCAATAGAGGAGTTCATTTAGGCGTTGAATTTTAAATGCGCGGCATTGAGGTGTACCACCCGGCACAACAACAACAACAACAACAACAATTATAATAATATTAATAATAATAGTAATATTAATAATAATAATAATAATAATAATAATAATAATAATAATAATAATAATAATAATAATAATAATAATTGTACCGTTTGGTACACCTCTGCGCCGCACTTTTGAATTTTCCGCCTTAAAGTACTCCCCTACAGCAGAAACTCTGAACTTTAAAAACTGAATTATCTCAACAGTTTCTCAGAAGATGTCACTGTGTTAATTTTGAACTGCTTTTGTTTACTAATTATCAAGAAGTGTGGACATTCTCTGATAGATGTCTCTACAAGAACTATGACCATGCACCCTGGTGCGAAGTGGTAGAACTTTATTCGAAGAAATTTTTGTATTCATAATTTTGTTCCTTAGTAAATTTCGTTCTTTCATTTGTGGGTTGGAAATATAAATCTTTCTTTCCGCCAGTTTTGAAGTTAGCCAATCAATAATTTCTTTCATTAATTTTCAGCCAATTGTGTCTTTCTTCTCCAATTTTGATGTGTAACTGTAAGCTACCCAATAAACGACTGTGGGTGTGTCTTAATTATTCATGAAATGTCTCGAATCTTCCCCGAGAGTATAAAGACTGCTGATTTTCCTAGCTCTCGGCCACTTCAACAACATCTAGCTTAGTGTATGGAAGTATAGCAAGGGGCAGTTAGCGTCTCTTACTTCGGGCAGCAGCTCTTCAACAAAGATAAATGCCTTTTAACATTTTTATTTCTTGCTAGCTCAGCAGTTTAACCCTCGGGGAACGTCCGAAACCTTATCAATGTGACCTACTTGTCAAAAATGTAACTTAGTGCCGGCTTTTGTAAAATTTTATTATTACTTTAACTGTAAATCGGGGATAGAGAGTGCTTTACCCTCTCGAGCCAGGCAGCGTTAAAAGCACTATGTGCAGTTAAAACAACATCAAAACTGGTATGGGAATGCCAAAGGATGTTAGATCAGCTGTGTAAGCTTAGCTCAGTTACCTTAGTATGGGTTCCTGGGCACACAGGAATCAGTGGAAATGAAGAAGCTGACAAACTAGCGAAACAGGGCTCAATGGGTTCCTTCACAGGACCAGAGCCCTTCCTGTGAGTGTCACTCCGAAGTGTGAGACTGGCAATATCCCAATGGATAAACCAGTCTCACCTAGATATTTGGAAGAGGTTAACCATAGCAAGACAGGCACGTGAACTTATCAAAGGGCCTAGTCAAAGCTATAAAAAGGTCCTAATGAATTTGAATAGGACCAGAATGAGAATGGTAGTTGGACTGTTAACAGGCCACAATACCTTACAGAGACACCTACACATCATGAAAATCACCCAGGATCCGATGTGTAGAAGATGCGGTAAGGAGGAGGAGACCTCCGCGCATGTGTTATGTCAGTGCGAGGCTTTTGCAGGCACTAGACATCGATACCTGGGCTCACATTTTGTGAGCCTGGAGGACATCAGGAACGCCAAAATCCGGACACTGGTATCCTTTATAGGAGCACTAGGTCTGGACTAGGCAAACCCGTTCAAGGGGCACAAAGGGTCTTCATAGACCTACGTGTGGAGCTCTGCGAAAACAGGGCTCACCCATTTCTTATCTATCTATCTATCTACCCTCTCGAGCTCCCCTTCATTTTGATTTCAGGTGACTACATTTTCATAACCGATTTTGTTCTCTTCTTATGTGCTAATCTTTTTTCTTATACGAGTCACCTCCCTAGTTTGGGAATAGCCCCTGTGTCATCGGCCTAGTGCCCCTTAGGTTTTATAAGGTTTCATGTAGGAGTGCAAGCAACGCCTCCATTCATCTTGGTATTTTGGGCCATTTAAGTATTCTTTTCCTTTCCACTGAGGCCCAGTAGGTTGGATACAAGATACCCCTGTATCTTTATAGATGTGCCTTAGGGCAGTTGATAGTAATGTTGGTTGTTGCCTTTAATAGGCAAGATTGAGAGCGGGTCAGCCCTTTCTGGTGTTTTGAAAGGTGCCTGTAGGAGGCTTGATATTAATAGGTGGGAGCAAGTGCTCCATGTAATTAGAGGTTTTCTGCCCTTCTGTTAGCGGCACCTTGGTGAAAAGTGACGTGACGTCAAAGCTTACTAATAGGTCCGTACTTTCAATTGATTGGTCCTTAAGGAGCTGGATGAAATGTCGGGAGTCCTTCACGTAGGTTTCAGTGTTTCCTGTATGTGGCTGAAGTAGTCCAGCTAGGTAATGGGCGATATCGTGCGTGGGAGAGCCTATAGCGCTCACGATATGTCGCAGAGGTATGCCTTCTTTATGGATTTTAGGAAGGCCATACAATTTTGGAGGTATCGGGTCCGGGGATATCAGTTTCTTCTGTATTTCGGCTGGGATACTGGAATATTTTCTAGTGTGTGGAGTTTGTTCTTAATGTGGTTGGTAGGGTTCCTAATTTTTCCGTATGTAGAATCGGTGAGTAATTGTTCTATTTTCCGAGTGTAGTCTGTGCGTGTCATTATCACCGTAGCGTTGCTTTTATCTGCGGGTAGGATAATTGTTTCCGTATCTTGACGTAGTGTTTTTAGGGCATGAATTTCTCCTTTAGAACCGCAAAGCCGCCGCCATCCAATTTGACTATTTCCGCTATTAGACCAGAAACTTCCAGAAGACCTGTCAACACTAGCTAAAGAATGCCTTAGCGCCACTCATTTCTGTTTCAACGGGGAGTTCTACGAACAGACAGAAGGGGCCGCGATGGGGTCGCCACTCTCTCCAATAATAGCAAACATGTACACTGACTGACAGAGCAAATGCAACACCAAGAAGGAGTGGTCAGAACTTTATGCCAATTGCAGGGTAGACTGACGTCACTGAGGTATGCTCATGATGTGAAATGCGTCGCTGTGCTGCGCACGTAGCGAACGATAAATGGGACACGGCGTTGGCGAATGGCCCACTTCGTACCGTGATTTCTCAGCCGACAGTCATTGTAGAACGTGTTGTCGTGTGCCACAGGACACGTGTATAACTAAGAATGCCAGGCCGCCGTCAACGGAGGCATTTCCAGCAGACAGACGACTTTACGAGGGGTATGGTGATCGGGCTGAGAAGGGCAGGTTGGTCGCTTCGTCAAAACGCAGCCGATACCCATAGGGATGTGTCCACGGTGCAGCGCCTGTGGCGAAGATGGTTGGCGCAGGGACATGTGGCACGTGCGAGGGGTCCAGGCGCAGCCCGAGTGACGTCAGCACGCGAGGATCGGCGCATCCGCCGCCAAGCGGTGGCAGCCCCGCACGCCACGTCAACCGCCATTCTTCAGCATGTGCAAGACACCCTGACTGTTCCAATATCGACCAGAACAATTTCCCGTCGATTGGTTGAAGGAGGCCTGCACTCCCGGCATCCGCTCAGAAGACTACCATTGACTCCACAGCATAGACGTGCACGCCTTGCATGGTGCCGGGCTAGAGCGACTTGAATGAGGGAATGGCGGAACGTCGTGTTCTCCGATGAGTAACGCTTCTGTTCTGTCAGTGATAGTCACCGCAGACGAGTGTGGCGTCGGCGTGGAGAAAGGTCAAATCCGGCAGTAACTGTGGAGCGCCCTACCGCTAGACAACGCGGCATCATGGTTTGGGGCGCTATTGCGTATGATTCCACGTCACCTCTAGTGCGTATTCAAGGCACGTTAAATGCCCACCGCTACGTGCAGCATGTGCTGCGGCCGGTGGCACTCCCGTACCTTCAGGGGCTGCCCAATGCTCTGTTTCAGCAGGATAATGCCCACCCACACACTGCTCGCATCTCCCAACAGGCTCTACGAGGTGTACAGATGCTTCCGTGGCCAGCGTACTCTCCGGATCTCTCACCAATCGAACACGTGTGGGATCTCATTGGACGCCGTTTGCAAACTCTGCCCCAGCCTCGTACGGACGACCAACTGTGGCAAATGGTTGACAGAGAATGGAGAACCATCCCTCAGGACACCATCCGCACTCTTATTAACTCTGTACCTCGACGTGTTTCTGTGTGCATCGCCGCTCGCGGTGGTCCTACATCCTACTGAGTCGATGCCGTGCGCATTGTGTAACCTGCATATCGGTTTGAAATAAACATCAATTATTCGTCCGTGCCGTCTCTGTTTTTTCCCCAACTTTCATCCCTTTCGAACCACTCCTTCTTGGTGTTGCATTTGCTCTGTCAGTCAGTGTATATGGAACACTTCGAACAGAAAGCCTTAGCTACATCTGCCCTGAAACCGAAATGTTTTCTCCGTTTTGTGGACGACACTTTTGTAATCTGGCCTCACGGGAGCAATAACCTACAGCTATTTCTCGACCATCTCAACTCCATACACGTAAATATTCAGTTCACCATGGAAATAGAAGTAGACGGAAAAGTACCGTTCCTGGATGTGCTAGTAATACGCAACCCCAATGGAACGCTGAGTCGCACAGTATACAGGAAACCCACTCACACAGACAGGTACCTACACGCCTCGTCTCATCATCACCCATCACAAAAGCAGGCTGTCCTAACATCACTAGTGAACAGGGCCATAGCGATATCTGACGCAGAGCACCTCGAGGAAGAAAAAGAACACCTCACGGAAACCCTTAGGAAAAATGGCTACTCGCTCAATAACATCCGACGAGTCCTTAAAACATCAGAAGAGAGCAATGAAAAGGCCGCCGCAGGAGAAAACAACGGGAAAGAAGGATTGACCCGCTAGAAAACAGCGATACTGCCGTACATTAAAAACACTACAGACAGGATCGGCAAGATACTGGACAAATATAACATAAAAACTATCTATAAACCTCACCGGAAGCTAGCCCATTATCTACCACTAGTAAAAGACTCAATAGAATTACAGGCCCCTGGAGTATATCACATTGAATGTAGCTGCGAAGCTTGTTATGTAGATGAGACAAAACGCCTGAACTCCACCAGCCTAAAAGAACATATCCGTCACACCAAGAACCAAAACACAGATATTTCAGCAGTAGCCAAGCATTCCTACGAAACTAGGCACGGAATATCATTTGGCAAGACCAAGATCCTAGCAGCTATCCCTTGAAATCTGGAAAGGAAAATCCGCGAGGCTATCGAAATCAAGAAACATCCGTACAACGTAAATTTAGAAGAAGGATATACAATCGGTAATTCTTGGATGCCTATCATTCATAGTGTAAGACATACAGACCACAACATAAACGCGCGGGCCGCAACCCCATTACATAACAGCGCGGGCAAGTCCCCACTACCTGGCTGTGACCCATACTTTCCAGAATTCTCACGAGACAGCCAGGGCTTACGTCAGCCAGAAAGGCTAGGATATAAAAGGCCAAGATCAAGGCCACTCTGGTAGTGTAATTTCTGCCGGGGAGACTGATTACCTCGGATTGAGTAGGGGTATTTCTGTCGCCTTGACAAAGAATAATGCAATGTATTCTAAACGTCGGCAAACTGCACGTGATGTGCGTACAAGTACAACACGGTTCAACCCGGAAATTAAAATAAATAATTTTCTGCCATTTGCTTTACGTCGCACCGACACAGCTAGGTCTTATGGCAACGATATGATTTGAAAGAACTAGGAGTGGGAAGTAAGTGGCCCTGGCCGTAATTAAGGAAAAGCCCCAGCATTTGCCTGGTGTTAAAATTGTAAACCACGGAAGGCCTTATTCAGGGCTGCCGACAGTGGGGTTCTAACCCACTATCTCCCGGATGCAAGCTCACAGCTGCGCGCCCCTAACCGCACGCGGGGTGGAAATTTAATTCCGCCGAAGAAGGAACGCAACTTTTAGGCTACTTTTTCACGGGGAATTGTACCTGGACCAGGCAGGGATAGAGTCGGACATCCTAGCTAACTATTTAGTCACAGCTTTACTGAAATTAAAAGAAGAAATCATTGATACAAAACACCAGCGTAAATTAAATTAAATATCGCTGTACCGGGCGAGTTGGCCGTGCGCGTAGAGGCGCGCGGCTGTGAGCTTGCATCCGGGAGATAGTAGGTTCGGATCCCACTATCGGCAGCCCTGAAAATGGTTTTCCGTGGTTTCCCATTTTCACACCAGGCAAATGCTGGGGCTGTACCTTAATTGGGGCCACGGCCGCTTCCTTCCAACTCCTAGACCTTTCCTATCCCATCGTCGCTATAAGACCTATCTGTGTCGGTGCGACGTAAAGCCCCTAGCAAAAAAAAAATATATCGCTGTAGAATCTAAGTTACGAGCAGCAAAATATAGAAGGGCTGCAGAAATCTTTAAAGAGCTTTCATCAGCGTCTCCACAGAGGATCACAAATCATTAAGAAGAAATTGAGAAAATCCAGCTCTTTGCCAAATGCTGTCCAGTTTAACGGTAAAGAGGCACTGGCCTTTTTCCTCAATGCCAGTCTGACTGTACATCAGTATAAACTTGTTTAGTCACAGGCCAAAACTAGAAACAGAAATATTTGTTCACATAATAACAAAATTCAATACACAAAAATGTTGTGTTAACCTTCGACATGTACTATATGATATCGGCATGGATTGTAGAGATATGCGAATTATTGCCAACCTGTATTGTAATCAGTCCACATAATTTAAGGTTGACAGATTGTTGTTGAAATAAAGCAAGGAGTGAGGCTTGGCAGTGTTTTATCTCCACTGCTCTTCAATATTTACTCTGAAAGGGTATTTTCTGAAGCACTAGAAGGAAAACATGAAGGCATCGTTCTTAATGGGATCATGATAAGTAATCACCGATATGCAGATGACATTCTTCTTGCAACAAATGCTGAAATTCTGCATATATTACTAAACTGTGTGTTAGATCTCAGTGCAGCAGCAGGTATGCTTTTAAACATGAAAAATACCGAAGTGTTGGTCATAAGCAAACATGTTATTAAACCTGTTAACTTGAAAATAGCTGGCATTTCACTGGATCAAGTCTAACGCTTTAATTATGTCGACAGCGTACTTCATCAAAGCTGGAACAATACTGTTGAAATTTGGTCTCGAATTGAACAGGCCAGGACTGCATTAAACAGAATGGGCAAATTTCTCTGTAACAGGGACTTTAAGATCAATATCCGTCCCCGATTACTTCAGTGTTATGTATTTTTTGTCGTATTTTATGGTCCCGAGACTTGGACCCTAACAAAAAGCACCACCAGAAAACTTCGATCATTTGAGATACGGTGCTACCAACGCCTCCTCAAAATATCATGGGATGGCAGAACCAGTAACACTGAACACTTGAACAAAGAGATAGACATCATGCACATCATAAGCATGAAACTTGAATTTTTGGTCATATCATTCGAAACTATAAATATATACTCCTTCAGCTTATCTAACAAGGAAACATTGAAGGAAGGAGAAGTAAGGGAAATGAGAATATCTTGGCGACGGAATTAATGAGAATGGTATTACCTCAGTACCCCCACTCTTTTCCGAGTTGCTGGTAACAAGAATCAGATTGCCCTGATGACAACTGACATCCCATGGGGACATGGTACATGTATAATAATAATAATAATAATAATAATAATAATAATAATAATAATAATAATAAGAAGAAGAAGAAGAAGAAGAAGAATAAGAATAAAAATAATAATAATAATAATAATAATAATAATAATAATAATAATAATAATAATAATAATAATAATAATTGTTACGGAGTTTTGGTGGATCAGCAGAGGTGAAAGAAGGTGCGGGCTGGAATGGGTCTAACTAAAAGTTCGAAAAATGAATTCAAATTTCAACAAAGGTTATATTTTCAAAACTTAACAGTGGTGACATAGAATTTGAAAACTTAACAAGTCAACAACAAGCCAAAATCAGGTACAAATAAATTACAAGTGTTAGGGGATAATTACACGATCTGGGCTTCGAGCCCCACAATGACAATCCTAGAGCTATTAGCCCAACTTTACCAAAGTACAAAATTGAAAAAGGGGCAGAAAACCCCATCATGCCAAGGAGCACTTGCTCCTAATTGCAATGTTAAGCCTCCTAGAGGCACTTTCCAAAAGCGGACCTGCTCTCAATTTTACAAGCCTTATCAAAGGCCACAACAACCCTTACTCCTAACTGCCCTCAAGGCAGACATACAGTGAAACAGGGGTATCTAATACCCAACCTACAGGGCCTTTGCATGAAGAAAACAAAGCATCAGGCCCAACTGGCCCAAAGTACAGAAGGAACTGGAGGCGTAAACGTGCACTCCCAAATACACCTTTAAAACCTAAGTGGCTCTAGGCCGATACACAGGGGCTAGTCCCAAGCTAGGGAGGTGACCCGTATGAGAAAACTTTAATGCATTAAGGAAGAGAAGAAACGGTTATAAAAACGTGGTCACCTCAATTTCAAAATGAAGAGTTCGAGAGGGTAAAGCACTCTCTATCCCCGCTTTACAGTAAAAGAGATTTGTAGTTTTTACATAGACAGAAGAGGAATTTACATTTTAAAGTGGTAGGTTACACATTAAAAAGTTTCGAACCCTCCCCGAGAGTTAAACTGCTGAGCTAGCAAGAAATACAGATGTTAACAGGCCATTATCTTGTTGAAGAGCTGCTGCTTGAAGAAAAGGCGCTTCCCGCCCCGTGCTACATATCCACACACTAAGTTAGATGTTACTGAAGTGGCCCCTAGACAAGAAAATCAGCAGTTTTTATACCCTCGTGGAAAATTCGAGACCTTTCAAGAATGAATTGACAAACGCCCTCGACTTTATTGGATAGCTTAGAGCTACATATCCATATCGAAGAAGACATACACTATTGGTCAAAAATTAATTAAATAAATTCGGGATTGGCTGAGTTAAAAACTGGCGGACAGAAAGATTAATATTGCCAACCCAAAAAATAAAAGAACAAAATGTAGTAAAGACAAAACTTAAGAATACAAAATTTCTTCAAGAAAGTTCATTCCTTTGCACCAGAGTGCGTAATCATAGTTTTTAGTAGAGACATGTGGTAGAGAACGTCCATACTTCTTGATCAATTACAAACAAAAACACATCAAAATTCACACAGACCCATCTTCGGAGAAACTGTTGAGTTAATACAGTTTTTTATAGTTCAGGCTTTCTCCTGTAGAGGAGTTTGAACTGGCGCAATATTTGAACTAGCGGCGTGGAGGTGAACCGCCCGGTAAAATAATAATAATAATAATAATAATAATAATAATAATAATAATAATAATAATAATAATAATCTTCGAGAGAAGCAATTACAGTCCTCCTAACGTTCATTTCCTCTGATAAGAGCAACAGGTAGTTAGCTGAGGAGACTATTCCATATAGTTCCGAGTTTACGTTTGTCTTCTCCAAGGGTCTCCGCGGTCTGCACGAAGATGACATGAATTTAATTCTGGATAATAATTCCGTAGAAGAATTAACATTTCCATCGAGCGAGGTTTCCTGTTCGCCGGACAGCGTAAACTCACTCCCCGTGAATCTATTGACCCTACCGGCAATATTTTTCTTAGTTTTGGAGATAATGGAAAGAAGACATGAATTTCCGATACGGTCTGCATCTCAGTTCAATCTCATATCCAAATGTAAATGAAACGCAAATATTTTCTTTCCAAGAACTCAATCTACGTTTGGAGTTTTGTTTACACGTCTAAGGCTGTTTAAGGACGAATGTCCGGAAATGTCTGTCTGTTTGTATGTTTACTGCGGAAAGACAGTCGGAAGTATTCCAATCAAACCAATGTTGCGTCACACACAATACTGGTGGTCTACAGTAAACATGAAACACAACATTACTATCAATATATCGTCGCTGCCGGGACAAAACCTCCTATGTGAAATATTTTAGCATAGAACTTTGGCCGGTAAGGTTCTGTCATCTAAGGTGCAATATTGTGTGAATATTGTCAAGGCATTCTCGCTCTTCATAATGTATGTGTTGCGGGTCAGTATACCTCCAAAAATATTATCACATAGGAGATTTTGCTCCGGCAACGACGATATATGTCTACGTAGTGTTTATAAAAAGCAATCCTAAAATAAAAAGTGCCTCAAACTATATCTAAGCAACTTTCTTCCAGAGCAAGATTTGTGTAATATGAAGCTTTTGGAAATCAAGAATTATCCCGTAAGAAATAGGTAAGTCGAGAGAACGCGAACAGTTTCCAGTTACTGTCTGCTGCAATAGCAGTGCGTAAGCCACGAATACGGGCATAAATAGTGCACGCAATGATCTCCATACTTTCTGCTTTCCTCAGAGCATTCTCGAGGGTGAGTGGTAGCAAAACAGCTAAGAATGCCGTATGTTAAGAAAAAATTAAATAATTTGAAAATCTAAAATAAATAATTGTTACGGAGTTTTGGTGGATCAGCAGAGGTGAAAGAAGGTGCGGGCTGGAATGGGTCTAACTACAAGTTCGAAAAATGAATGCAAAGGAGAGCTTCTGTGGCTCAGATGGGAGCGCGCCGAATTCCTACCGCTGTGTTTCGTGGTTCAAATCCCGGTCACTCCGTGTGAGATTTCTGCTGGTACTTTCTGTTTCCTGGTTCCTCCATTTCATCTTTCACTCACTGATCACTGCCCTAGAGCAATACGACAGATTTCGGCAGCCGGCGCAATTTCTCTCCTGGCAACTAGATGCGGGCTTCATTCATTCCATTCCTGACCCGGGCGAATGACTGGAAAAAGGCTGTGGATTCTCATTTTCAAAAGGAAATGGCTGATTCATCTCTAACTGTAATTATCACGAGGCGCTGTAGACAAAGAGTGATATCTGAGAAATGTATATGGGAGCTATTTTCAGGTGTTTGTAGAGATGACGACACGTACAGAAAAGCTTTCGCTTACAGAAGCCGAGTTTCATGCCATCGCCATATTGACGAGACCATCAATGACAGAACAGAATAACGGTTATATCATGGTGAGTGTGTCACTGTGGACATCACTATCGGTGTCCGCATCGCTGATAATATACAAGGCGCGATCAAAACGTTTCCGTTTGAGGGCGTTGTTGCAGCGCACATACAACGTAGCATGACTCCGATGCGTGTATATAAGCACGGATATGTAGGCAAAGGGATTAGTATGGCAGTAGTGACGTGCCGAGTTGCGTGTGTTAAATGCGGCCACACGAACTATGGCGACGTTATTAGCAACTGCGTCCAAACAGGACCAACGTGTTAATATTCTGTTTTTGCCTGCCAAAGAACAAGCACCGGTGGACATCTGTCGGGGAATGAAGACTGTATACGTGGCAACATGTCTGTCGAAAACCACCATTGGGAATGGTGCACCAAGTTCCGTGAGTTTCGACACGAGACGCCGGTCGATCTGGGAGGCCAGCCTCATCCATTACAGTAAACAACAAGCGGGCAGCGGTGCCTTCGGTTCCGACAAAAAGGTCTTGAAGGGTCGAAGTTTCCTGTCGGACAAGGATGTGCAGCAGACGGTTATGGGCTTCCTCGCGCAGCACGACACGATACTTTATTGCACGGGCATATTCAGCCTGTTACGTCGGTTGTATGAGAATCCCAATGCTCAAGACAATTTTTCCTGATTGGCATCCCGATTCAGGACTGTACGGCGATCGAACGGAAAATTTTTGATCGCCCCTTTTAAAAGCTCTGAAACATTTTTATCCCTCCTTATAAAAGAACTGAGCTGTGTGGAGCAGTGCTGTGCGACTGAGTGTCTCAATGTCCTGCCGCGAGAGAAACGACTTTGTATCGATGGCTGCTCTTCGCGATGTCAGCGAGAAGGACTGCTCTCTGATTGGTGCAATCAAGTTCGTTCGCTGAAGGGAACTGTGCACGTGCTTAATTCATTATGTGTCCAGATGGCCCCGGGTTCGATTCCAGGCCGGCTTCGAGATTTTAAACTTAAATGGTTAATTCGACTGACTCGGGGACTGGGTATTAGTTATGTCCCTAAAACTCCTGCAAATCACACAACACACATAACACAATATTCCACGTAAATAACACGCAGTTTCCCATAGACGGCAGCTGCTGCCCACCCTCCTCGGAGGGTCTGTTTTATAAGGGCTGCACTAGGCTAGAAATAGCCACACGAAATTATTACCAATTAATTAGATAGTATTGAGGTTTAATATGACAGGAATACACGAAAAATTAATTAATTAATTACGCAGTTAACTCACTAAGGAATTAAGGATCATCACAACGTATATTTCTTCTTGAAATAAATAGTACAATAATAATTTCTTGTGGCTATTTTTAGGCGCTTGCAGCCCTTGTAAGGCAGACCCTCCGATGAGGGTCGGCGGCATCTGCCATATGTAGGTAACTGCGTGTTATTGTGCTGGAGGATAGTGTTATGTGTATTGTGCGAGTTGGAGGGATGTTGGGCACAGCACAAAGATCCAGTCCCAGAGCCAAGGGAATTAACCATGAGGTTAAAATTTCCGACCTGGCCGGGAATCGAGCCCGAGACCCATGTGGCGAAAGGCCAGCACGCTAACCATTTAGCCATGCAGTCAGACAAAATAAATGGTAAGAATTGCTGATTAGCTGGAAATCCCAGGTACGTCTGCAACTTCATTATTATGAAAGGACATATGACAAAGTGCAAATAAGATATGCTTTGAAGGGCTTCAAATTAAAACGGAATATATTTCAGAAAGTAAAGCGTGACTGCACTTCACTCTTTGTCTGTCTCCGTATGCTCCGGTAATATTCTGGGAAAAACGTCTTTTCCACATTACAGGAGAGATGATTTTTTCCCCACACTCGACGCCCCCGTGCGAAATGGAAATGAAAGACTTTTGAAATTACAGACTGTTCGTTAGATACCTAAAATGGAAATATTGTATAAATATTTTTAAATGATATGTCTCAGGGTTTGTGAAATAAATGCATGTGTTACGTATAAATACAGAAGGCTGTTCGGGATCACTGTTGATGATATTTGGCTTGTATTTAGCTCATAGAAAACCATATCTCCACAAACGATCATACTCAATTGGAAAGTCAATATTTCTGGCTATAGCCCGACAACGTAATCTTCATTGCAGCAGATATTTTCCCAGAGCTAGCATGTCTACCTTATCCCACTCCTCCTGACAGGCGTTCCAGAGGCCATTGATAGTGCGTGGACGTCTATTTCCTAAGGTACTTTTTAGGAGTCCAAATGCACAGAAGATCATGCGTGACCCATCGGGCACCTTCACCGTAATGTCAGTGGAAGGAATTGCATGGATTCAAGTTTCCATCTCCATTCTCCCTAAGAGCAGACGAGTCCAAAGAGAGGTGTGGCTGGATGCTTTATCTTGATGTACCCATACATGCTTTTTCGCCTCCCATTCACTGCTGGGATATCTGGGTTTTAAATGCGCGCTGATAGTGCGTAGAGTTTACCCTCAACTTATTAGCGACACGGCGAATGCCATTGTAGCAGAATCCAGCGATGATCATGAAACCCCTTTGTAAAGTTTCCTGGCATTGTTTATACAACGTTTGGTAAATTTGTTTGTCCCTAGGGCGGTAGTAAATTGAGCGGGGTTTGTTACAGTCACTAAGATACTCATCTAACGTCACCACATTTTACCATCTGTCCCCTGCCAGATATCCCTCACACAGCTTTCTAGCGTTAGTGCGACGTTCCGAAATGTGACGTAGCAACAGTTTGTGAGCTCGACACTTATGCCTCTTTTATAATTGCAGTTCCTTGTTGACTGTTAACTGTTGAAACAGACATCCCCAACTTACGTGCGATAGTCCTCTGCGACAAGGGCCTTCACTTTCCTCACCACTTCTGGTATACGGATGGTGCCTGGTCGTGGATTTGCCTGACTTTTCCACAGTCGGCTTTTGCCTTTTTCATTCAATACAGTACTGATAAAATTCTTTGATTTCAAGAAATAACTCTTCTTTCACATTCCTTGGATGGTAGAATAGCTATATATTTAATATCGGAAAGGTTTTTTATGTAGCCCTCCCGGTAAGGGTCAATCCACTTCGGTATCGTTGCACCTAAATCACGAAACTCTACACACACGTTCTCAGTACTTACGTGAATAATCACTCCCCGTTTTGACGTGCTAAACTTGCTAATAGCCCCGCCAGCGGCCTTAAAACTCCTCACCAGAAGATCATTTGTTAATTCCGATGGATCTGAGGCTGTGTCGTCTTAAGCATTAGATTCATTATACTAGCGACCCCATTCTCACAAACGCGCAAGTCGCCTATAAGGTGTCAACTCGAAATACCTTTACCAGACCTATTCGGAGGATACACCACATCAAAACACGGCCCGTTGATGAGACATAGAGCCGTGCAGCTGATCGAAGTGTAATGAACGTCAAGAATAACAGAGAATGATGCAAGATATTTTTCTAGTTAATAATGCTCCCTTTCACCTACCACTAACATAAATTTAAGAACTGAAAATAAATTAATGAAGTGAGTTTAGAAACACACCGACAATACTTCTATCGGGTAGAGTGAACAATAAAGACTACAACTTGTAAACTGAAGATTTTCTGTATTCTTTATATTCTCAGTTCAGTGCGTTGTGTACTCAAAATGATTTCCTCCGCAAGTAATGATACAAGTACCTCGACTTCTTGGTTATCCTGTACCTCGAACAGTTTCGACCATTACATGCCTCCCTTCCCTTCCACGGGACGACATAGGCTCTATGGGGCATAACCGTGGTAGTGCGTTGTATGTGTATTATGAAGCGGTTGTAGTAGGACAAATATTCAGACAGGAGTTTCGTGAAAGAGATCCAGGCCGTCGTGATTTAGTCTTATTATTATCGCAAGCAAGAAACTTCATATCTGATCCCTATTGGCACAGCATTCGGGAAAATAGGAGATGAATTATACACTTTTCAATACCAAAATATAATAAATAAAATATACAACATTTCATACGTATGGGACTGGTTTCGATGACGACATAAACAGATTTAAAGTGTTTTTAAGTTCTGCGTCTGTAGCATTTTAATGTATTTATATGTTTTTGAATGTGTTTTTCTACTTTTTAATTGTTTTGTATACTTTTAGTAACTTGCCTATTTTCATTTACATGGCTATAGATGACCCTACGCTGTGGTCGAAACCAGTCCCAAACATATCAAATGGTGTAATTTTTAGTTATTCCATTCAATTTTTTATTATAAAGGTGGACAATTCCTCTCCTCTTATATTCTCTTTTTCTTTCTTTAATCTTCCTTCCTTTATTTATTTCTTAATCTGTTTACCCTCCAGGGTTAGTTTTTCCTGGGACTCAGCGAGGTATCCCACCTCTACCGCCTCAAGGAAAGTGTCCTGGAGCGTGAGACATTGGGCCAGGAATACAACTGAGGAGGAGAACCAGTACATATCCCAGGCGACCGCACTTCCTATGCTGTACACGGCCTAGTGGGGGGGGGGGGATATGATTGGAAACGATAGACAAGGCCTTAGGTTAGGTGAATGAAATGGGGTATGGCTTTTAGTGCCGGGAGTGTCCGAGGACATGTTCGACTCGCCAGGTGCAGGTTTTTTGATTTGATGCCCGTAGGCGACCTGCGCGTCGTGATGAGGATGAAGTGATAATGAAGACGACAGGTCATACACCCAGCCCCCATACCAGCGAAAATAGCCAATTATGTTTAAAATTACCGACCCTGCCGGGAATCAAACCCAGGACCCCTGTTACCAAAAGCCAGCACGCTAACCATTTAGCCATGGAGCCGGACTTAGGTTAGGTACGATCCCGGCATTTTCCTTAAGGAGAAGTGGGAAACCACGGAAAAGCACTTCGAGGATGGTTCAGGTGGAAATCGAACCCACCTGTACTCATTTGACCTCCCAATGCTGAGTTGACCCCGCTCCAGCCCTCGTACCACTTTTCAAATTTCGTGGCAGAGCCTGGAGTCGAACCCTCCCGGGGTGGAAGCTAATCACGCTAACCACTACACCACAGAGGCGGACAATTATTATTTATATTGTTATTATTTATATTGTCCGATTCATTGGCTGAATGATCAGCGTCGAGTCTTTCGGTTCAGAGGGTCTTGGGTTCGATTCCCAGCTGGGTCGTGGATTTTAATCGCCTCTGATTAATTCTTCTGGCCCGGGAACTGGGTGTTTGTGTTTATCCCCACACTTTTCTCTTCATATTCAGACAACACATTTGTAAGTTGCGGACACCACAGAACACTACCAACCCCCACAGAAACACACAATAGTGATTACATCCCTCCGTATAGGGTTGGCGTCAGGAAGGCCATCCGATCGTAAAACAGGGCCAAATCCAGATGTGCGACATAGTTCGCACCCGCGACCCCTCAGATAAGGAAAAAGCGGTAGAAAAAGAAGAATATTATTATGTACTGTAGCCGTATCGGTAATACATTTAATGAATTGGCAATTGATTGAGGGAATGGAGACGTTGTTCGAGCCTCTTTGTCCATGTGGAAGTGAGTTGCATCTGATTACGCAACAGTTCCGACTTGGTTGCACCGACTCAAGTATGTCGTAGCTTGAAAAATCCCCAGAAAGAAAACGAGTTTTTTTAGAAGTTATAGATATTTTCCCTCGGTCTTGAGGGTGAATCTCCACTTGTTACTGAAAAATCATCACATCCAGCGTAGCAGGTAGAAGGCCTGTTTCACGACATCATTCAGTATCTTGCAGTCAGCAAAGAACTGGATTGAATAGGGGAGCTCCAAGGACTTTCCGGTGTCGGGCTGAGTGGCTCAGAGGGTTGAGGCGCTGACCTTCTGACCCCTACGTGCCAGTTTCGATCCTGGCTCAGTCCGGTGGTATTTGAAAATGCACAAATAGATCAGCCTCGTGTCGGTAGATTAATAGCACCTAAAAGTATTTTTGCAAGACTAAATTCTGGCACCTCGGCGTCTTCGAAAACCGTCAAGTTAATTAGTTGGACGTAAACCAATAATATTACTATTGGGAATTTCCGAGGGTTCTATTGTTTGATGCACCTTTATTTTTCAAGCAGATTGTACGCTTTGTGAAGAGAGTGAAGAACCCCTGATACTTCAGCAACAATACTTCTAGCTTAGCTCATTGCCTGCATTCTAAGTTGTGTCAGAATCCTTCGTACACCTTCTGTGGGGCCACTGGGATGCTTTGCAATGTTGTTACGCGTAGGTTATGTCTGCTTGCAACGGACAATCCATTATTATGGCTTTGCACTGGATGGGCGGCATGTGGCATGTATGGGAAACTGCTTGTTGTTGTGTTGGAGGACAGTGCTGTGTGAGTGTGGTGTATCAGTAGAGCAGCACAAACATCACGACAATAAATCATTTAATATAAATCATCAGTCATCAAAGACATCCATTTATGGCTATCACCCACGTGGCAAAATCCTTGTCAGTTGTTTACCTAGCCTTTTCGTGAATGCTTTCAAATAACTTGGAAATGTATTAGAATTTACCATTACCCTATTCCTCGTCATATAGATCCTCTTAAATTCCAACTTTATCTTCATATTGTGATCTACTTTTAGTCTACATTCAAGCTTATTCTTCTACTGATATCACTATACGCCACGCCTCTCCTGACAGCTGGAACATACCACTTACTCGAGCAGCACGTCTCCTTAATCAAAACTCTCCATAGCCTAAAGTTTGCAACATTTTCGTAACACTACTCTTTTGTCGGAAATCATCAAGAACAAATCGTGCTGCTTTTCATTTGATATTTTCCAGTTCACGTGTTAAGTAGTCCTGGTGTTGGTCCCGTACGCCAGAACCATACTCTAAGTGGGGTATTACCAGAGATGTGTACACCGTCTCCTATAAAACATTAATACAACCACTAAATACCCTGATAAGTAAGCAAAGAGATCTGAAACCTTTCTTTACAACATCGCCAATGCGATTAGCCCAATAAATATCATTCTTTAGAAGCTTTTGAAATGTGGTGTTACAGAAAAATGCTGAAGGTGAGATGGATAGATCGAATCACGAATGAAGAGATACTGAATCGAATTGGTGAGAGGAGATCGATTTGGCTAAATTTGACGAGAAGAAGAGATAGAATGATAGGACACATCTTAAGACACCCAGGACTTATTCAGTTGGTTTTTGAAGGAAGTGTAGGTGGTAAGAATGGTAGGGGTAGACCAAGGTATGAATATGACAAGCAGATTAGAGCAGATGTAGGATGCAATAGTTACGTAGAAATGAAAAGGTTAGCACAGGATAGGGTGGCATGGAGAGCTGCATCAAACCAGTCTATGGACTGATGACTCAAACAACAACATGCTAACAGCTATGTACTTACCAGCGTCCGCACGAGGTACTATCACCCCTTCAACACAGTAATTAAAACTTCGATGAAATTTCCCCTCGGCGGAAGTTACAAGCTGACTTTTCGTTCCGATAATCATCATACTGTTGTCTGCTGTCCATCTCACAATTTTTGTGTAGGTCCTTTTGTAGCCGCTCACGATCATGTAACTTATTTCCTTGGCACGTTCGGGGTTCTACCCCAGGGCCGTCTGAACCACAGGCCAGTACGCTGACATTTCAGATATTTGTACTTTCATAGTCCTTAGAACGTGGCACTAGGAAAAACGCAGGACAGTCTTCACGCATTGCACATTTAGTACAGGCTTGTCGCGTGAATCAATAGAGAACACTGCGTCCCCTTTAATGTACAGATGAGGGCGTAAACTGCATTACAGCGGAACATCCAGTGAACAGTACAAACTAGTGGCCTCCGCGTGCGAGCTATCACGAAATAAGGAGTTGTACATTGAACATACACGTTCATATCGTGAAACTTGTATGCCTTTAAGAATATAAAAATTCTGTTTTAATTTCAGCTAATGTTACTGAAAGGATCATAATCGCAATTAAAGTGCTTTTCCACGATTTTATTATCTTCTGAGACAATTTAGTAACTTGTGTTTTAAATAAAACCACACTCGTCTTTTTAAATTGCTTTACGCCGCACCTACACAGATATGTTTTATGTTGACGATAGGATAGGAAAGGGGTAGGATTGGGAGGGAAGCAATCGTGGCCATAATTATGATACAGCCTTATCATTCGCCCTGTGTGGAAACGGGATACCATGAAAAACCATCTTCAGGTCTGCCGACCACTTCCAGAATGCAAGCTCATAGCTGCGCCGCACTAACCGCACGGCCAATACACGGCTTAATACAGAGATATAAACGTAGTAAATTCACTGATGTGATTATTCTCAAACTCCAACAACAAGTAGGCCTAATCCTGAAGAAAAACGAATGTTTTCAAATGCGCGTCTTCTGCCAGCCACGGTGCCCACTGGAATGAATCACTAACAAGGCCGCCACGGCACGCGCTACGTACAGAGTTTCAGACGGCTAGATATCCATTCTAGATTGCCTGCAAATACACTGCGTGATTCTCCTTTGGTATATCACACATGATACGTTGTCCGGACTTCAGAATGAAGCCTGTTTCATTATTCCTCTTCTTTTCATTGGGGAGTATTTGTTGAGATTGAAAACTATCACATCCCCGATTTTCCACTTCCTTTACCTCTAATTGGCTTCGAAAAGGCGTTCTACAGAGTTTGGAATGAGAAATGATGACAATACAGAAAGAGACAGGTATAGATAACAAAGATAGTCACATAATTACACACCTATATTGGGAATAGAGAGAGACTCCGTGTCTCAGCTGCAGCACGCCGGCCTCTCACCGCTGGGTTCCGTGGTTCAAATCCCGGTCACTCCATGTGAGATTTGTGCTGGACGAAGCGGAGGCGAGACAAGTTTATCTCCGGGTACTTCAATTTTTCCTGTCATATTTCATCACAGCAACACTCTCCAATATCATTTCATTTCATCTGTCATTCATTAATCATTGCCCCAGAGGAGTGCGACAGGCTTTGGCAGCCGGCACAATTCCTATCCCCGCCGCCAGATGCGGGCTTCATTCATTCCACTCCTGACCCTGTAGAATGACTGGAAACAGGCTGGGGATTTTCATTTCATTCATGAATTATCTGAGGCAACCCATAAGTTCAGAGATGCTTTTCTCCAAGTACCTGAAAGTTCCTGCTCGTAAAATATTACTCTGCAATAGTTCGCGAAGGGAATTTAAAAAGAAAGCTAAAGAAAGGATAGGTTCAAGAAAGAAATATACAGGTGATCCTAAACAATCTGAACCGGATGTATGAGCATTAGAAAGTTGGTCATACTGATACGTAATTTTGAAATAAAACTCGATATATCGCGCAGTTGTCATTTTATCAGATCACTTCGCGGGCGAGTTGAAATGGTTTTTGCGGGGCGGTGTTGCTAATTCTAAGCATGGCTTAAGACTTAATTGCCTTGACAATGTTCTATTTTCAATTAGCGCTGTGATCTCGTAAAGTTGCGGAATTTCACCAAGATACGACATATATTTTAGATTCAGAACGTCAAATGTACTATATCGCTATTAAAACATCCAAGGATTTGATAGGGAAGATCATGGGAGACTGTTGGCAAAAATGAGAGCTATTGGACTAGACAAAAGAGCGGTTGAATGGGCAACTCAATTTCTAGAAATTAGAACACAGAGAGAGGAGATCAAGTGTTATCAGATTCTGCAATAATTAACAGGGGTCCCGCATGCCAGTATCATTCGAGCTTTATGTTCGCGTAGTAATGATATGAAGGGGAAGGCGTATAATTCTCTGATAAGATATCAGTTTGAGTATGCTTCGAGGATTAGTTGATACCAGTACTGGGAAATATCGAAACGAAGAAGCACTATCTCTACTGGGTAATTTCCGATAAAAGAGTAGTGGGATAAGATCAATTTGGCTTCAGAAGAACTGCAGGAACACGTGCAGCAATCCCAACTTCACATCTGATCTTAGAGGACCGAATTAAGACGGGAATCCTGTTCTCCTTTTCTCCTTGGCCGACTTTACAGGGTTTCCATAAAATAACTCCGGGGCTTTAAAAAATCATATCTTAATAACTGTAGAAGATAGCAAAATGTAGTTAATTTCTCTGAAACGAGTAGCTCATCAAGTTTTACTCAGACTAATTGGGAATGTTTTCATCAACAGTTGGCAGCGCTGCGGAGCGTTGACCTTGAACCAACGTAGCGGCAGTCAGTGCCGTCTGGATTGCCGCGCTATGGCGACGCCGTAACAAAAGACTCAATGTGTTATTTGGCTAATAGAAACTCATTCTGTTGTTACGGTACAAAGAAACTTTCGACGTAATTACGGCGTTGACCCGCCTACGGATAAAACCATTCGCCAATGGTTAAGTGCTTTCAAACAAACAGGAAGTCAATTAAAACAAAAGTAACCGAGCTCGATAGCTGTAGCCGCTTAAGTGCAGCCAGTATCCAGTATTCGGTAGATAGTAGGTTCGAGCCCCACTGTCGGCAGCCATGAAAATGGTTTTCCATGGTTTCCCATTTTCACACCAGGAAAATGCTGGGGCTGTACCTTAATTAAGGCCAAGGCCGCTTTCTTCCCACTCCTAGTCCTTTCCTGTGCCATCGTCGCCATAAGACCTACCTGTGTCAGTGCGTCGTAAAACAACTAGCAAAAAAAAAGTCGCCGGGTAGGCCGCGTGAGTCACAAGAGAATGTGGACAGAATCCGAGCTTCATGCCTTCGAAGCCCTAAGAAATCATTGACAAGACGCAGTCTGGAGTTGGGGTTACCAATATCAACAGTTCATAAGGTAGTTCATAATAGATTTCTTTTAACTGCTTACAAGCTTCAACTGTTACACCACATTAAACCGACATACAAGATTAAGATATTTGACTTTTCTGTTTCTATGCTAAACGAAATCGATGAAAATACCGATTTTTTAAAAATGTTATTTTTAGTGATGAAGCGACTTTTCATGTGAACGGGTCTGTAAACAGACATAATTGCAAAATTTGGGGATCAGAGCCGCCCCATGAATTCGTAGAGTATGAACGTGACACGCAAAAGTGAATGTTTGGTGTGGTCTTATGCATGAGAGAGTAATAGGTCCTTTCATTTTTGTTGAAAGAAATATCAATGGTGATGTCTATTGTGACATGTTAGAGGAATATGTTTTTCCTCAGTTAGATGACATTGAGGCGGAGAAGGGTTTAGTCTACTTCCAACAAGATGGGGCACCACCACATTTCAGTTTGCGTGTGCGTGAGGCACTTGACGCTCGACTGGCCAACAGATGGATTGGAAGGGAAGGACCTATTCCATGGCCTCCAAGGACCCCTGATATTACTCCGATGGACTTTTTCTTCTGGGGACATATCAAGAGTCTTGTGTATGCGGAAAAAATTCGTGATTTTGGCCATCTCAGGGAACGAATAATCAATTGTGTGGCAAGCGTCCCCCAGACATGCTGGCCAGGACACGGGAAGAGGTGGAATACCGTTACGATGTCTGCCGTGCCACTAAAGAGGCACATATTGAACTTTATTCAATTGTTAAGAAACTTGAATATGCAACATTTCCAACCATGTATTAAGCATTAATAGAAGTGTTTTACTTCATTACAATATTTTGCCTCAAAACCCCGGAGTTATTTTATGGAAACCCTGTATTATCATCCCATGTAAGTAACAGTCGTCCGCCTCTGTGGTGTAGTGGTTAGTGTGATTAGCTGCCACCCCCGGAGGTCCGCGTTCGATTCCCGGCTCTGCCAAAAAAATTGAAAAGTGATACGAGGGCTGGAACGGGGTCCACTCAGCCTCGGGAGGTCAACTGAGTAGAGGTGGGTTCGATTCCCACCTCAGCCATCCTGGAAGTGGTTTTCCGTGGTTTCCCACTTCTCCTCCAGGCGAATGCCGGGATGGTACCTAACTTAAGGCCACGGCCGCTTCCTTCCCTCTTCCTTGCCTATCCCTTCCCATCTTCCCATCCCCCCACAAGGCCCCTGTTCGGCATAGCAGGTGAGGCCGCCTGGGCGAGGTACTGGTCATTCTCCCCAGTTGTATACCCGACCAACAGTCTGAAGCTCTAGGACACTGCCCTTGAGGCGGTAGAGGTGGGATCCCTCGCTGAGTCCGAGGGAAAAGCCGAACCTAGAGGGTAAACAGATGATGATGATGATGATGATGATGTAAGTAACAGTCATTCATGAACTTTACATGGCCGCACCATCGAAACTGGTTCGTACACGCAGCTTCATCGATCGAGTTTTTTAATCTAATTAGCATTTATCTCATCTTTACTCTCAGTGTTCACACCTGTTTCTATCACTAATTATTCCCGCTAAGTTCATGGCTGCTTCTTGCAACACTCTTCCACGTAGATTGCACTTCCTTGTAACAGAGTCGGACTAACAAAACGACGTAATGGCAATTTCGTCCGTAAACTCAGGTACTCCTTACAGCGTAACGTTAGCTGAAAGTGGAAGCTCAATTCATTACCTTTGCTATATCTTGTTTCAATTACTCTTTTACGAAAAGTCGGTGGAAATCCTACACTCTGTGTAAGCAATTCAATAGGAAATCTGAGGCGTTTCTATGTAGGTTGACTTGTTTTGTATTTAATTATGGGAGGAATAAAAGTTCGTATTGAACTGTATAGCTTCATTAAAGAACTTCAGTTAAATGGTAAGTAGTGGTTGTAAAGGAGCTGTAGGCTATAATTAGGCGGCCAGAACAAACGACTTACAAAAATTAAACCCATATAAGGAAGGAGGGACACTAGAAACATAATTTAACCGAACATTTGAAGAAATAATTCTTATGTAATAACGATTGAGGCCACCTGGTGCCCATGATCGTTAAGGCATCAATTCTATATGGTGTGCCCACGGGGCTCTTAAATTGCTTCCACCTCCTTTTGCCAGGCTCCTCACTTTCATCTATCCTATCCGACCTCGCTTCGTCAATTCCTGCCATTTTCCTACCCCGACGGTATTACGTGTGGAAGCCTAGTGAGTCTTTCATCTTCACGCCCTTCGTGGCCCTTGTCCTTCTTTGGCCGATACCTTCATTTTTCGAAGTTTCTGACCCCTTCAATATCTTTCCTATGATTAGTGTTAAGAGAAGATGATTGCCCAGTTGTACTTGCTCTTAATACAATATTCACCATCCCCATCTCTATATTGTCTGACACTGTGGTTTCAGTTCAAGTCCGGTTGGCAAGCAGGGTATGAGACGTTGTTATACAGAATGCAATTACTAATCATTACATTACGTGCCAAAAGTGTGGATTCGGTTCCAGAATCCAATGCAGTGTTCGTATAGAGTGAGGACATATCACGATGCTGATGCTGATTCGTCCGTTGGATGGGGTCGTTAATCCTTGAAAAGATTCCTTGGCGCTATTCTACAGGAGTGGTTTATCTGCTGGCACAAGGGTTTCACCCTCTCCCTTTCTAGCATCATATATCAAGTTATTCGCTTCTTCTCATTAACTCCTCTGGTGGGATTGGCGTCAGGAAAGGCATCCGGTCGTAAGAGAAGGGTTCTCTCAATCACACACACACACATACATATATTATTAGTAACTATTGAAAACACCTGATAGAAATTTACATGTTCACGCTGTAGCCTACAATATCCCTTCTAGCTAGAATCTGGAATTATTATTATTATTATTATTATTATTATTATTATTATTATTATTATTAATATTAATATTAATATTGAAGCCTACGTGGCTCAAGCGGCAGAACGCCGGCCTCTCACCGCTGAGTTCCGTGGTTCAAATCCCAGCAACTAAATGTGATATTCGTGATGGACCAAGCGGAGGTGGGACAGGATTTTCTCCGGGTACTCCGGTTTTCCCTGTCGTCTTTCATTCCAGCAACACTCTCCACTATAATTTAGTTTCATCTGTGAGTTATTAATCATTGCCCCAGAGGAGTGTGACAGGCTTCAGCAGCCGGCACAGTTACTATCGTCGCCGCTAGATGGGGGCTTCATTCATTCCATTCCTGACCCGGTCAGTGACTGGAAGCGGGTTGTGGCTTTTCATTTTTACTTTATTATTATTATTATTATTATTATTATTATTATTATTATTATTATTATTATTATTATTTAAAAATCTTCAACTCTTTTCGGGTATTTCTGCGGTCAATGGTTTTGGTTTTGGCCGCGGATTTGGGACCGGGTTCCCTTCGTGACTCCATGTATTTCTTGAGATGAAAATCTCGTCCCAGATTGACCGGGATTCGAACCTCAGCCTTCCGGTTGGGAAGTGAACAGCTAAGCCACTGAGCTAATCACTCTCTCTATTATTATTATTATTATTATTATTATTATTATTACTATCATCAGCGATGGAGTTGGCTGTGCGTTGGGGTGCACAACTATCAGTTTGAATTCGGGATATAGTGGGTTAGATCCCCACTGTTGGCAGCCCTGAACGTCGTTATATTTTGTTTACCATTTTCACACCAGGTAAATGTTGGCGCTATATCTAAATTAAGCCCTCGGCCGCCACCTTCCGAATCCTAGCCCTTTGGCATTCTTCTTTCACCGAAAACCTTCGATGTCTATTTTTCCACGTTAAATCCCTAGCAAAAAAGAAACAAATGTTATCGTGAATTCCTACGTGTAAGTATTAGAAGTACAGTCGCTTTGTAGAAGGAGTTATGAATGTCAAACAACAGCAAATAATTTAACATTAACATTAAAGTTTCCTCACTTGTTAATCTTTAGTGCTGAAGGTAGTGGAACAAGATGAATTACTCAGAAATGTTATAAGCTTTCTACACCCAAAGGTAACTTCCCAGCAATTCGTCTTGTTTCACACGGGATGAATACAAAACGCTATCATATGTAGAGCTAAGTGACGTGAAAAAAGTAGAGCTAAGTGACGTGAAAAAAGTATCAAAACACTGGAATTCATTGCAGCGCGCTGAATCATGTGTTTTCCAACCCAAGTATCTGAGGTTCGAATATCCGTGATTTTCGATATAATATTCAATTAGGTTTACTAGGAGACGCAGTGTAGATACACGGCCATGAGTCCCGTGCCAAGTCTCACATCAAATATGTGTACTTGCCCGTCCTCTGAGAGTATGAATTTTCAAAATTTATTATAGATCATGTTTACGTAAAGTAATTTTAGACACTAATTGGTTAGATTGCAACCGTATTTGTTTTTTATTTCTTTAAATTTGCTTTACGTCGCAGCGAAACAGATAGGTCTCATGGCGACGACGGGGCAGGAAAGGGCTAGGAGTTCTAAGAAAGTGGACGTGGCTTTAATTCAGGTACAGCTCCAGCTTTTTCCTGGTATGAAAATGGGAAAGCACGGAAACTATGTCCGGGGCTGCCGGCAGTGGGATTCGGACGCACTATCTCCCGAATTCAAACTCATAGCTGTGTACCCCTAACCGCACAACCAACTCTCCCGGTTAAACGTATTTGAGCAAGGCGCAAGCATCATGTATCCACTTTACGGTTATGTCGGTGAGTTGCATACATTTCAGGGGTTCTGATAGTCAGATCGCTAATACGGTATTTGTGCAAATCTCACTGCTGAACCGTTGTGCGGGCTGGGATACACTTGCGCCTTGGTTACATTCGTTTGCATTCTAACCTACTTGTGACTAACAATCCTTTGCCTAAGTATGCATTTGTAGTATCTGTTCATTGTTCCGGAGGAAGTACTTTTATCATTCAGACCACCTAAAGAGATGGAGAGGGTAATGCAGTGATATTTTAAATATTACATCTCAAGAAACAATAAAACATGAGACAGCATCAGATGGAATAAATAACAACCTGATATAGATCTCAATAATGCAACCATCTAATGTGATGGTAGTTTTTTAACGGGAAATACGCCTGGCTCCATGGCTATACGGTTAGCGTGCTGGCCTTTGGTCACAGGGGTCCCGGGTTCGAATCCCGGTAGGGTCGTGGATTTTAACCATCATTGGTTAATTTCACTGGCACGGGGGCTAGGTGTATGTGTCGTCTTCATCATCATTTCATCCTCATCACGACGCGTAGGTTGCCTACGGGAGTCAAATAAAAAGACCTGCATCTGGCGAGCCGAACATGTCCTCGGACACTCCCGGCACTAAAAGCCATACGCCATTTCATGTTCAACGGGAAATATAACAATGCCATCATCACATTTTAATTTATTCTAAGCATAGGCCAAATTAATATCATGGACTGTGGCCTTTGATGAGGCGTTTAGAGTTTACGCCTTACAGGAGACCTGCGCATCTGTAAGGTTTTGGCCGTACCTAAGATGAAATCTAACACTGAAGACGGTACAAACACCAAGGCCCCGAGCCATAGCAATTAACTCATGGAAGTTAAAATCACTGACCCATCCGGAAATCGAACCCAAGATCCCTTGGGCTTAAAGCCATCACGCTAACAATTTAGTCGTGGAGCCGGACAAAGAACAAAGTGAAAGATGTCAAACACTTCCAAGCATAAATATATTAGGGGAATATCACTAAAATCATAGCCCTCGCAAACGAAGCCCCTTTGGAATTGAAAGACAGCAACGGTTGAGCAAGAGGAAGATGGAGTGATTGGGTGGAGGTTTGTGGAATCGATGCCAGACTCAATTAGAGGTTTCGTTGTTGGAACTTCGTGATCACACGTTGAGATCCCTGGGGGCCATTCACTATATATGAAAATATTTGTTATATGCAAGCTTCAAGAGCCGCCCTATGTAACGCTAAGTTGTAAAAAGCTTGACGCCATAACGAAACGTAATTGAAATTTTAAAATAATTTTATTCATGATACACGATTTTCTTTCTTTCTTTCTTTCTCTTATTTATTTATTTATTTATTTATTTATTTATTTATTTCTTAACCTGTTTACCCTCCAGGGTTGGATTTTCCCTCGGGCTCAGCGAGGTTTCCCACTTCTACCGTCTTAAGGGCAGTGTCCTGGAGTGTGAGACGTTGGGTTGCGTCGATACAACATGTAATAAGGACCAGTACCTCGCCCAGATTGCCTCACCTGCTGAACAGCGTCCTTGTGTGGGGGATGGGAAGATTGGAAGGAAGAGGGAAGGAAGTGTTCTTTGCCCTAAGTTAGGTACCATCTCGGCATTTCCTTGGAGGATAACTTGTAAACCACGGAAAAGCACATATAGGGTGGCTGAGGTGGGAATCGAACACCTCTCTACTCAGTTGATCTCCTGAGGCTGAGTGGGACCCGTTCCAGCACTCGTATCTTTTAAAAATTCATGGCTGAGCCGGGAATCAAACCCTGGCCTTCGCGAGTTGCAGCTAATCATACTAAACGCTGCAGCAGAGAGGCGGATATCCAAAGATATATGGTGATTTACTAAAAACCCCTGGGACCATTAACATTCGTAGGTCTGCTTAACCTAATTTATACATCCGAGCACTATTCCACAATAAAGCATGCTGTTAGGTAATTTGGAGTTTGATCACTTATATACTTTCGAAATGATCGCCCACTTTGCATTATTTATAACTTCATCTCTATTTCCTGCTATCCGAAATTTTCTTTTGCTAGTTGCTTTACGTCCCACCGACACAAAGAGGTCTTATGCCGACGATGGGACAGGCAAGGCCTAGGAATGGGAAGGAAAGCAATTTTCAGGGCTGCCGACACTGGGGTTCGAACCCACTCACAGCTCACAGCTGCGCACTCCTAACCGCACGGCCAACTCGCCCGGTCCCTATCAGGAAGGGTTATTAACACACAATACAGCATTGTACATTATTGTTGTCAAAATTGTTCTCAACAACGTGAAACTAAATTTCTACCATAGCTCCCTTATTTTAAAATATTGGAAAAGCAGTGCACATATCATCGCTCATATGTGCAGCAATGGGAGAAAGACGAGAGTTTGGTACTACTGGGAATCACAGATCGCACTCTACAATAATATGGGACATTGCAAAGTTATACCTGCTATTCCAAAAAGAAAATAATTCTACCGCCTACCTAAGAGATTTTTACATTAATTTGTGGTAACATAAAGGAGCCAGTCATTGTAATGTACAAATATCATGTTGAGCGAGTGTAAGTTTGCATGTATGTATCTGCTTGTACTCTTGAGTGTGCGTGTATGAGTGAGTGATCATGTTTTTATGTACTTCACCATTATTTCTGCTATTATTGTAATCTGAAATATTAATTAGTTAAACATCAAAAATAATAAAACATGTAATCTAATGAAACAAGTCCCCTTTGTGTCATTTTGCAAGAAAACAAAATCTCCAATGTGCAACATCTAACAAATTTATATTAATTTTGTAACGAATTTCAACATTCTCAAGGTATTTAAAGATCAAATGAAGGTTAGGGGCAATGATATGTATGTATGCTCAGTCCGTCAGCAATTCCGCTGGTGAGATCCTCAACAGCTCTGCCATCAGCTGTCATAGATGTCCTAGGCATCACTGAAGGGGCGTACTAGAGAAATGAGGAGTGAGTTAGTTTCCCGTTGCATTCCTCACCGAGCCAGAGTTGCTACAAGTATCACATATCAGTGTGCCAAGCCCACTGAAATGCACACACCAACCGACCCTGTGAGCAACATTTTCACACTATTCATAGCAGGGACTAGCTGCATAAGGATTAGCATTACTAGCATCGCTTATACCTCAGTCACTTTCATATTGTCAAAGTCAAGGTTAAGACAGAGACAGATCTATGAAAGTAACAAAATTGCTCTAGCCTATACCAGAAGACATAGTGCACTGTAAACACTAGGTCCTGCCAGCAAAGGCATAGGGGCAATCGTAAAATATAATAATTCTTTCTTATTGCTTATAACCTTGGATTTCAACTACCTATTTAAAATGAAAGTATTTCTTGTCTCTCGTGTAAAATTTTGTGTTCTACACATAGCAGGTTTCTTCCCACAGCGACGATATACTCGTGTTTTTTAAAATGTTAATGTGTATCTTGTTGTTAACGCAGTCTGCTTGTATTTCTCTTTTTATTGTTTACTTTTAATTAGCTGCTCATTGCATTTATTTTTGTTGTGTCTACTGTGAAGCTGGCAGAACCAGCAAGAACAGTAGCATGGGAATAATACAAGAGAAATATTAAACTTAACGTTCCATAATGAATGGGATATTGAAGTAAAAATCAGGGACTATTTTAATCAATCAGATCATTTCTAGATATGAAGGGAGTAATTCAATGACATTTAGCCTAAGGAAGTATCGTAACATGAGGCGACATCACTTAAAAGGAATAAGAGCCTGATATAGATCTTAATAATCTAACGGAGGGTGGTATTAGGAAAGCAATAGTGGAATCTAGATGTGGAAGGTCACTCGACTTCTTGTAACTTAAAGACTCTATAAAATACCTGTTAAAAGTACAGACTATTAAACAAAGAATTACATGTGTCATTCTACAAGAACTTCCCCATATTTTATCAAAATTTTTATTTTATATGTTGGTTGGATTAAGCAGGGCCTGAATATTAAAAAGATATTAAATTGCCAATCATCAGGCGGATTGTCTCTTTCAGATTTTATTTGAAAAAGAAAATCCAATACAAGGTACTTCAAGACTGGGAGTACAAATAATTATTGTTTTTCAACCGTCACCGTGTTAACATACTGAAATATTTCTATTGAACAGAAGTTAACACATAATTTTAAGTGGTTTGGTAGAACCTGAATATGATCTTGTTAAACGAAACATTTCATTCTTTGTTTAATCGTGTGTGTTGTTTACAGGTGTGTTATAGTCTCATATATTATATTGAACTTGTGTGTTTCTTAGACTGAAAAGCATCAAAGTTACGTTTAATCAAGTCAATCCTGGAAAGTATGGCTTATTAACAATAAAGAAAATCTTATTTCATAGCACCTGTGCTGAGATGATAAAAGTGAATATCGATAGATGTCATCAATGTTGTTCCAGGTCTCTAATATTTTTTGTAATCAGAATTATTTATTACTGTATACCAAATTTTCGTATGATCACATCATAACAACGAAGATATCAAGATCATAACGTAAGAATTATGTGGCTACGCATTCATCTGTAGACACTCAAACGGGGAAAGAGAAGGCTTAAAATAACTATATGGCTTCTTAAAGGGCAGTTTGTTTTATGGTAAAAAGAAAATGATACGTGTATAATTAATACGGAAAATTAAGCATTATAAAGCAGATGCACTATACGCAGCAGAAACACTGAACCTTAATTTCAAAGACCAAATTGAGAAACTGAAGCTGAAATAAAGGAAAAATTTAAGAAAGGTCATAGAACCAAACTTACAGGTATGAAATGAAACATTCTACAAGAACATTGAATAACTCTCAGATACCATGCGAACTTTTATGGTCATCTTCTCAGAATGAACTCTAATATATTAAGCGAACAAATCTTTGACTTCTTCTGTAACCGCAAAACAAAGCGCAACTGGTTTAACGAAACTGGAAAGAACCTGGTTGAATTAAACATTACAGAAAATTCACTATTTGATAGAACAGCTAACTAAAGAGGATTTTATAAGATTCCAAGGTAAACCTTCATTAAAATCCAAACCTGTTATCTCGGAAGGGGAGAGAAAACGAAGATCAGAAATAATGAAGAAATAGTGGGCACTAAGAAAAGAACATTACACAGAGAAATGATTGATTCAACGTACCCCAAAGAGAACGAAACGAACGAAGAAGGAGAAGAAGAAGGCAACTGTGATGAAAGCATTCCCTTCAGTTATATTTATTTAAAGACACACTGTAGTAGGATGAAGGTACTTTACCGAGGTGTTCTTGAGGCAGGCGGGACGGTGTTCCTCCGCCGAGTAGACTAGAAGGACCATGAGGAGTGTGATAAGGCCCGCCAGCAGGGGAAGCACGTGTCTCCCACAGCCTCTACACCTGCCGCCCCCTTGCTGGGTCAACTTCCTGACCGCCTCCAGGCGCGATAGGTCATCTGAGGTCACGGCCAGTCTACGAGCGGTGCTCAAGATGGATGCAAGGCGCCGTTCCGCCTCCTTCACGCCCATCGTTTTGTTGATGTTATTGTTGACAGTTCTAGCGCTCACCTGTACGGGACCCTTCATCTTCAAAGGCGCACAATAGTTTTGGGCTCAGTAAAATATCATAGATATACCGACTCTTATACGACACAAGGGGCGGAGGATATGTAATTTAGTAGTACAACGAACGTTCAAAAGTCGAGCCGAGAAACACAGAAATACCCGAAAACATTGGCAACTTCTTTGAAGATAAAATAATATGAAGTTATTATTAAGATAATAGTTCACAATTAAACAATATTTTTCTTCAGAAATTTTAGCTTGTCTAGTCTCCAAGTTATGAGCTGCAGAGAGAGCTATGAATATCCACACTTAAAATTATTTCGGCTCGTTGACAACTGCTTCAACAAACACAAGCACAGTATTATAAATAAGGACACTGAAAGTTCTGTTTTTCACAAGTTACTGAAGTTCGGTCATGGGATGAGATCACGCCCTGTTTGTAGGAGCACAAGTGTGTAAGGAATAAGTGAGTGTGTGGCAGCGCTGAACCACGAGCAGACACCGCATTGCGCCGGGCTGAGACTAACTCGCGCCGCCTGAGTCCGCCCCTAATATCCGCCACTAAGCAGTGCAGCGCGCACGCGCCTAGAGTTCTCACCATTTTTGGCCTGGGTGCTCTACCAAAAGGAGAGGAATAGGGGTTACAGAAGCAAAGGAGCGAGGCAGTATAGAGCGAGAGGAGAGGATATAAAAAAATGGAAATCAAAATGTTTGTGCTATGTTATGTTATAACGAGTTAGAGAGGATTTACTGGCGGGTATGCCATTAGCAAGACAAACATTATCCCGGCACGGCACGCCGTGTAGCTTGTGCGAGCTTAAGATAAAACCCAGTACACCCTCAAGAGAAGGCTTGTTGTCCTACAGTAACGTTCGGATTACCTGAGCGACTCCTTCGCTCCACGCTTCAACGTAGTAATTATATTTACAATACAAAACTATGTTTGTCGCAGATTTCCTCCCCCATTTAAGACAGAAAGGACACACCAGACAACAATGCACTTCACTACAATTCCCATTCAACTTCTGTTAATGCTTATCAAAATATTTAATTACTTTACGTTATAGACTTGATTACAAGACACAATTAACACAATACGAAATACAACCCTATAGAACGAATTAAACTTCACGTTTCCAAACATAGGGGCTACTTGGCGGAGGCAATAAAGCTGTGGTCGATTCCCCCAGACCGACGTCGGTTCGATGTCCCATCAGGAAGTCGAAATATTTAAGAAACGAGATTTTCTCTTTGGAAGGTGCACATGGCTCTGAGATTCACTCGCCTATACGAAAAATGAGTATCACGTTAATTTTGGGGGATTAAGGTGTGCCGGCACAGAGCTAATCACTGTACCCCACCGAGTGCCCAAATTACGGATAGTGGAAGCATTTACCTTCCAGTCCTCCAAGGGCCTATATGGCCTGTATGGAGATGACATTGCTTTGTTTCTTAAATGTATTATCTTGGTTAACGTGGTGGTGGTAGTGCTGATTGTTGTTTGACGGGAAAGTAAAACCAATTAACCGGCGTCTCTTAAAAGTAATCAGAAAGAAGAAAGGAACTGTCCGACCCTTTGAAGGGTGTAAGTATCGGGAAGCGCAAGGAGGGACAGGAAGTCAAGAGAATTAAAAAAAAAATACACCTAAACCTAATAAAGTTTTGTCACAAATTTTAAAAATGGAGTATGGTTTGAATAGATAACCCTCTTCCTAAATATTAGGTGGCATAGGGATGTTTAACTATTAATTGGGAAACGAATATATTATTGGCACAAAACAAGGTGTTTCTACGAGGAACGTTACACC
Organism: Anabrus simplex; assembly: GCF_040414725.1. Taxonomy (NCBI): domain Eukaryota; kingdom Metazoa; phylum Arthropoda; class Insecta; order Orthoptera; family Tettigoniidae; genus Anabrus; species Anabrus simplex. Next base: position 425,631,946 of record NC_090268.1, on the reverse strand, counting down.
AAAATTTTAAAATTATTTAAGCAAAAGAAAATATTTATTTTTGTCAATAAAGTATTCAACTGAGTAACTGACTGTGATGTTATTTTCATTTACTGTTTCATTATTTCCAACTTACTATATTTCAAATTAGAAAGGATGCCCCTTGATTAATTACTTCGCAACCGTCCGATTATTTTCTGAGCTTTAGTTTTTATAGAGAAGCGTGAGAAAAATCGTGGCATAAGTTGGTTGATTTCATTTCGAATGGAATGGCTCACATTCGGGAGTTTATATCAAACTATTTAAGCCATGATATCCCCCCACCCTCGTCGAGGGAAACGAAAACTCAGAAAATGCTCGGATCTTCGTGAAATAATTTTTCAAGGGATGTTCTATTTTTGTGTAATGAAAATAAAATGTGTTAGAAATAATCCAGCAGTAAATAACAAGTTATTTTCAATTTCACCCTCTAAGTAGTAAAAACATTTCGTTTGCTTGTAAAAAGCTAAAAATGTTCCGCGAAGGAGTGACCATCGTCGTACAAATGCTTGATTGGCACCAGAAAATAAAAAGTTCTCATTGTTAAATAACAGTTAAAACATTCGTATGCCGCCTAAAAATACAGATACAGGGTCGCATATGTTCAAATCGTAGTGTCCGGGCGAGTTGGCAGTGCGGTTAGGAGGGCGGAGATGTGAGTTCTCATCCGGTAGATAGTGGGTTCGAACCCCACTGACGGCAGCCCTGAAGATGGTTTTCCATGGTTTCCCAGTTTTACACGCGGAAAATGCTGGGGCTGTATCTCAATTAAGGCCTCGGCCGCTTCCTTCCCATTCCTAGGCCTTTCCTCTCCCATCGTCGCCATAAAACCTATCAGTGTCGGTGCGACGTAATCTAACTAGCAAATCGTAGTGTGTTCTTAAAGTTTACGGCAAAAGTGTGCAGACCGCGTGGGAAGAAAACAAGAGTTGATCAAGGATGGTTGAATATGGCAGATGGGAGATAGGATCCAGGCAAAAGAAGGGTCAGTTCTACCCAATGAACCTCAGAAGTGTTTATTCCTTCTCCGGCGTGTTTTCCACATCCGTATCTAGTACTTGAATTTCCTTTTGATGCCAACCAATATTATATTTTCAGATTTAGCACAGTTTTCATGTGCCGCCCATTTCTACTATTACACTGGTCCCAGTTCTCCTCAAAGATTGGAAGGGACCTTATACAAACTCACCTACTTCCTTAGGCTTGTTCTTCACTATAAGACGTCATCTAATTAAAGTTCCATACATCTTCCCATCAGGAGACCGTTCTATTCCCTTGTTCTTTACATTTCGCTTTCTTCACAAGGCCTCTAACAACAGGAAGTGAATTATTCCTATACCAGTACTGTTCGGTCATACAAGGCACACACGCCGACGAAATATTTTTCATCCTATATTCAGTGACTTCAGTGAGGAAACAAACGACTCATGCGATTCTTAGCTATGAAGCCTTGAATTGTAATGTTACGAATAAATCACAGTCCGTTTCACCGCTCTGTTCTGTCTCAGGATGACGCAATTAATGTACACACACAATTATATTCATCCATGAATCGCCACACTCAGATCGTTGCCTATTTACAAGCCTCTGTCCTTTTCACACAACAGGCAGTCCGACTCGTTGGTATCACCTGGGAGGTGGTGATCCTGAATGCCACGCTCGCAAGTCAGCAGTCACGTGCTACTGGCAAAACAACGAATGCCGACTCTTCCTTAGTTCGACTCCAGACACTGTCCAGTAATTCACTCAGTCAAACAGAGTGAGCAATTAATCAACAAGAGATAAACTTTGTTAAACTCCTCACAACAACAACAATACAACAACAACAATACTCCAACTCTGACAGCCAACACTCGTCCTCAGTCCACGCGACACTCCAACGCAACAACCACAACTCATCGTTGAGACTCTGCTGTGATTCCAACTCTGAGTCCAACACAACACTGACTGTTCCGAACTAGCCTCCTTTTTACAGCTCCAGTGAAGAGTACCGGAATATTCGCGTTGAGGCTAGGGACAGAACATTCTCGTTGCGCCTCCCAGAAACGCACGGCGAAAACAGACGACGAGAACAATACACGGAAAGAAAGGCCATGCCCTCGAGGCCGGTCGGGAGGGAGGGACCTTCCAGGAAGTAACGCAAGGGTACACCACAGATCAGGCTCGTTACGATAATGTAGGCGCGCAATTACAGGAAGAAAATCATTAACAGCAACGCACCGTAAACTCCGAGAAGGTACACACTCACACTACTTCGCTTTAGCAGTTGCTGTGTCTAGACCGGTTGCCGATTTTCGCAACCACCAGTTTTTATATTATTTTAATTAATTAAGAATTAAAATTATTCATTCTTATCACGAGATGAATAGACAGTTATGTTCATGATTCATAGATCTAGAGAGCGAATAAAACACGGTAGCGAAGGAAACGAAGTTCGCCATACTGGGGGCCTATGGGATTATGGCCAGATTATTAAAATCAACCTAAGGCATTTATGTAGACGATCGGGCTGCAGTGAGTTTTGATGGTAGAGTTTGTTCTTGGCTCGGGGTACATACAAGCGTTGGACAAGGTTGTAATCTTTCATCTTTGCTATTCGTAGTTTACATGGATCATCTTCTGAAATGCATTAAGTGGCAGGGAGAGATTCAGTTTAGGTGGAAATGCATTAAATAATCTGGCCTACGCTGACGAGTCGTCTTAATGACAGAGTGTGCTAAAATACTGCAGTGTAATCTCTTGGAACTCGAAAATAAGTGCAATAAGTATGGTATGAAAATTAGCCTTTCGAAGACTAAACTGATGTCGGTAGGTAAGAAATCCAAGAGATATGAATGGAAGATTGGTGATAAAAAGCTGGAACAGGTAAATCATTTCAAGTGTGAGATTGAATCAAGATGCACTAAGGCTAATGCAGTGAGCTCGCAATTTTGATCAACAGTATTATGTAAGAAGGAAGTCACTCCCGGACGGAACTATATTTACATCGTTCTCTTTTCAGACCAACTTTGCTTACGGGAGTGAAAGCTGGGTGGAATCAGGATATCTTATTCATAAATGAGGAGAAACAGACTTAAAAGTAGCGAGAATGATTGCTGGTACAAACAGGTGGGAACAATGACAGAAGGTTATTAGCAATGAGGAGATAAATGCTGAGTTAGGAATGAACTCTGTGGACGAAGCTGTACGTATAATCCGTCTTCGGTGGTGGGCATGTGACGAGAATGGCGAAAGATAGGTTACCTAGGAGAATAATGGACTCTGTTGTGGAGAGTAAGGAAAGCAGAAGGAGACCAAGACGAAGAAGGTTAGACTCATTTTATAACCATTTAAAGGTAAGAGGTATAGAAATAAATGACGACACAGCACTAGTTGTAAATTAAGGTTTGTAGTGACGTTTAGTAAATTCAGAGAAGATTGCATAAAGAACGCTGAAAGGCATAACGGTGATGCGTATTAGCTTTGAAACCAAGCGACAGATTGCATGTTCCACTCCCTTCGCATGCGCGCGCATATCACTAGTTTCTGCACTGCTACTGTCGTAAACGTTTGTGTAGAGGAACTGTTTCGCAGCTCACTCGCATTCCTTGAGGGTAGTAGTCAGTAGTACGTAGTATTTCTGATATTAATTCATGTGTGACTCACATAGTGTATTTCCACAACGAATTTAATGTCTAATTCGGTTATAAAACATTGAATCATCCATTCACCTGAAGCGAAGCTAGAAATTAAAAATATAAGGTCATCTTGTACCAGTACTAACGTAGGAACGACTCTACAATGTAGAAGCACAACTTAACTGGATTTGTCTCTGTGGAAAGAAAAGTACTGTACATTTTGCTCTTTAACATGCTTCTTTTTTCACGGACAGTATAAATAGACCAAAACAGAAATGACGGATTTATGTGATTCAGCAAGCACGAAATCTCCAAAGCGCGTATTAAAAATGCGTAAAGATATTTTTTGAGAGTAAGTCATTCCTAAGCAGTTAGAGAGTGAATACTGAAAAATCAGTGCATATACATAATCCCACTAGGAAACAGCACCATAAGTAAAGTTCCTGCAGTCACGTACTTAGGGTCTCAGCAAGTGAGTGCGGAACTTTGGCCATAGACATCAGGTACACCAAGTTAGAGAGGGCCTATCATTCCTGTTCCAAGTACCCCTCCAAGAACCTAAAGCTGAAGCATTACAATTCAGTAGTAGGACACTACGCCTCTGAGTACTTCTTGATGAATCGAAAGGGCCACTCAGGAATCTAGAACTTAAAGAGAGGAAGATCTTGAGGAGGATGCTGGGCCCCTTAAACAGGAGGATGGCACGTACAGGATCAGGCAAAACAACGAGCTCTACGAACAACAGTAAGACATAGTCACATGTATGAGGAAAAGGCGACTGACATTCTATGGGCACATGACCCGCCTGAAGCTCCGCAGGCTCAAGAGAAGAAACTCACAGTGACAAGTTGGGGAGAGGCTTCCAAGACCAAGTGGATCACCACTATAAAATCAGACCTAGAGGAACTCCAGATCCCATTAGAGACCACAGAGCACGGATCTCAGTAACGGCAGTCCACCCTATATAGAGTCTTCCCACTGTCCCTCACAAGCAAAAAAGAGTACAGAGACCACCAGACTTAAGTGGACGGATGGAAGGAAGAAGACACACAGGCAGAAAATGTAAGCGTACTGGGCCAAGATAAAGCAGAAGACCATAGCTAAGAGTTAAGACGAACCCGTAGTCAGTAGTAGGACAAAACGAACTGAAAATATGAACAGTTTCGAATTAACTAATACGGTAAACAGCTATTTTATTCGCGGGTGCATTGTGAAGATAAACTTGATTCATCTTAAAACCATTCAAACGTTTCCCAGCGTTTCGCCTCTGTGTGGAAGTTGTCTCATCGACTGGTGCACACATGCTTCCAAGGCGCTCGCGGCTAGTGTGCCGTGTTTTACCTTAATGTCGGAATTTAAAATGTAGACTAGGCCTAATACATCAATATAATAGTGACTCTATATTTTTTTGCTTGCTTGTTTATTTTTTTGTTAGTTTCCCACGAATGGATTTACAATCCACTTGATGGATTTTGTCGAAAATTTTACTATTTGCTCTGATTACTCCTTAGAAGTTTTAGTAAGTTGTTTAAACGAGTTGCGATTGGTAGATTTTTATGATGATTGATTTTCAGTAATTAATTACAAAGCCGTACCAAGACAGACTGTCACTAGGCGAGAGGAAATTGAAGTGTACCATGATAATCCGGTAAGAAATCCTGTATATAAGATGAGAACACGCCGCCATGTTTTATGAAGTTCCTTTCTTACTAGGAGGTGCATGACCGTGTCTGTGTGTAGGACAATGGGAACACGTCTCCTTGTTTTATCAAGTGCCTTTCTTGACAGAGGTTCACAGGACTATGCAACTCATTGCTTGTTATTTGGAAATAGCAATTCAATGTTCCTTGATCGACATTTACATGAAAGTGCATCTTGGTATCACTTATTTTTATTATTTATATGAAATGATTAATTAGCTGCAAACCGGGCGAGTTGGCCGCGCGGTTAAAGGAACACAACTGTGAACTTACATCCGGGAGATAGTGGGTTCGAACCCGACTATCCGCAGCCCTGAAGATGGATTTCCGATGATTCCAATTTTCACACGAGGCAAATGCTGGGCTGTACCTTAATTAAGGCCTTGACTGCTTCCTCCCCACTCCCAGGCCTTTTCCCCCTGTGGGTGGGGGCGGTAGAATAACACCCACGGTATCCCCTGCCTGTCGTAAGAGGCGACTAAAAGGGGTCCCAGGGCCTCTGAACTTTGGAGAGTGGGTTTGGCGACCACGGGGCCTCAGCTGATTCCTGGCATTGTTTCCACTTACTTGTGCCGGGCTCCTCGCTTTCATCTATCCTATCCGAGCTCTCTTGGTCAACTCTCGTTCTTTTCCGACCCCGACGCTATCAGGTTTGCGATGGCTAGGGAGTCTTTCATTTTCACGCCCTTCGTGGCCCTTGTCTTCCTTTGGCCGATACCTTCATTTTTCGAAGTGTCCGACCCCTTCAATTTTTCTCTCTGATTAGTGTTATATGGAGGATGGTTGCCTAGTTGTACTTCTTCTTAAAACAATAATCACCACCACAAACTCCCAGGCCTTTCCCATTCCATCGTCATCATAAGACAGATCTGTGTCGGTGTGACGCAACACAAATTGTGAAAAATATGTATTTGCGAGACAATCTGACCTACCACAGGCACAAAGTTTATCGTGAAACAATATAGTGTCATGGTGACTACCGTAGGGCACGCGTAGGAGTGTTCTGTCTGTATCTCGCAGAAGCCGCATAACTGGTAGCATATTTAACCTGCAAGTGAACTTGTACAACTGTGGTTCGAGTTTGGACATAAACATCAACAGCCATGTCTTTCCAGAAGGTGTACAAGCGTATTAATGCATTTGAAACAACGATGCAGGAATTTGAGCCGCGCGTCCAGTTGTTAGTCACGTCTACCGAGCCCAGGCAAGAGTCACCGCTTAGTCAGAATTTCTGTGACTTCGGAGTCGCCATCTCATCCAAATTTACCGTGCTAACAGAAGAGGTGTTCAAGTTAGCACTGCAGCTCGACTATCCAGAGGTCATTGATTGTTTTCTCGTGTGGCTATTTCTAGCCGAGTGCAGCCCTTGTAAGGCACCCCCACCGATGGGGTTGGGTGGCGTCTTCCATGTGTATGTAACTGCGTGTTATTGTGGTGAAGGATAGTGTTATGTGTGGTGTGTGAGTTGCAGACATGTTGGGGACAGCACAAACACCCAGCCCCCCTGCCATTAGAATTAACCTCTCAACCCGTCTTCTCTCACCACAGGCATTCTCCTCGTGCAGGTATTATCTCCCTCTGCCAACTGTTTACAGAGTTGTCAGGTCAACGCGCTCTCCGTGGTAGTGCACTTTGATTAAATTCAAGCCATAAAGAGTGAAAATAATATCCATATTCTTGGCATTGGCGAAAGCTAACTTATACCAAGCATACCCTCGAGTATGGTACAACTTGGCCGGTATTCCCTCTTACGGCACGATGGATCCAATGGAGAAGTGGAGATGGAGTGGCCATGTTAAAATCCCCGACCCGGTCGGGAATCGAACCCGGGAACCTCGGGACCGAAGGCCAGTACGCTGACCATTCAGTTCATGAAGGAGATCAGCACAGCCGTAGGAACTGCCTCCTAATCCACGGAGTCTCCAAACAATCGCGGTAGGAGGGAAACTTTCCGAAAAAGTTCAACGTGGACTTTGCGATGGAGATCTTCGACCGGTGCCATAAGATTGGGCGGCCTCAGCACTCAGCAGCTGATGTGGTAACCACAGGCAGACGCCCCATAATAGTTACAGTTACCCGCTACCACGAATGTTAACTCGCAGTGGAAGGCGAAGCGGCTCCTGAAGGGCACAGAGGTACTCATTACCGAGTCCCTCAACTATATTAAACCTGGCGAGGGATCACTTTGGGCCATCCCCCGTCTGGACCCAAGATGGATGCAACGTGATCTACCTTCCGAATGGGACGAAAAGAACCATCACCACTGTCGTGGAACTGCACAGCATGAAAATTCTGAGGGATAACAGTGACAATTGATATGAAACAGTGCAGCCAAGGAAGTTTACGAGGAAAAGAAGAGCATCTATGAACCATGCACCTCATGTCTCAGTGATAGACATAACATTACCCAAGAAAACTGGTCCGTGATGGGTCTGCTATTTGGAAGTAGAGGCTGTGTACCTAAGTATACATGGGAAATCTTGAAAAAGGTTCGAACCCAGCACATGACTTTGGAGAGAATTATAGTGGAAATTTTAAAAGATTCGGCGACAATTTTAAATCACACATAACTGGAAGCCTTCTTGGCAGCATTCTTCCTTTAGCAGTCTATTTCATTTTCTCTGTCTATCCCCCTATTCATTTTCTATTAGTCATGGAAGCCTCTGAAGCTGTCGACTACTGATCTATACTTTGTCTGGTTTAGGATGTTTTCCCGATTTAATTCAGACTGCTCAAGATTTTACTACCTCAATTAACCATTTATTATTATTATTATTATTATTATTATTATTAGTATTATTATTAAGTTTAGGAATTTTACGACATGATGACGTACGAAATATCCAAGGAAATCTGCACTAAATTTAGCTAAATATGACGCAACATAATGTAAAAAATTGTTACCCTTTGTTGCCCGAGGGTACAAATATTCAATATTTTGTATTAATTCCTGTAAAATTGTCATCAAGAGAGCTCAAAATGAGTAGGTTAATGCTTTGAAAATTGTATCTGAACAAATTTTGGAAATTTTTGGATGGTACTTATAAGTACCGTGTGGCAATAAGGTAACTGAAGATAATGGTGACCTCAAACAAAATGAAAAATTTACAACATCCAGTCTACGCAAAGTATATTTGTATTATTAATTCATATTTACACTGTGAGCTGTATAATCAAATAATAACCAATGATACAAATAATAAAAATAAATAAGAAAAGAAATATCAGATGGTACACTGACTGACAGAGCAAATGCAACACCAAGAAGGAGTGGTCAGAACTTTATGCCAATTACAGGGTAGACTGACGTCACTGAAGTATGCTTATGATGTGAAATGTGCCGCTGTGCTGCGCACGTAGCGAACGATAAATGGGACACGGCGTTGGCGAATGGCCCACTTCGTACCGTGATTTCTCAGCCGACAGTCATTGTAGAACGTGTTGTCGTGTGCCACAGGACACGTGTATAGCTAAGAATGCCAGGCCGCCGTCAACGGAGGCATTTCCAGCAGACAGACGTCTTTACGAGGGGTATGGTGATCGGGCTGAGAAGGGCAGGTTGGTCGCTTCGTCAAATCGCAGCCGATACCCATAGGGATGTGTCCACGGTGCAGCGCCTGTGGCGAAGATGGTTGGCGCAGGGACATGTGGCACGTGCGAGGGGTCCAGGCGCAGCCCGAGTGACGTCAGCACGCGAGGATCGGCGCATCCGCCACCAAGCGGTGGCAGCCCCGCACGCCACGTCAACCGCCATTCTTCAGCATGTGCAAGACACCCTGGCTGTTCCAATATCGACCAGAACAACTTCCCGTCGATTGGTTGAAGGAGGCCTGCACTCCCGGCGTCCGCTCAGAAGACTACCATTGACTCCACGGCATAGACGTGCACGCCTGGCATGGTGCCGGGCTAGAGCGACTTGGATGAGGGAATGGCGGAACGTCGTGTTCTCCGATGAGTCACGCTTTTGTTCTGTCAGTGATAGTCACCGCAGACGAGTGTGGCGTCGGCGTGGAGAAAGGTCAAATCCAGCAGTAACTGTGGAGCGCCCTACCGCTAGACAACGCGGCATCATGGTTTGGGGCGCTATTGCGTATGATTCCACGTCACCTCTAGTGCGTATTCAAGGCACGTTAAATGCCCACCGCTACGTGCAGCATGTGCTGCGGCCGGTGGCACTCCCGTACCTTCAGGGGCTGCCCAATGCTTTGTTTCAGCAGGATAATGCCCGCCCACACACTGCTCTCATCTCCCAACAGGCTCTACGAGGTGTACAGATGCTTCCGTGGCCAGCGTACTCTCCGGATCTCTCACCACTCGAACACGTGTGGGATCTCATTGGACGCCGTTTGCAAACTCTGCCCCAGCCTCGTACGGATGACCAACTGTGGCAAATGGTTGACAGAGAATGGAGAACCATCCCTCAGGACACCATCCGCACTCTTATTGACTCTGTACCTCGACGTGTTTCTGCGTGCATCGCCGCTCGCTGTGGTCCTCCATCCTACTGAGTCGATGCCGTGCGCATTGTGTAACCTGCATATCGGTTTGAAATAAACATCAATTATTCTTCCGTGCCGACTCTGTTTTTTCCCCAACTTTCATCCCTTTCGAAGCATTCCTCCTTGGTGTTGCATTTGTTCTGTCAGTCAGTGTAAAACTAAAATATGTATCAAACATGTAGTGTCATAAGAGCTACATTTTCTGTTCAGCATCAGCACTCAATTATTTGGCATTCTCATTGACAATTACAAAATTACAAATGCGCACACACCGAGCTCGATAGCTGCAGTCGCTTAAGTGCGGCCAGTATCCAGTATTCGGGAGATAGTGAGTTCGAACTCCACTGTCGGCAGCCCTGAAGATGGTTTTCTATGGTTTCCCATTTTCACACCAGGAAAATGCCGGGGCTGTACCTTAATTAAGGCCACGGCCACTTCCTTCCTGTCCCATCGTCGCTATAAGACCTATCTGTGCAGGCGCGACGTAATGCAACTTGAAAGAAAAGAAAAAAATCTACACAATGATATTCAACAAACAGTTCTTCGTCTCATGCCACACAAAGTACACTGAGAATTTGCTCTTGATTGAATTTGTTTACTGGAGCACATTTCGCATCTGCCTCGTGTACTTGAATATTTGACCCATTGTACTCCACAATTTTCAAGACGAATGTCTTTGGCGACAGTAAAACATGTTGCACGACGACGTTTGTTGTGAACAGGCTGCTGCTGTTTACTTGCCCTCTTCGGAACATTTGACAGTCCCTTGGATGGTAGCATTGGCTTCATTGCCATTAGTCCGCAAGCCAGTGATCTAAACTGTAACAATGTAACAATGTAACAATGTAATTTTCTCACACAGTTCATTATGAATGATGTATGCATTGACAAACCGCACATCAAGCATGCCCCAAAATAACCAAAATATTTGATGAAATGCATTATGTCGGGTCCAAGTTCTTTACCATCGCTTTCAGTGTCTGTGTCTGCATCAATATCCAATGGAATATTCAGTAATTCTTTTATCTCTTTCTCATCTACATAAATTTGCCTGTGAGCAGACACCGCAAACTCTGAACAATAATTTGTAAATTAATAGCACGAGCTAACAAATCAGATTTTAGGTTATGATTGGACCTTAGGCAAGTACGCCTGGTTACCCGTCCGTACTTATACGTCCAAGATACAATTACGGTAATTTTACCAAATGTATGTATCTATCCACTCAAATTGCCACAATAATAACAAAAAACTTTCATAAGGCACATTATAGGACCAGTAATTAAACTTACCTGTTGTTTATAACAATCCAATGAGCACTTCTATTGTCACACTTGAATGATACACTCTGCAACATTGCATCGTTAATAAATAGATGAAAAAATGAACACGTAAACAGTTTTATCAATCTAGAAATAATTATTCCATGGAGCTTAAAAGTACCGTTGGTCGACTATGTATTTGAAGTGAAGTATACCTTTCTGCATGCAATAATATAACTTGGTACTTAAAAGTACCGTCAGTCAACAAAGGGTATATGCAGCAAGTATTAGGCTACCGTATTACTAATATTAGACATGCATAAACATTATTAGCGATAACACAACAGATTCATTTGTTCATGCAAAATGACAGAGCCACAACGGTACGTTTAAATTATATACAGTCATTCATTCAGTAACATAGCCATGCGGCGCATTTCTTATTCCCTCTTCCTAAAAAAACAAAAACAGAATAACGAACTCTTAGCATATTTTCAGGTATCTGTCAGCGTATTTTCCTGCGGAATCATATTCTCGGAATCGTGTATTCTAAAGCTGCTACCTATCTGTATTTTGAAATCCTGTTAGGAACTCAACGCAGATGACATGCATCTCGTTAAAAACGATGCCTGAATTTAAACGCAAAAGCTCAGAATGATACCAAATATTATTTTATATCACTAAAATAAGAAAAATATGACAAAAATAAAAAATGGCCGAATTATGTATTTATATACAATATAAAATTACTCAAAACGCGCTCAGGAGACCATCATTCATAGTTAATTTTCAGATTTCACGTAAGATGTCATGAGGAAGGAAATCTTTTTCCTGAGCATCCAAAATTCAATTACAGTACTATTATTCTCTTATCGAACTTGGCCATCTTCGGATCACACGTATACTAACTTACCCCATTCATTTTTGTTTGCTTTCTACTTCATTTTCTGCTTTCCAGTAGTTCTTCACTATTTCAATGTGTTTCTTCCTTCTCTCTTCAGTCCAGATGTTACACCGTTCCTTCTTTTCTTTCTTCTGGAAACCCTTGAAATCTATCTCCTTACAGTTTTCTCTCCTGTATTATATCTGCTGTTATCCCAACTCTGACATATCTCTCTTTGTACTTTCCATATATTGATTGTAAACATGATTAAAATTGTTTTGGGTGTGAGGCATTATCCATCTTCATAACATAACCAAAGATGTTAACTCTTCTCTTCCTGATCGTAGCAGACATTCTTTCAATAGGACAGTGTTGTAGTGCCTGATTTTAGTTTTGGTGGAAAGCCTCTTCTTATTATGAGTATACCGGGCAAGTAGGCCGTGCGGTTAGGAACGCGCTGCTGTGAGCTTTCGTCCGGGAGATAGTGGGTTCGAACCCCACTATCGGCAATCCTGAAGATGGCTTCCAGTGGTTTCCCATTTTCACACCATTCCTTCCCATTCCTAGCTCTATTCTAGTCCATCGTCACCATAAGACCTATCTGTGTCTGAGCGACGTAAAACAAACATCAAGAAAAAAGGAGTGGCGGTTCCAGAGGCAACAGTCTCGATTCTTCGCGACTCCGTTCGAAACCAATCCCTAGTTTTTAAGAACTCCATCACAGCAATTCTAAGTATCAGGAGGAAAAATCGGTTGCCGCCTGCCTCTCCCACGACGTCGTTCTTGCAGGAAGTCGAAGGCATTTTTTGTGTCTTCTTCCACCACGAATGCCAATGAGGTCAGGCAAAAGAACTGTGATCGAAATTCGGCATTTTATTCTCCATTGTCTTGAATAGACTGGCTATAGTAAAACAGACAGCCTGATAATTTACCTAAAAGAAACTCAGGTTCAATTACTTCAATGACGGCTGATTCGTAGACTAGAACTTTTTTCCTTTAAAACGGTAAAATGTGTTGTATATGACTGCTTGGTGTTTCTTTACATCTGGGCAAGTCCATCAGGAAATTATGGATTTTGAACCTTCACATGAATTTCATAAATCTGAAGCAAGGATTTTGGCACTGATTTAAATGTTCTGTCCGTTATCCAGTAATTCGGTCTTAATAAATTATTCAAGTGTCTGTTTGTTGAGAAAATAACTTTTTCAGTACTCTCCGGTTGAAAATGCAGGAGCCACCTAGCATGTTTTAAGGGTTTACTATACATTTTTCGTAAACGGTACAGAGTTTTAAAGGTAGACAGGGAGGAGATTTGTTCTGAGAATTCGGTTTGAAGTACTTTAAGTTTCTCGGTATCATATCGAAGGAGATTCGTTGAGGTCGGTTCTTCCGTATGTCTCTCGGGATGAACTTGATCTTTACTTTGGAGAGGTGATGGTCAAATTCGAGTTTGGTGCCTCGAAGGTCTTTGACATTTTAAATTTCTTTGGAGGACCTTGCAGAGACGGCGATGTAGTCAAGTTGGAATTCCTGTATTAATGGGTTTGGAGATGTTCAGGTCTTCTGCTTCCGTGGAAGGTGTTTAAAACGCGTGGATTTCAGTAGAAGCTTGTTTCTCCCACAGAGTTCAATTAAACACTCTCAATTTTGTTTCGTTACCAATTATTTTCCGATACTTTCGTTCTTCGCCAATTTGGGCGTTAAAACCACTCTTGAGAATTGCAGTGTGAGACTTTGTAATTTTGGAGATGACATCATCTAATTTGTCCCAGAAAATGTCAACAACTTCTGGATTGTACTTATTGCCAGCGTTCATTGGAACGTGAGCATTTAGCAAGGTGTATGCTTTATTAGCAGGTGTAACTGAAGGAGTGGGTAGCCTGTTGGTTTTTTTCGGCTACTTTTTTATTGTCAACATAGTATATTACAATACATATAATTCAAATACAATATACTTCAAACGAGAAGATTGCTAAACAACAAACACACACCTTTTGTGAGTCAATGACTAACTGGAGTATTCTATGCCAGCGAACACAATATACTATACAATAAGTGAATAAAGGAGCGAGAATTTACATCAGATACACATTCCCTGCCTACAACAACACACACCAACCAACCAGCGTCACAGTAATCGGAGCTAAAGAAGTAAAAAAATAACACAAGCTAACCCGTATAACGCGTGCACCACTGTGAACGTTCGCGTAGGAAACGACACTCTTGTGACAGAGAGAGAAGTTGTAGTAGTTGCACTATTCACACAGTTGCATAGTTAGATGACTGCTACCAGTTTATTAACAAAGTCTCCAATATAGAGCTTCTACTGCGGGGACGCGACGGCTTTGTATACACTAACACTGATATCTGCGAAGAGCTCATGTTTGGTGTAGGGTCTTTTGGCTTCTAACACACAATGTACATAAGTGCCTAAGAGGAGCACTACAGTATTATTTAACTGAACCGGTCGCAAGCTAAAGGTAGGTCGAATTGTCCACTCAGAGGCAATATAGATCTTGGGCTGATTTACGATGGAATGTAGTTTCACTTTAAATTCACTCCACACTTGTTGGGTGACGTCACATTCCGTCAGTCTATGTTGGATTGTATCCCTAGGAGCTCGGCAAAATCCACAGGCGGCGTTGTCCTGCATCTGGATGCGATGGAGGTTGCTATTTGTAGGAATGATATCATGAACTACCTTATACCACGTATCACATATTATCTGAGGGAGAATGTGATTTGAGATGTTCCGCCAGACGCGGTTCCAGTTTATTAACATCGCTGTCCGAACTATTTTCGGGGCTTGATATCGCTGTGTATGCACATACGTATAAAGTTTCTTCGTTGTTATGTCTGGAGATAGGAGGAGACTACGAGGAACGTAGCTCATCTCACATCGCATATATCGTGCATGTGGCGCGTGGTGGTGGACATCGTAAAATGCTGGCGGGTTCTTAATCTCTTCCGGGTTACACATTCCCAGTAAAAAATTGCCGGATCTGCGGTTATCTCCTGCTTGCATCATTCTGAGATTCCGTAACAAGAAGAGCACTTTACTTTTAAGCTGTACATCAATAAGACCAAGACCTCCTTCAGATTTAGCGAGCATGAGTGTAGGTCGTGCGACGCGGAAAAGTGATCCTTGCCAGATATACCAGCCTACTGCTGAAACTATATGGATGCCAACTACTCTTGGCATTGGTAAAATTTGGCTTAGATACCAGATTTTGCTTAGACCATACATATTGACATATTGCACTCGTTGTTGTAACACCACGAATTTATATTTAACTTGGTGCAGTATACTTTTCACCGATGCAAGAGCAAGGGACCAATTTTTTTTAATCATCTGATGTATGCTATTACAGAACTGGATGCCAAGTATCTTAATCTCATCAGTTACCTGCATCCATGAGGGAACAATTTCAGAAGTCCTGCTTCGATACCCTATCCGCATAGTTTTAGTTTTTTGGAAGTTGTGATGTGCACCGGAATATTTTCCATAAGTGTCGAGCTCGGTGAAAAGACGCTGGTAGTCAGCATTGCGATCCATAATTAATGTGACATCGTCAGCGTAGACAAAGACATCGATCATACCAGGGGGGAAGGTACGTAATACATTGCCAATAAAGGGTTCCAAGGATAGCACAAAAAGCATCATCGATAAAGGACAACCTTGCCGTACTCCTCGTGTAATTTTGATAGGGTTTGAAAGGTAACCGTTCACAGTTATTTTAGAAGAGCCGCCAGTCAGTATCTCAGCCATCAGAGTGGTAAAAGGCATAGTGAAACCTAATGCTTTAAACACTTCGATCAAATAACCATGGTTAACTCTATCAAATGCGTGATCAAAGTCCAAAGAAAGCAGCTGTCGCCGTTGCTTCTCTACGAGTGACTTACTAATCATATCGCGAATGGCACAGACAGTGTTCAAAATACTTCTTCCCTGAACAGCTCCTGACTGTTGGCTGGAGGTTACGTCTGCTAAGAAATTGTTGAGCCGTTGTTTCAAGCAGCGAGTAAGCAACTTGTAATCAAAGTTGAGGAGTGTGAGAGGTCTAAAGTCGGCTGGGGCCGTTGGTTTCCCTTTCTTTGGAATGAGAACTATTTGACCTTCCTTCATCTTTGTAATGTTCCTGTCAGGTTGCAGGGCGTTATTTAGTATCAGCACAAGTTCGGCTTTGATGATGGGCCATAGTTGTACATAGAACTCCTTCCCCAGTCCATCTATTCCTGGTGATTTATGGGATGCGCTCTGCTTGATTGCTTGATATATTTCGTCTTCCGTTAACTCAGCCGTCAGACTGTCTTGTTCACGGTGCTGAATCCTTCCACGAATTCCATCGAAAAACGTGTGTCGGTGATCAAGATGGGTTACCTCGCCTTCTCCATACAAGTCATGAAAGAAGTTTTCAAGTGTTGCTTGTATTCGTGGGTGGTCTTGAACAATTTGGCCGTCCTGGGTAGTAAACTGATGGATATATTTCTGTCGCTCCCTGCGATATTCTCGAAGGAAGTGATATATGGAAGGAGCCTCTTCGCTGTTATAATGGTTGTCTCGAGCGCGAATTTTCAAACCTTCTTGGTATCGCCTGTGCAGTGTCAATAGCTGGGCTCGTACCTGCTTAATGCGCTGGTACGTTCGCGGGTTGGTAGGATCTGCAGTATAGAGCTGCCGTAAACATCTGTAATAAAAGTCCGTAGTTTGGTTGAGCAGCCGTCGACGTTGGGAACTGTAGGCCTTCAAAAACCCTATTGTTCGAGGTTTAGCATATAACAACCACCCATCTAATATATCTCGATATTGGTGTATATGTCGTTTCCATCTTTCCCATTCAGTGGAGAAGCGGTCCTGTAACTCCTCTTCACGCAAAATATTGCAGTTTAATTTCCATGTACCCCTTCCACGTGCCGGCCCCATAGCCGGCTGTCTAACCTTACAAATATAAGCACAGTGATTCGAAAATTCCACCGGGCATAAATCAACTTCACGTAGCTCGTCTTGTAAATGGGTACTTATGTAAATGCGGTCCAAGCGAGATGCTCCCGTGTTGTAAAAATATGTGTAGCCAGGGCTGTGGGGTTTCTTCAGTTCCCACGTATCTTTCAATTGTAAACCTTGTATCAGCGCAGCTAACGCAGGGCAGCCCTGAAAGTTACCTGTTTGGTCTTTAGGCGAAAGTACTGCATTAAAATCGCCTCCAAGGATCATGTTACCCTTAAATTGTTGAAGAAGGGGTAATATTTCTGTCGTAAAAAAGGTCCTTCGTTCGTGTCTAGCGTTCGAGCCCGATGGTGCATAAATATTTACTATTAATAGATCGTTAATACGAATACTAATTCCGCGAGAGTTTAGAAGCAGAACTGTATCGGTGTATTGGATGTGTATAGCAGTACCACGTTTGTCTTCGTTAACATTTAAGATCTTCTCATATCCAGGTATTGATTGCAGTTCCTCCGTAGCTACTTCTTGAAGAAAGGCAATATCAACATCCTGGTCACGCAGAAGTTGCCGGAACAGAAGTTGCTTACTGGGAGCCTGGATACAGTTTATGTTAAGAGATAATATCGTGTAAGTCAGCAACATGATCCTAAGGGGGACCATTGTATGTCGTCTTCCTAGTAATTATGGGAAGGAAAGTGGCGAGTATTCGTCGCAGTCTTGGACCGTTGTGTTTAATGTTTACTAGCTGGCGTCCCATTCAGTAGTGTTGTCTTCATTGTATAGGTTGATAGCCTCAGCATTCGAGGTGACATTCCTGATAGGGCAAAAGAACAGAGGGGGAGCGGGGGGTGGGGTGTCAAAGAGAAACTATCTTCTTTCTGCAATTCTACTCCCGTGTAGACGCGGATTTCTTGTCGTGTAGGGCTTGTGGGTTTCTTCCCGCGAGTGTCGTTGTGTTTTCAATTTTGGTGTGATTTTCGCCATGGTGGCGTCTTTTAGTGGTGGTTCATCGACCTGTATGCTTGCTGGGGTCCCTGACCCCGTGTCTTGAGTTTCCATAAGGGTAGAGGTATCGTCTTCTATTTCTGCAACCCACTGCATGCTAGTGGTCACCGGATCGGGAGTGGGGTTCTGATTCGGGGGTGGGACATTTATGTTCCCCTCCCCAGCTGTCTCTAGTACCGTAGCAGCCAATACACTCTCCACGTCAGTGTTGATAGGTGCGCTGCTAGTTCCTTCTGGAATGTTGTTGATAATCAAGCTGTCTGTTCCTACAAGGCTGTCTATCTGTGGCTGAGTATTGGCAGATGTTTGGTATTGCTCATGTGTGTCCAGCTTTGACTGTTGTGGTTGTGGCTGTGTACATATTGCAGTTGGGGAGTCGACCCGGCTGTCTGGTGTCTGCGAGACGTGAGGTGAGTCATCCGTTTGTTGTTGTTCTGCAACTTGTGGTTGGACCGGGATCGGGTTTTCTACGTGTGTGGTACTTGTGGACATCCGCTCTGACTCTAGTACAGCCAAGGAGTCACTGTGACATTCATTATCGGCAACTATCTCACTAAGGAGTCTTGGCCCCGATTTATTTTTTTTCTCTCCGCGCCGTATGGGACAATCCTGTCGAAAATGATCTGTAACATTACAAAAAAAAGCAGGATTTCGGTTGCCTTTCGTAAACTACCTGCGCCCTGTATCCCTCTATAGATACAATGGGGGGTATGGCAGTTTTTAACTCTATGCGCATGGCCCTAATTCCACTGTATATATATATATATAAAAGTCATTGTATGTATGTGGGTGGGTGGGTGGGTGGGTGGGTTTGTACCACATCTCTTCCCAAACCATTGGAGCTATTTCAACCAAATTTGATACACTTATGACTTGGTATCAGGAGACAAACCGCGTGGGGGTAAGACATCCCAAACACCCCTGGGGGCGGGGGGGCGAGGGGGGTCATATATAAAAATAAATGAAAATAGTGTCGAATCCATACTTTTCGGGGTCGCTGAGGTGAATAGTGACACTCCAATTTTTTTAAAAGTCCAAGTTCAGCCCCCCTTTGGGGTGGGGGCGAGGGGGGAGTGATATATACAAATAATCGAAAATAATGTCGAATACATAGTTTTCGGGGTCGCCAAAGTGAATAGCGACACTCCGGATTTTCAGTATCAGGAGACAAACCACGTGGGGGTAAGACACGCCAGGAACCCTTAGAGGCGGGGGGCGAGGGGGGTCATAAATAAAAATAAACGAAAATAGTGTCGAATCCACACTTTTCGGGGTCGCTGAGATGAATAGTGACACTCCGATTTTTTTAAAAGTCCAAGT
Source organism: Anabrus simplex (assembly GCF_040414725.1). Taxonomy (NCBI): domain Eukaryota; kingdom Metazoa; phylum Arthropoda; class Insecta; order Orthoptera; family Tettigoniidae; genus Anabrus; species Anabrus simplex. Next base: position 425,612,694 of record NC_090268.1, on the reverse strand, counting down.
TCAGCCCCCTTTGGGGTGGGGGCGAGGGGGGAGTGATATATACAAATACTCGAAAATAGTGTCAAATACATAGTTTTCGGGGTCGCCAAAGTGAATAGCGACACTCCGGATTTTTGGTATCAGGAGACAAATCACGTGGGGTTAAAAAACCCCAGGAACCCTTAGCAGCGGGGGGCGAGGGGGGTCATATATAAAAGTAATTGAAAATAGTGTAGAATCCATACTCTTCGGGGTCACTGAGATGAATAGTGACACTCCGATATTTTTAAAAGTCCAAGTTCAGCCCCCTTTGAGGTGGAGGTGAGGGGGAATTGATATATACAAATAATCGAAAATAATCTCGAATACATAGTTTTCGGGTTCGCCAAAGTGAATAGCGACAATCCGGATTTTCAGTATCAGGAGACAAACCACGTGGGGGTAAGACACGCCAGGAACCCTTAGGGGCGGGGGGCGAAGGGGGACATAAATAAAAATAAACGAAAATAGTGTCGAATCCACACTTTTCGGGGTCCCTGAGATGAATAGTGACACTCCGATTTTTTTTAAAAGTCCAAGTTCAGCCCCTTTTTAGGGTGGGGGCGAGGGGGGAGTGATATATATAAATAATAATCAAAAATAGTGTCAAATACATAGTTTTTGGGGTCGCCAAAGTGAATAGCGACACTCCGGATTTTTGGTATCAGGAGACAAACCACGTGGGAGTAAGACACCCCAGGAACCCTTAGGGGTGAAGGGCGAGGGGGGTCATAAATAAAAATAAACGAAAATAGTGTCGAATCCATACTTTTCGGGGTCGCTGAGATGAATAGTTACACTCCGAATTTTTTAAAAGTCCAAGTTCAGCCCCCTTTGGGGTGGGGGCGAGGGGGGGAGTGATATATACACATAATCGAAAATAGTGTCGAGTCCATACTTTTCGTGGTCGCTTAGGTGAATAGTGACATCCCGGGAATTTTTAAATTCCAAGTTCAACCCCCTTTAGGGTGGGGGACAAGGGGGGAGTGATGTATAAAAATAATCGAAAAGAATGTCGAGTACTCTTCGGGGTCGCTGAGATGAATACTGACACTCCGGATTTTTACTATCAGGAGACAAACCACTTGGGTTAGGGCACCCCAGGAACCCATAGGGGCGGGGGACGAAGGGGTGAGATATAAAAATCATCGAAAGTAGTGTCGAATGCATACTTTTGGGGTCGGTTAGATGAATAGTGACACCCCGGGATTTCTTAAGTCCAAGTTCATCCCCCTTTGAGGCGGGGAGCAAGGGGGGTGAGATATAAAAATAATAGTATTTAGTGTCAAATATACAGTTTTCGGGGTCGCCGAGGTGAATAGTAACACTCCGGAATTTTAATATCGGGAGACAAACCACGTGGGAATAAGACACCCCAGGAACCATTAGGGGGGGCGGGGGGCTTGAGATATGAAAGTCATCAAAGTAGTGTCGAATACATACGTTTTGGGGTTGCTGAGATGAATAGTGACACTCCAATTTTTTTTAAGTCCAAGTTCAGACCCTTTGGCGTGGGGGCGAAGGGGAAGTGATATATACATGTAATCGAAAATTGTGTCGAATACGTAGTTTTCGGGGTCGCCAAAGTGAATAGCGAAACTCCGGATTTTTAGTATCAGGAGACAAACCACGTGGGGATAAGACACCCCAGGAACCATTAGGGGCGGGGGGCAAGGGGGGTCATATATAAAAATAAACGAAAATAGTGTCGAATCCATACTTTTCGGGGTCGCTTAGATGAACAGTGACATCCTGGGAAATTCTTCATTTCATGTTCAGCCCCCTTTAGGGGGGGGGCAAGGGGGAGTGATATATAAAAATAATCTTAATTAGTGTCGAATCCAGAGTTTTTAGGGTCGCTGAGGTGAATAGTGGCACTCTGGACATTTAAAGTCCAAATTAAGGCGCCTTTTGTGGTGAGTGGTTAGGAAGGGAGTTAGATATAAAATAATAGAAAATAATGTCACATCCATGGTTTTAGGTGTCGCTTAAATGAGGAGTGACACTCCGGTTGTCGTTTAAGTCCAAGTTGATCCCCAATTGCCAGGCGGGTGAGAAGGAGTCAAGAACAGAAAATATCCAAATGACCGAGATTAGGGATGTTTTTTGTACGTTCCAGTATAACTGTCAGCAGAACTTAATACAAATATTACCTACTACCTGAAAAAATACTAAGGAGGAAAGACACCCCTTGAAGACTTAGATAAGGGTACGAAATGTAATTAAGACCTATAATGACCGATATTAGTGTTGAATCCATACGTTTCGGGACTACGGGAACAATTTCAAACAAACTTGGTCACTTATGACTTATTATCAGGAGACGAAGTGCGTGGATGTATGACAACCCTAGCACACCTACGACGGGATGAGATGTAGAAATAATCGAAAATAGTGTCGAATCCATTCTTTTCGGGGTCGCTGAGATGAATAGTAAAGCTCCAATTTTTTTAGAAGTCAAATTTCTGCCTCCTTTCGCATAGCGGTGAGAAAAAGTGAAAAACAAAATTTCGAAAATGACCGAGAGAATGGACGCATGTGTGTATACTGGACCTACTGTCTGGAGAAATATACGCTAGGGGTAAGAGACTCCTAGCCTCTAAAGTAGGGGCGAAATGTAAATATTAACCGAAAATGACCGAAATTTGTGTCTAATCCATAGTTTTCGGGGTCGCTGAGATTAAATGTAACACTCTGGATGCCGTTTAAGATAAAGCTCAGTCCTACTCGGCAGGCGGATGAGAACTGGCAAAAAATTGAAAACGTCCAAAGGGACAGAGTTTAAGGATGTGTGTATGTTTTAGCATATCTCTCAATCAAACTTGGTATACACATGACTTACTGTATAGAAAACATTACTGTGGGGGTCAGATACACCTAGCTCCCGCTGGTGTTGGGGAATGAGAGGGGCTGACGTGCAAAAAATAAGGAAAATAACCAATATTAATCTCGAAATCCATTGTTTATGTGTCGCTGATACGAACTGTGACGCTGTGGATAGCGTTTAAGTCCACGTTCAGCCTCCATCGAGGCAGGAGCTGAGAAGGGCTTAAAAGTAAATAGTATAAAATGACCGAGATTAGTGTCTACTCGAAAATTAAATCTAAAACTTGAAATCAGATACATCTAAATAACTATAAAACTACATGATAAGTCGTAAAATCAGCATCTCAAAAAGAATTCTATAAGCATTCACTTCACACTCAACTAACTGGTAATACAAATATTAAAGGTAAACATTCAAAAACTCTCCGGGCAACGCAGGGTACTACAGCTAGTTATAAATATAGGTGGAGGACCACTTCTCATTCCGGATTTCTCTTACTTTGCCATACTTGCTAAAGAAAGACATTATTCTTTCATTTGGCATTTCTATGGGGAGGTTCATTATTCCCACTAATTTGCTATCCACGTCTGCACATGTTATCACCACATCAGATATAGAGCCATTAAATTTTCGTACCTGTGAGTGTCCATTGATCGTGAGTAGGATCTTCTCCATTAACAGTCTACTGGTTAACTTGATGTAGACTGCCGTTTCCAAATTGTCAAGTTGTATGGCCTCCAGTTGGTCGACATTCAACTTTAAAGTTTGCTGTATCCACTCGTGTATTTCCGCAGGGCCGGGTTTATTTGCCTTGTCAGGGAAAGCACATTTAATTGTATTTTTCCGGATGCCGTTGGTTGCCATTTTCACTTTACGTAATTACTCTATACAATAATAGAACACTACACGTCACACGCAATGAGACAGAGTCGTGCGAACCGCCTCCTGCCACATCTCAAGCCGGACTGATGACTGGGATAAAGCTGATGATTTATTTAAGGACCATGCGTTGTACAATGAAACCAGTACCGAGATGTAGGACTCCTTTGATTTTTTTAATATGTTTTGCTTTTTAATACTCTGAAACCTTCGTTTCCAAACTGTACGGTATTATTATTATTATTATTATTATTATTATTATTATTATTATTATTATTAATTTTCTGACCATTCATTGCCTAATAATTTACAGCCAAAGTTTAATATATCGAAAAAATGCAACTTTGGAAAGTACCTCTAATAATTTTCATCGCGCTAATCAGCGTGATTTGGAGAAAATGGCCTGAAACTTCTAGAGAAATGATATGTCTGTTATTGCTGCCACATCCGCCCATCTACTAAGTCATGGAGAGCTAACTCGCCGAACAGAACACTTTGCCTCTAGGCAATCATAACCAGTCGTGCAAATCTGCAGAGATCCATTTTGATTACTTTCCTCTTTAATTAGACCTCTATTCTACTTCCTCAGAAAAGTATTTAATATTTTCTGATCGTCCGATTCCACCGATACATACAGTACGTTAAAAGTATAATTAAACGAACCAGCAAACCAGAAATTTGTGGATGAGTTTCGTTTCGAAATGGAATATTTCACTCTCAAAGCGAGACACACCGAAAGCGGTTAAAAAGGAAATGCGATTCAAAGGCAATATTGCCCATTTAAACTACACTTTAGCTCTGGATATTGCGTAACCTTTCTAAATCTGAGTGAATTCGTCAACCAGATGGGTGGATTTCAGTATATAAACCAGAGTGATCAAACAGACTCTCGACCCTCCGTGGTCACAAAAGGGACGAGCAATGTTAGTATTCCATAAAGCTTCTCTGATATTTGCAAAATATTTCGTTTTAGCTCAAAATAATTTCAATCAAAAACACCGTTCAACTGATTTCTATAATACTCCGCCAGCTATTCCTGGTGAATAAATAAACGTAGATTCAAAAATTCCTAGGAATATTTTTTTTATGTATACCTGCCATGAGTAAGTCCTCCAGTGAATTTCAAACTGTGTATTCTACGAATGTGTATCCACATTTAGGTAAAATTGTGAACTTGATGAACTTACAGTAGCTGTTCTATTTAAGGATTAGATGTTTCTGACATAAAAATGTTACCTAATCTATAGTTTACGGAGATAAGGAGGTGGGGTTTTCGGCATTATGACATCATAATAAACACAGGTATGGCGGTCTATTATATTAAGTGAACTACTGCGTGTAAAGCTAGGGAAGATTTCTATGTCGCCCCTTAGAATGTTACTGCAAGGTCGCCGATAACGTTCTTAAAACTAAATGTAAACTTTCGTCTTTAGATTTTTATATTTACAGTTCCTCTGCGTAATGGGTGAAGTGTTAGAAAGCACGAGTGTTAACCGTCGTTAACCTTCCTCTAAATTTGCGTAGGGTGACTGAGGTTCCATCCATTGAAATTTTCTTTATGTTTTCCGGCTTTAAACCTTCACATACTTAACCACCCGGGAGTATGGGATTAGCCTCTGTGTCATAGGTCCATACACCCAATTAAAGGATCTTAGGTATTAAATTAATGAGGAGCGCTTGGATTTTCACCGCCATTTTTTGTGTACTTTCGGCCTTATAATTTAAGGTTTATTTTCACTTCCTCCGGCCGAGTAATGCTTTCTTCCGTCGTGTTCACCGACGCGGTCATGAATGAAAAATTCGTAGCCCACAAGGGGCAAACTGTAACACTGATGTAAATCGAACTCTCGGGGTGGGGGTGGGGGGTTAGGAACCCGGTGTATTGCAGATCTTAGGGAAGCTAAGGCTTTTGTTTGTCTGTGTGAATTCTAGAAGGGTTTACATCCCTCTTTCTAGGTTCTGTAGACCTGCGGGTTGAAGATTTCGACTGTGTTGTGTTATAGCGTTATAAATAAATTGAGCCTTCGAGCTATTCCTGTTGTAATATTTCTGGGGAATAAATTGAAGATACCTTCTCATCTGCGACATTTGTTAATTGTTCTGGTTAATCCTTGTCCAGCGATTTACTGCCTCTCGCTTTTTTCGCCTCTCTGATCTGCCTCCGCGGAAATAAGTAATGTAACATATAAAATGTCAAAGGATACTTTTTGTTAAGTGCTGGTACCACTCATGACATTACTTCCATAGGATATTCATATTCACAACGATAATTGTGTTTGCATGACAAATTTTTCTTCATGTTCCTTTCTGGTAATTAAAAATCTCTACATCGTAGCGCTCAAAATTAAAGGGTTGTGATTTATTGCACAAATCTCCTTCAGTGGTATTCATAATATCCAAAGCATCTTCAGGTAAAGAAATACTTAAAAATAGGTTTATACCTGGCATAAGTGAAGGTCTGAAAAAATAGTCACATAATCCTCATTCTTTTTGAAGAAAGTGAAGTACCTAATGTATATTACGAACACTTTAAATATATTCAGACCAGTTTCAAGTTTCGTTCACTGCCACTCCAAGACTTATCACTGTTTGTCTGAATAGAATAAGTCTGCCGTTCAGTATAACTGGAGGAACAGTTTCCTATCATAGAGTGTTCAACAGTTTTTAGGAGCCAATAATGATTGCTTGAGTCGTAAAGGGTTAAGGAGGAAGAAAATTTTCCAAGAATAAACATTAATTCGCTGAAGATCATCGTTGATGCCTGTTATGGCATGAAGCAATCAGAGGTCTTACAGTGACAGTATATTTGTAAGTCGTCCGCATAAAGATAGTAGCTACAATTCTTTAAATTAGATAAAATGTCGTTAATGTGCAAAATAAAGTGATGTTCAATAAATTTCCAATTTATTTGCGATCATTTAAGAAAAGGCTAGGAAAACAAGGGATAGGGAATCTGCCAACTTGGCGACTGCAGTAAATGCAGATCAGTAGCAATTGATTGATTGATTGATTGATTGATTGATTGATTGATTGATTGATTGATTGATTGATTGATTGATTGATTGATTGATTGATTGATTGATTGATTGATTGATTGATTGATTGATTGATTGATTGATTGATTGATTGATTGATTGATTGATTGATTGATTGATTGATTGATTACAAAGGGCCTAGAACACTGCCCTATGGGGTGCCTTCCTTCCTGGTTAGCCAGAGAGAGGATATATCAAGGGTTATGACAAGTTGCGCGCGATCATTGAGGTACGATGAAAAGAAAATAATAATAGTTCGTAGGTCGAATTAGTAGGATTTCATATTGTTTAATATAGCCTGGTGTTGCACCAATAATGTGTCAAGTGTTCTACTAAAATCGAGGAGAGTGAGTATTATCACCAGTCTGGTCCATTTTGTGTCGTATGTCCTGAGTCACATTTAGCAGGACTGTTGCAGTGCCGTGCCCCTTCCTGAAGCCAGATTGCAATGGGTCTAGGAGAAAGTGATCGTTTAAGTATTCCAACACCTGCTCATTAACCATACACTCGAGTGCTCTAGAAATTGCAGGTAAAATAGAAATTAGTCTGTATTGGGATGGTTGGGAGGAGTCGGATTTCTTAGACTCAAAGGTAACATTGGCTTGTCTCCATAGTGAAGGAAAAGTTCCGTTTTTAAGACAGTAGTTAAAATGTGGGTTGCTGAAGTTTTCCTGTGCCTATGGAACGAAGCATGCTCCAAGCTGTCCTAGAATTCATATTTGCAGTCATGTTTCGCAGTTAAGTAGATTTATGGTTTGTAACGAATTGTTTAATTCTATTTCTAAAGATTCGATAGTTTTTGAAGTCACTTTAGTCACGAGTTCGTTTAGAGCGTCAATAAAGTGCATCGCGGTGGGCCATCATGTTTTTAATTTCATTATTTAGCCAAGGGTATGATGGGCGAGTATATTTTATCTGTCATTTAAGAGCGTGTTTGTCGTACCGAGTGATTAAAGGGGGGTTAAACTTCTATATTTTCGAGTCCATATCGTCCAATAGGAGTATTTTATTCCAGGGTACATTTTAAGCGTCATGTCTTAACTCATCCATATCAATGTCTTCTGTATTTCTGGAAATAACATACTTAGTTTATATTTTGCCATTAGGGAGGAGTAGGATAGGTAGATCAGGTCATGATTGGAGATGGCTAGGACTGGAATCTGGCCATGAGTTATAACTTTGTCGGGGTTATTTGTCACATTGTGGTCAATGAGCGTTTTTGCTGTGTAGTTATCTGTGTAAATGTGATTCGTAAGCTCTATACGGAGGAGGGTCGTATTAGGGGAAGAAGACATGTCAATAAATTGTTTAGGTTCGTATTTAGTTAGTAGGTTAGTGTTAAAGTCTCCTATGACAATAATATGCTCGTAACTAGGCAGCACGTCAAGTAAACGAAATTAGAATTCAGTCATATTTTATATTTTGGGCGGCTCGCATACAACTAAAGTAGTACCAGCCACCGCGATTATACGTAGGGCTAAAGAAAAGATTATTAGTATAAAAGTAATCTTTATAAGTTTAAAGGTAGATTTTTAAGGTAGAATTTTGAATCCATATAAGGTTTGATGATAATATATGAAGCTTTGAAATTTGAGTGATATACTAGGAGGCTGTGCTGTTGGTTAATAATGACTTCAGTGACTTCAACAAACATGAAACCTGACCCTAGCTATCCATTGTTAGATGATACACATATCACGCGGTTTTTAAGTCGTTTCTGGAGAACATGGCCACTTCATCTCCACTTCTGCCATTGGATCTATCGTACTGTAAGAGGGAATACCGGTCAAGTTGTACCATACTCGAGGGTGTGCTTGGTTTAAGTTAGCTTTCGCTAATGCCAAAAAAATGGATATTATTTTCACTCTTTGTGGCTTGAATTTCATGAAAGTGCACTACCACGGAGAGCGCGTTGCCCTGGCAACTCTGTAAACAGTTGGCAGAGGGAGATAATACCTGCACGAGGAGAAAACCTGTGGTGTGAGAAGACGGGGTGAGAGGGAGGATGTTGCCAAAGTCAGTGTCAGCTGTATAACGGTAAAGTAAGGGTGTATTCGGTCCGAACCTCCGCAGAGGTGCGCCTGAGCCGGAGTTTACGTACAATAGGGTGGTATTTTCCTTTCCGCTCCTCCATTCCCTTACCTCCCACCAATAGCGCGTGGCAACCCATCCAAATCTTGACCACGCCCAGTTTTGCTTAACTTCGGAGATCTCACGGGATCCGTTGGTTCAACACCACTACGGTCGTTGGCTGTATAACGGAATGTTAACGAATTAATACAGCAGAATTAGCATGTAACTTACTTCAACATCCAGATAATTGCTTTATCTAACTGCCACTAACACACACACACACACACACACACACACACAATACACTTAATTATATTTTTCAAAAGACATCAGTTCACAAACCTTGAATGTCGACGAGGACCCTGAATTTTTACAATTCAGGCGATGGTAACCGAAACTATTAAAATTATTATACAAAAATTAAGCATAAAAGCGCTGATAGTGTAACGGTTAAGGGAACCGGGAAGTGTGAAAGGCTGAAAGATGACAATTTTTGGTTTTGAGCTGTAAAAAATCTTCAGTTTTTTCTGAAGAATTTGGAGAAACAATTATTGTGCCGAAGTTATATTTGTGGCAATAAAATTAGGTTCAAAACATAACTCTGCAAGCTTTTTTTTTATGATATTTGTTCATGGCGTCGACCTCTAGAGATCTTTTGCCACTGCTTGCACCATGTGTTATGAACCTGCTTGTAATTGGAATAGCGGAAGAGTAGAGTGTTAAATTTGAGGAAAGGAGCGTTAAGGACGACACAAACACCCAGTCCCCAGGCCAGGGATATCAATCATTACAATTAAAACTCCTGACCCGGCCGGAAATCGAACCCGGGGCCACCGGATGACAGGCGAACGCGTTGCCCCTCACACCGCGGGGCCGGACATTCTGCACGCTGAATATCATTAGATGCCATCTACCAGTCAAACATTCTTTTTGGATTTTCCGTGAGTCATAATTTTTGAAATTGTGATTGGGGTTGTAGTAAGGATGTAAAGGAGAGAGCATATTTGTATCTGGTGAGACCCCAACTAGAGTACGATTCCAGTGTATGGGACCCCCACTAGGATTACTTGATTCAGGAACTGGAAAAAATCCAAAGAAAAGCAGCTCGATTTGTTCTTGGCGACTTCCGACAAAAGAGGAGCGTTACAAAAATGTTGCATTGTTGGGCTGGGAAGACTTGAGAGAAAGGAGACGAGCTGCTCGACTAAGTGGTGTGTTCCGAGCTGTCAGTGGAGTGATGGCGTGGGAGGACATTAGTAGACGAATAAGTTTGAGTGGTGTCTTTAAAAGTAGGAAAGATCACAATATGAAATAAAGTTGGAATTCAAGGGGACGAATTGGGGCAAACATTCGTTTATAGGAAGGAAAGTTAGGGATTGGAATCACCTATCAAGGGAGGTGGTCAATAAATTTCCAATTTTTTGCAATCGTTTAAGAAAAGGCTAGGAAAACAACAGATAGGGAATCTGCCACCTGGGCGACTGCCCTAAATGCAGATCAGTATTGATTGAATGACTGAAATTGAAATTGGATGGTGCTGAAGTATGACCTATTAAGCACGATTAGTTCGTCAGGACTTTGTGAAAGTTGATTCTCGAAGGGGTTTTCATGCTTCAATCATACTTTGTGGTCCAGCTGGGAAAGTTATCGAAAATTACCCTATTCCTGTTTAAGCCTGAGATCCATCTCTATTGCACAGCCATAGGCTTTTCCCGTTTTCTTACAATATAATTACCTTCTATGGTGGTAATGTGGGGATTCAAAATTGATATGGCCTGAAGAGAGACCAGATCTTCAATAACTTGCTCCCTCCCACGTATCATATTCGTCGTGTGATAAAGGTGTAAAATATGCTGTAGAATAGAATACTTCTCTCCTCCAGTTCCGAATCGCCACAAACTGAGGAGAGAGTATTCAATTTATTGGCAATTAGGCGTAGACTATACCTATTACACCCGAAACAAACAAACTAATTCCGCCTCTGTGATGTAGTAGTTAGTGTGATTAGCTGCCATCCCCAAAGGCCCGGCTTCGATTCCCGGCTCTGCTGCAAAATTCTAAAAGTGATATGGGGGCAGGAACGGGGTCCAGTCAACCTCGGTGAGTCAAGTGAGTAGATGTAGGTTCAACTCCCTCCTCAGCGATCCTCGAAGTGGTTTTCCGTCGTCCCCCACTTCCACTCTAGGAAAATGCCGAGATGGTACTTAACTTAAGGCCACGGCAGCTTCCTCCCCTCTCCTTCACCTATCCCCTCCATTCTTCCCATGCCCCCAGCAAGGCCTCTGTTCAGCATAGGCGATGAAGCTGCTTGGGAGCATTTCTGGTCCTCCTCCCCAGTTTTATCTCCCGACCCAACATCTCATTCTCCAGGACACTCTCCTTGAGGCGGTAGAGTTGTGATACCTTGCTGAGTCCGTGGGAAAAACCAACCCAGGAAGTTAAACGGATTATGAAAGTAAGAAAGAAGTAAAAATAAAGAATAGACAAACAAATAACAAAGCAGCAAATAACAAGCAATCCTAAATTAAAAGGAATACAGTAAGGAGTACATATGAACGAAGAGAAATACTCCTAATTAAAAAATGTACATACTATTATTGATTTAAGCTGCCTAATGAGCGCTGATGACTAGTTCTTCCTCGATGCTCTTCTTCGTTCCCAATATCTCTTGAGCCCTGCTGATAATTTCTCCTTTCTCTCCTGTGAAAGGTGCTTCCCACTTCTAGGGACTCCAGGTAGTGGGGTACAAGACTGTACCATAGCATAAAAATTGGAATGATCTTCTATATCAGTGTCTTAAACCCTTGCCGAATCCAAGCCCTTCAGTACTTCATTAAGCCTCAAGCTTCCAGTCTTGTATATTTTGACCAAAGAGATGATCTCTTGGCAAGCCTGTTGTTGTCCATTCAATGTAGGTGTACGTAGAACTGAAGCCTCCTACGTCGCAGGCTGGTATTGGCTGATTCTAACCGTCGACAGCTCAGCGTTCGATTTAAGTCTCTATGTTCCATCTTGGAGCAATCTCGGTCCATGAATTTTCGTGAGGATACGACTTTCGGCTTTCTCTAGATCATCCATGGTGCCTGTTTTGTTCATCGGGAGGGTCTCTGAGGCGTACAAAAACTGTGGCCTGACAACAGTTTTGTAATGACAGATCCTAGCATTTTTAGAAATGCACCTCTTATTATAATGGTTGTGGGATAGTTGGTACGCTGCATTGAGTTTGTTACATCTTTCTAAGATGACCCTCCCAATCGTTCCATGTATGGTCGTCAAAGGGGGGTTTCCGGGATGCCGAGACTCAAAGTACTTGGTTTTGTAGTACGAATTCTGTAATCCTGCCTTCACCGCTATCACGTGCAGGGCTTCGATAGCAATGAAAGCATCCTTAGAGTTGTTGGTTAGTATTGCAATGTCATCTGCGAATGCTAGGCACCTGAACTCAATCTTTCGGGTCCCGGCTCCAATGGAAACTGGTTTGATTTATAGTCTCCTCAGTGTAAATTCCCAGTTCATAATGACTTTATCAAGCACTAGATTAAACAGAATGGGCGAGAGGCCATCACCCTGTCGTACTCCAGTTTTTATCTTGAAACTCCAAGATAGTTCTCCCCTGAACTTCACCTTAGATGTTGTATCCGCAAGATTCTATTGGATGAGGGTGCGTGTGTTGTAATCGACACCTCGTTCTTGCAGTACAGAGAGGAGTGTGTGGCGGTCGATGGAATCATAAGCTTTTTTTTTAAGTCGACGCAAACCACAGCGATGTTCATACTTCTTACTCCTTTTAGTTAGATAATGGCCTTAAGGTTGAAGATCTGCTCGGTACAGGACCGTCCATGCCGAAATCCTCCTTGATATTCACCAATCGTTCGATCACATTGGTTTTTCCACATTGTCCAGTAAAATCCTTGACAGCACTTGCTACTGACAGCAGAGATATCCCTCGGTAGTTGTTGACATCAGTGCGGTCACCTATTTTATGTAAAGGGTGTATGATAGCTGATTTCCAGTCATCAGGGATCCTGCCAGTCTCCCATCAGTTGACCAAGATCTGGTGTATGATCTCTGTGATCTTATTTCCACTGCTTTTAGAACTTCCGCAATTATGTCATCTTCCCCGGGTGTCTTGCAGTTCTTAAGATGTCCGATGACATTAGCAACTTGCTGCATTGTGGGTGGGTTAGATGGGAGGTGTTTCTCTGGAGGATCTTCAACAGGTTTCCGTAGGCTGTTCGCAATTGAGCAAATGCTCAAAGTAGTTTGCCTAAAGTTCCACGTTCCGGCGGTTACAGGTGACCAACTCCACGTCTGTATTCTTAAACTGAAGGCATTGCGGTTTATACCCCGAGAGTTCCTCCTTGAAGGCCGGATAAAGTTTCTGGTGTTGTACATTTTGAATTCTTCATCTAATTCCTCCAGTCTTGACCGATAGTCAGATCTTTTCACACGTCTGATGGTCTGACTAGACAGTTCCCGCATCATTCTGAAGTTCTCCTAACTTAGTCCTCCTTTCGTTCACTCGAGTATCACTTCGTCCAGGAATAAACCTGAACAAGTATTAAAATCGTACAAGATAGTAAAATTAAAATTATTGTCGACCATACTGATCGTTGACTCTGACTTTGTACTGTTCCATACCCTGAGTAAAAATTTGTGATTTCGACATACATGGTTACAAATACTCCTTATTATATTACCCCATACAGAGATAATACAGGGTGACTCAAAATTCCATTAACGCGGCAATACTTCACTGAACACTAGGGGTAGAGACGTAATAATTGACATACATTATTAGCATGATATGGGGCTTTATTGGCATCAAAATAAAGTACACAAAATGATGAACAGATGGTGCTGGACAGCTACACGTCAGTGATACCGCATTAGACCCGTGTACGGTATAAAATACGGTGTCGTGAGGGAGGGTGCCGGACGCGCCTGAGATCGCGGCATGTTGTGTATCGTATGAAGCGCCATATTTTGGTAATTTCGAGCACTTTACATTTGTGTCAATAAAACGCCATGTCATGCCAGTCATTTGTGTCAGTTCTTACCTCTCTGCCTCAAATATTTCGTGAAGTATTGTATCGTCGAATGTTAACGGACGTTTGAGTCACCTGTACTTGAGATCAATCATTTTACCTAAACTTTTTCTACAAAAATATGCCCAATTTCATTTAAAACAATTCGCTCAGTTGAAGGATACCACAATGGAGAAAGAATAACTAATCGTATGCAATTATGAAATTATGAAATTTTGGCTGCAATAACTTTTTGATCAAACTATTCCCATAATGTCTTTCAACTACAAGAGTTATAACTCGTAGCAATCATTTTTCAGTAACAAAATTGAACCTCGTATAACTAGCAAAGAAATAGTTTGTAGTTCTAGAAAGTTTAAGTTGAACTGCTTCCAAAATTTTACAATGAATAGAGGAATAGTCCCTCGAACTCCTATCATCAATCGAATCGCTTTAATTTTTCATCCAAGGTTATCTTTATAATAAGTAGGGCCCGGATGTATATGCTGTAATAGGTTAGAATGCAAACTTACTGAAGCGATTAACAAGTAGAGTCTACCCGCATGACGGTAATGCGATGAGGTTTGTGTAAACATTAGGAGTTCGGCCCATTAGAACCCCTATAATTTATGTTACTCCCACTACATTACGTTAGAGCGGGCTAGTCGACATTTCCTACTACATAATTTTGTTACTAAATAATGCATAATTTTGTTACTAATTAATTTTTTTAGTAGGAAATGTCGACTAGCCCACTCTAAAGTAATGTATTGGGAGTAACATAAGTTCTAGGCGTTCTAATGGGCGGAACCCCTAATGTTTATGCAAACATCAAAAAAATACTGTCGTGCGGGTAGACTCTACTTATTACTCGCTCAGTAAGTTTGCATTCTAACCTATTACTGCATAAACATATGGGCCCTAATAATAAGTTATGACCGGTTCACAGATCAGCATATTTTCCCTATCAGCGTCCTCTCGCTGGTCTGTGGAAGTTTCAAAACGAACTGTGGAGTCTATTACACATCCCACACCCCCTGATTTCGTGTAGTTATGATGTAAATTCTCCTACTGCTACCGTCATCAGCAAGTCCTGATAACTCTCGGGCCAGATTACATTTTTTCTTCCTGAGGGAATTTTCTATCTAGGACCGAATCTCATTATGCCTGTTTATTTAATAAAGAGGATCAATTTTGGGGTCTCTCACTTCCAACTTCGGGGGTAGGATACACGTGTCTTGGTTCATCCCTAAACATTAGCATGAAGATATGCTCTAATTATCCTCTTCAAATGTTTATTCCGATGAGATCTAGGAAAGAAATTCAATCCAGTGCTTCTGTTTAAAAATATTGATCAGCCAATGTGTACTTGAGATTGGTAGCTTTGTTTTAAAAAATGTCCCTCTGAACTGAAAAATGCATGGCCTGTAGCTATCTAATTGACTTTCCTGACACTGCCGCAGAGTTGGTGATTCTTCTTTCATGCTCGCCTTCTCGATTGTGATGGAAAGCCAGATGGCTTCGGAGGCAAACTCTGAAGGGACTTAGTAACTTGTTTGTCAAGTTGGTGGACGTGATCATCGTTCAAGATGCCATTATGAGCAGGAGTGCCGCGAGGATTAACACCTCCTCTCACTACCGCAGAGTGACAATACTTCTCAGAGAGTGCCGCGCCCTTCATTACGTCGTGCATGCGCAATGTGCATGAACAGGAGCTAGCGTTGAATTCCCAAAAGGAGGTAGCAGTTCCATATAACATTTGCCTTATATATAATTTAATCTGACACTGAAATTTGCTTGCCATGAGACACAGAATAATTCACAAGTGGTGTGCATGTATTTATACTATATTTCGACCATTGATTTTTAGTGAAATTTCAAGTGCTCTGACACCCGTTCAATTGGTTTCTATCGATTGACACTGAAAATTTAGTAACAGTTGTTACAACCTTGCCTTGAAGTAGTTTTCCCAATTTGTTTCCCTCCACTTTACAAATAATTTCGGAATCGTTACTCTGGCTCCAACCATTGGACATTTTAAGATGATTCTATCTCCCTTTTACAGGGACTCTTTTATAAACTGAGACCGAACGCAGCGTGTTTGTACTCTGCGCAACGGCAGATGCCCCAGCCAAACCTACGTCGCGTCGCGCACGGCCGCCATGTTTTAAGCGTAGATACAATCTTATATCGTCGCTTCACCGGTAAAACGTTGTATCCCACAATACTCTTCCTATCCATTATTATCTTTAAGACTGGTCACGCCTCCCAGCCACATATGGATACGCAGTCCATCAGAACAATGTCCGTTGTGTTCGTTTTCCTATGTCGACGATTAAACGAAAATGAACCTTACATGCATTGTACACCAGGAGTGCGTAAATACGTAATGCAAACGTACATTCCTACAGTACGGTACTGTAAGGTTCATTTTCCTTTACACATGGGCATAGGAAAAGGAACACAACAAAATTTGTTCTAATGGACTGCATATCCATACGTGGCTGGGAGGAGTGGCCAGTCTTAAGGAGAATAATTGATAGGAAGAGCTTTGTGGAATACAACCTTTTACCGGTCGAGCGACGATATGAAATCTCACGTTATAAAATATACTGGAAGTGTCGTCCTTCCTGGGTTATACAGGCATTGTATCTGGTAACCACATTCTGCCAAACGCGAGTGAGTTATGCCAGTGTAATATTTTTGATTTAATTCGTAATATTTTCTTAGATTTCCTCCAATGTGTGAGGATTTGTTCGATACCCTTTTTCTTTCAGTTTACTCCACAAGTAAGAATCACACACTGTTAGATCTGGAGAACGAGGGGGGAAATAGGTCAGTACTGATCACTCTGTCCGTAAACACTTCCGAGATTGTAAGAAAGGAATCTTCTGCTGTGTGAGCAGGGGCTGTATCTTGTTCAAACCACCCACGTGATGATTTTTCTTCTTTTAACTGATGAAATAACGCCGTCAAAATATAATCTTGGTACATCTCTGCATTTACTGTCGCCTCCAAAAAATAGGCCATATTATTAGTCTTGCACTAACAGCACACCAAACATAAATCTTCACAAACACCACTAGCGAGAGTTATGACTGTTCATACGATCATTAAGTTGAAACCAGATCTTTTATATTCGAAAATACTGTGTTGCAATGATGAATGTCTCACCGTCTTATCAGAGCGATAACTGATGCTTGGCACGACAAACACGTGCAGGCTACTTGCAAGGTGTGCGCGCTCCTGTCATACTGCAGCTGTCGTAGCGCAGACTCTGGGTTTATATTAGAACAATACGGACGGATATATATCTTCATATTTTCTGTCGACCTCCTCAAGTTCAAAACTGCAGACTTCAAATCGAATAGTGGGATCTATTATTTCATCTGTACTTTTGTTGCGGTTAATGGCAACTATATGTATACGACGATGATATACATAAATACATACATCTCCAAATGAAGGGTCAGGAAACAAATCAAGTCAACTTTTCGACGTAATCGAGTTAGTTATGATCATGATTTTGAAGTTTATGACCTTAAAGCACAAAATATGCAAGCAAGTATGCCGTAAAACTGGGTAAATGTGACAAGGTAGAATATGACGTAAGCATTTTAAGGCTAGGTAGAGAGTACTATTAACATTAAACATGTCGTAAAGTGATTAGGGATAATAGAAAAACACCTCTTCTCATGAAAACTGACAGAGCGACAATACGTAAATTAAATCCTTATACATTCATTCATTATCATGGAAGTTCTCATTGTATTTCCTAAAAAATTAAAAAATGAAGTTTTAGCTTGCTTTCCGGTATCTGTCGGTATCGTCCGTACAGTATCTATTTCTCGCAATCACGTCTTCCACACCTGCTACCTATATTTTACGAGAAGACAAATATTTTTTTTTAAAGTACTGTGTTTGAAAATCGATGCAGATAACGTACCAGGTGTATACATAAGTCTTTTCCGGTTTCACTAAGAGATGGTGCTAGCAGACTGTACCCAGCATATGAATTTGAAATATACGTCAGTTTGTTCGTCTGACATTAACTTACCAACTCACACACGTTGAGTTTGCCAAACACTAGCCTCTCTGTTGGATCGTTTAGTGATCATGTCCACATTTGTGCCTAAAAATAACATTTGCGGCACGCATTGCTTTTCTTATTTAATCAAAAGGTAAAAGCTGTGTAAAGTCGTCGTTTGCTTGCAGAAACATACGGTGAACACGCTCCATCGATTAGAACATGTGAGACATGATTCCGACAACTTAAACGTGATGATTTCAGTGTGTAAGGTAGTGTGCGCTCTGACAGACCACAAAAGCACGAAGACGAGCATTTGCAGGCGTCACTGGATGATGAACCAACTCAAACTCAACGCTATCACCAACAAATGATCGAACGACGACCGGAATGGGCCAGGAGACATGGCAAAGAGATTTTGTTAGATGACAATGCACCCTCTCGCATAGCAAAACCAGTGAAAGGCTCCTTCCGCACCCGCTGTACTGCCCCGATGTGGCGCCATCTCACTATCACCTCTTCGTATTAATTGGGCACGCGCTCGCAGAGTAGCACTTCAAAAATTTCGAAGAACTTGAAAATGGTACGATGAATGGTTTGCCGCAAAATATAAGCAATTTTTCTGGCATGGTATTCATAACTTACCTGAAATATGGGCGTAGTATGCAGAAGCCGATGGTCAATATTTTTTATAAACAGAAAATGAATTTTCCTTTAAAATTACGTGCATTCTTTACCATAAAACCGGCAATTATTTTTGCATGAACGTGGTATACCTACCGTGTTTAAAACGACGCCTTAACTTGAACTAAAATTCTAAAATTATAACCAAATAAGACCTTATATCACTAAAATGAGCAAAACATGACCAACTCAATAAAAATGGCCGTATTATTTGTTTCTATCCAACAAAAAATTGCTTTAAACGGGGTCAGGGATCCATCACACAGTTATTTTTCAGATATCGGGTAAAGTAACTTCCGAAATGAATTATGACTGTTCCTTAACATCCAAAATATAGTTATGATATATTGGGCATAGGACGAAACTTAATTCACTTCACTTTATCAGTTAATCAATCAATCACTACTGACCTGAATTTAGGGCAATCGCCCAGGTGGCAGAATCCCTATCTCTTGTTTTCCTAGCTTTTCTTTAAATGATTACAAAGAAATTGAAAATTTATTGAACATCTCCCATGGTAAGTAATTCCAATCCGTAACTCCCCTTCATATAAACGAATATTTGCCCCAATTTGTCCCCTTGAATTCCAACTTTATCTTCATATTGTGATCTTTCCTACATTTAAAGACACAATTCAAACTTGTTCGTCTACTAATGTCATTCCACGCCATCTTCCAACTGACAGCTGGAACATACCACTTAGTCGAACAGCTTGTTTCCTTTCTTCCAAGTCTTCCCAGCCCAAACTTTGTAACATTTTTGTAACGCTACTCTTTTGTCGGAAATAACTCAGAACTAATCAAGCTGCTTTTCTTTGGATTTTTTCCAGTTCTTGAATCAAGTAATCTTGGTGAGGTTCCCATACATTGGAACTATACCCTGTTTGGGGTCTTACCAGGGACTTTATTGACAGACCTGTCGATGACGGAAACGATAGCTAGTTTATAAGAATAAAGGAAGCGTGTAATTTATCGTAATTGATACTATCGTGATCACAGATTTCAATGGAATGGTGACCTCTGTAATATTATTCGCCTTTGGGAAGGTCCGACAAGGAATTCGAAACCAGGTGAGACATATTTCAGTGGCAATAAGCTTTGACTCTAACTCCACTTATACCCATACCAGAACACAGACTTAAGGATGTCAAGTTCTGTGGAATAGCTAACTAAATCACTATGATAATAAATAAATGAATGATAGTTCGCTAGAGACATGGACTAATGTATTCTGGCAATGATGACACTGAAGCATCTGTAAGTGTGTGTCAAAATTGTCCATAATTGGGTTTAGCTGATGATGTATTAACACTGCGTTATCAATCATATTAATCCATCAGCAGCTTCTCCCCTCATGTGGGAGTGTCAATGACTATTAGGGTTCATCATGTTTCCCCGTAACCTGCAGCGTCTAAACCAATAACCAGTACACATACATGTTGTAATGTGTTCGATGCGGCTGTTTAACACCTGACAGAAGCTGCTTTAGACATGTATCATAAAAATACACGTTTTAGTATTGGTGGTACAAATAATTCGATGAGAGTGAGATGATGTGCAATGGTGTGTGTCTACAAAGAGATGTTAAAAAATATGAGTAGGTGTGATCAGGTGGCGAAGTGTTGCAGGTAGCCTTCCAACATCAAATTAAATATCCGAACCAACAGTATTGCGTGTATGGGGTACGGAGCATTTTGTAAATGGTAGGATTGGGATACATATCTGTGTGGTATAGTGGTTACTGTGATTAGCTGCCACCCCCGGAGGACCGGGTTCGATTCTCTGCTATGCCACGAAATTACAAAAGTGATACGAGGACTGGAAAGGCGTCCACTCATCCTTGGGCCGTCAACTGAGAAGAGAGGTTTCGATTCCTACCTCAGTCATCCTCTAAGTAGTTTTCTGTGGTTTCCCCACTTCTCCTCGAGGTAAATACCGAGATGGTACCTAAATTAAGTCCACGGTCACTTCTTTCCCTCTTCCTTGTCTGTCCCTCCTAATCTTCCCATCCTCCACAAGTCCCTTGTTCAGCACAGCAGGTGAGGCCATCTGGACGAGGTACTGGTCCTCCTTTCCCAGTCGTATTTTCACCTACCCAATGTCTCACACTCCGGGACACTGCCCTTGAGGCAGTAGAGGTGGCTCCGTTGACTCCGAGGGAATAAACAGCCCTGGGGGGTAAACGGAATAAGAGATAGTAAGAGAGAAAGAAGGAAGGAAAGAAATGGAATAGTACTGGGGAAGTGTTTTTATGGAAAACAAAGACATTGTAAAAAAAGTTTTAAGATTTTAGGTTATTAAAAGCAATACATTCGTTCAGAGTGTACAAAATAAGAGGTCGATAGGAGATTTCTGCTAAGTATTTGGGAGAATGAGGGCAAATGTGGATGCTATGACAAAAATGGATATGAGGAGCATAATATGGTGGTTAATGTGGACACACAAATATAAAGCACAAAGATAAAATAGAGCTGAAAATAAATGTTTGCTATACTCAAATAAATGGAAACGTATAGATGTGGAAAAAATGATCATGAAACCCAAATGTGTATGATCGCAAAGTTCTTGAACAGAGAGGGGATGTATCCGGGAAGAATTTCAAAATTATTCTTGATTATTGGGGGAATATGGGGTAATAGATTGAAGGAAGTAAAATAATTGATACATGCTAGTTAGTAACAGAATTGTTAACATAAATTTAGCTGGATGAGTTGACCGTAATGTTACGGACGGGCGGCTGTGAGCTTGCATCCGGGAGACTGCAAATTCGAACCCCACTGTCGGCAGCCCTGAATATGGTTTCCCGTTGTTTCCCAATTTTGAGCCAAAGCCTGAACCTTAATTAAGGCCACTGCCGTTTCTTTCCCACTCCTATGTCTTTCTCATTCTATCGTCGCCATAAAACCTGTCTGTGTCGGTGTGACGTAAAGTTAATTGTTAAAGAAAATTAAACAAATATAACTGTGTTGAAGTCTACAGCAATTAGGTAAGTATAATATATTTATGCCATATAATGAGTTTATCGTTGCAGTCTAGTCAGTTTGCACGTTTTTTGAGAGTTGATATTAATATTAATTTCAGGTTTAGGAAGTGGTATGAAGGAGCTAAGAATGACTACTGTGGTGGCCTCTTTGGGATGTCATGTTTCCGAGGGATCTGATTGACCTGCATAGCATATCCGAGAAGTTTGATTTCTTACTATAATGTTTCTAGCACTCCTTTCAGAAGATTATTCTTCTTTTCGATTTCCAATTCACTCGCAAGTGATAAATTTTATTTAATGATTTTTTCTGTACACCTTATTCTTTATTTGAGTTGCACATTTGCAAAGCGGGTCAAGTCCATTTTGACAGAAATCAGTAGAAACTGATTTCTGCCATCACAGATAATCTATAATCGTAATATTCTTTTACACATTTGCTAACAAGCAAGCGGTTTAATACGTAGAACCTGTGAAATCTGTGGTCAAAGGTTAGCTGAATATTTTTATTTAAAATTTGGATTCATCCCATTTAGCAGACGAAGAGTGGAGTTAGTCCGTTTTACGAATGCGTAGGTGGTCTGAGATTTTATATTTGAAAAATAATGAAAGAGTTTACAAAAAGAAGTAGCCTCATGCAACACTGTCTGTATCGTTGTCATCCATAAGTTCAAAACCAAGACTTTTGGTGCTGCGTCTAACTGTAAGCTTTCTTGCTGCAAAAACACTTCATCAAAGTGCTACTTCTCTAGTTGAGGCCATGATTCCCCAAGGTGAAGTTCTAGGAGCTTCCTGATGCCCCTTACTTTAGCTGGCTACTGTTTTAACCATTTCTAAATCAGATCAGGAACGACATCTTTTTGTAAACGTTTGCCTCATTTGAAAAGTTTTGGGCTTTCCACATTCAAGATTGTAAAAGAGTTCTCCCTGTACAAGGCATGCTTTCTCGTTTTTTATTTTGGTGATTATGGATTTCATATCTATTTGAAATTTGAAATATGAGCTTCCCTGACTCTTGGCGACGACGTTGGAGAGTTGCTTCCAATGTCTTACTTAAAAATCTTCCAACGCCAAAGAAACTACCTTCGAAAATCTTTCACTATGTTTATGTAGACTTTTGGGTTTTTGGCCACGCTTATGTTCTTAAACATGCTCTCCAGGTTCCTAAGGCTCTGTCGTGCGAGAAAAATGATTGTCCGACGATTGGGAACAATATTTCTATCCTTTCGATGTGTATTGATGCCTCAGATAAGAACCCATGCATCAGCATTCCAACCATAGTCATATATTTTTTTCTGATCTCCACATTCATCCGAGAACAATCGTACTTTTGTAATACCTTCCAAATCCACATAAACTAGCTGATGATGTAGAGCAGACGCCATTTAGTTGGAGCTTTTAGCAAACTCATTTTCTACCCAAAGGAAGGACGTGACGTTTTCTGGGGGTCTGAGTGCATGTGGATGAGTCCTGGCAAACGTCATGTTGTACAATAATAGTAAGCAGCTGGGTAGGGAACCCTTGGAACCACTAAATTCTTTTGACAGTCGTAGCTGAGCGTAAGTTCTCCATCATTTTCTTCCCCACGTTTTACAGCGCTGGAGTGACGGGAGAAATATGTGCAGATCTCCGGTACGGCCTACTTAAAATTCCACAATCACAGCATTCACATTTGCATTTAATTTGTGGAAAAGAGGACCTCGAGTGCATGATGGAAAGATAGATCGTTTTGTACACGCGCCCCCACTTGCCCGACTTTGTAGCCGCATGCGCTTTCTTAAACGCGTTTTAGAGGGCTTATAGACAAATTTTCTGCCTTACAAATAATCCCCTTGACATCCAATAAGGAACTCTGCCTAGTAGCGCCAACGCTTTTTTAATTTTTGGTATTTGGCCCACTTTGCAAACAGGCGGCTCATTTATAATTTTACGGCATGTTTTTAAATTATGCTATACGATACCTACTTTTATCTGCATGTAACAAAACAGAAAATTACAATAATCATTGCCTCCTCCCGGATTCGTGGTGCCTGAGATCACGGGGGACGGTATTATTATATCGTCCCTGTTCTGCCAAAACGGCGAATGTGACAATGCTCTTCCTATCCATTATTTCTCTTAAGACTGCTCACGCCTTCCAGCCATATATATTTATATTCGGTCCATCAGAACAATTTCCGTTGAGTTCATTGTCCTATGTGGGTGTGTAAAGGAAAATGAACCTTACTGTACCATACTGAAGGAATGTATGTTTGCATGACATTTAGCCACTCCCATAGTGTGATGTATTTACGGTTCATTTTCCTTTACACACACGCATAGGACAATGAACTCAACGGAAATTGTTGTGATAGACCGAATATCAATATATGACTGGAAGGCGTGACCAGTCTTAGGGGAAATAATGGATAGGAATAGCATTGTCACATTCGCCAGTTTGGCAGAACAGGGACGATATCTCATATTAGATACGATTTTGGAAATAAGCACATTGATGTACATTAGCACACACACATGAGAAAAGGAAAGTAATCTCCTTTCTGGCAATAAACTCCCCGTGAGGAATGGAGCTAAGTGCAAGCTTAGTCGGATGTAGTGTTTGGCTATATGTCCGGCCAAATTTGCTCCCATCTATTAACCACATTTCTTTTGGAAGCTCAGTGTTCTTCAAAGCCAAGTGCCTTTCAAAAAGTGAAAGTCTTATTTTTAAACTGTATTTTTAGTTAAATGAAACATACTATTACCACTTGCAGACTCTCACAGAATATCAAGAGGGGCGTATTGCCCAAGTGTTGCAGTCACAGGCACTAAGCCAAGGCGCCCAAAGTTTAAATCCTAGCCTTAGCACGTCGGGTTTGGAACTGGAAATCACGTTTCAGTGCTTCGGTTCCTAGATAAAAATCAGAGTTTTTCTTGCTATTATCAGGATATATAGATTTTTTACTATTGTTTTGTAGAGTAGTGTGGAACAAAAACCAAAGCGACAGCGAATATTGTTACTCGACCATAAGTGATGGCATAGAAGGCATACGTTAAGGCAGGTCTGCTGTACGTACGATGATGATGCGTTATGAAACGTAACCCCTTTACGTAAGGTAATAACAGTAGATCAAGACGCGTGCCGCAGTGTAGATGCTTGCTTTGAGTTACTCCAGCCGCAAGGTAGAGTTGTAGAACACCGAGAAAGTGACCGTGCGGTTAGGATCATTCGGGAGATAGTGGGTTGCAACTCCACTCTCCGCAGACTTGAAGATGGTTTTCCGTGATTTCCATCTTCACACCACTCAAATTCTGGGGCTGTAACTTAATTAAAGACACGATTGCTTCCATCCCACTCCTAGCCCTCCCCTATTCCATCGTCACCACAAGACCTATCTGTGTAGGTGCGATATAAAGCCAATTGTAAAAAAAAATGAACGAATTACGAAAAGCACAGGAATTGGTTGTGTAACGGGATATTCATAATCACTCAATGTGAGTCATAGACACAAACGTCATAGATGATGTCTGACGCTTACCCGCGTGCAGTGAGCACGTGTGTCTTTGCAAACACTCGCCACGCGCGGGATGCAAAGCGAAACGGAATACGACGAATTTTGTCCATTTGGTCAACGACAGAACGTTAACAGCTTTACAATATTGTAGCAAATATACGTCCTGTACACCCCTCACGTCTTGGATATTATTTACTTTTACATGATCTATATATAACCAATTTACAATCGATTCACTACTTTTTACTAATAGTTCACTAAGGCCGGTTTCACACGAGGCACATAATGGCGGCAACAGATTGCCTGTAAGGAGAATTGGACAAAAACTCTAGGCAATTCGGCTGTGGAGATTCATGAAATTCCCCATTTTTAATTGACAAATTGGTATCTGTAAGCAAGCGAGTTACTGATTCACGTTTCTTTGCTTACCCCCGTCGGATTCAGATCTATAAGCCAACTTTAACCGTGCGATTAATTGGTCAGAAATAACTAAATTGAGAATAAATTAAGAAAATAACTGTCTCAATGATTTTCTGAAGAGGATAGAAATATGGACTCTTTTACTTTGACGACAGGCGATTGAAGTCGGAAACACATTTTACATACTTGGGAGTCACATTCCAGTCATTTGGAAACCGGTTTTCTCTCCATGTTAACAAACGGTTGAATGCAATACGTGATATTCAACATATAAGCAGATTGTCTCTATAAACAGCCATATAATTGCTTCATTTAAAAATCAGCCCAGTAATGACATATGGTCTGGAAAATATATGGGTGCATCTTAACAAGGCGCAAATGAAGAGTGTAGAGAGTCTAAAATCGTCTGTTCTAAAGAGAGCACTTTTGTTTATCTAAGTACACTCCCTCTCGGCTTGTTTATGTGCTAACGAGAGAGTTGCGTCTGAAGTTTTTCTCGCAGCCACTTCGGGTTATAAGGACCCCATGTATGAACTTCAGCGAAAGAAGGACAATATACGGCAGGAGTTCTCCCTGAGTGACGCAGTAACTAACCATGAGTGGACCCAGGGAGGTTTCGAATCAAGGCATTTAGTAACTAGGTTCTTAATCCAGGGATTTCACCACAAACTATGCTAACGAAGTGTTTTCATGTTCCATGTGTCGACTGTAAAGGCATACTCTGTGAATGTTACCATGTTTTGAAGTGCAAATTAAGGATGGAATCTTTAACAAAGATCTGTACGGAGGTTTGACTGGTTTGTTTTGTACTTTATGTATGACTATTTGCTGCAATAAATATTTCATTCAAAAACAAAGAATCTGCATCCCATGCTATCAGGGAGACTTTACAGCAATTTGTTTAAAAAACATTTTTCAACTAATTCCTGACGTCTAAACCACTGGTTTAAGAAACTTTCTCTTATATGGACACTGAAAAAAAATTGTATAGCGAGATCCTCTCTTAACTGCTCACCACGCATCTTGCTATTGCAGCTGCTGCTCGACGCTTAAGACTGTTCAGCCTTGCTCGCCTCCTGTTCGAGTACCTTCCATCTGTTGTGCTATATGTTTAGGCTCTGGTCCTACGAACTTTAGTCTACTTTCGACCGTAGAGTGTGTGTGAGGGCCTCTTATTTTCTTATTGCCATGCCAACCCGCATCAGCTGGACTTCTACGGCAGTCTGGGTCAGCTAAACTATTATGTTTTAGGCTTGACCAGATCTCCGTTTCTCGATCCCTTCAGGTTCCTATACAGGTTAGCTTCCGTGGGTTTTATACAGTGCTTTGGATTGTGCGCCAGTGGTGTTTCACTTCTCTAGCATGAACTGTACGTAATGAACTGTGCAAATGCTGGGCGCAAAATAAGAAATGTGTTCCCTCTTTTAGAAATTGCTTCCATTTTTAAACGGTGAGTGAGAAGCTTTTCTGACAATATTTAGCTCTTATATCTTTACATAGAACAGGTAGTAAAGGAAATCAAAGAGGAATTTGGGAATGGAATCACAATCCAAGCATCCTTGCGAGTTTACGATAATATTGTTATTTTATCTGAGACTGCAGAATATCTGGAAAAACTGCTGAATGGTATGGATAGAGTCCTGGGTAAGGAGTACAAGATGAAAATAAATAAGTCCAAAACAAAAGTAATGGAGTGCAGTCGAAGGAATTCATGTGCGGCAGGGAATGTTATATTTAAAAATGAATTCTCCAACGAAGTAGATGAATGTTGTTAATTGGGTAGTAAAATAACTAACGATGGCAGAAGATAATAATAAAATAATAATAACAATAACAATAATAATATCGGGCGAGTTGGCTGTGCGGTTAGAGGCGCGCGGCTGTAAGCTTGCATCCGGGAGTTAGTGGGTTCGAATCCCACTGTCAGCAGCCCTGAGGAATTTTTTCCGTTGTTTCCCATTTTCACACCAGGCAAATGCTGGAGCTGTACCTTAATTCAGGCCATGGCAGCTTCCTTCCAACTCCTAGGCCTTTCCTATCCCATCGTCGTGATAAGACCTATTTGTGTCGGTGCGAAGTAAAGCCACAAGCAAAAACATAATAATATTGACTCTACGCCGCACTAACTACTTTTACTGGTTTTGGAGGCGCCTAGGTGCCGGAATTTTGTCCCGCAGGAGTTATATTACGTGCCAGTAAATATACCTACATGATGCTGACGTATTTGAGCAACTTCAAATAGCACCGGACTGAGCCAGGTTCGAACCTGCCATATTGGGGTCGGAAGGCAAGCGCCTCAACCGTCTGAACCAATCAGCCCGGCTCCGCTGGCATAAGTAAGGACATAAAATGCAGACTAGCACAAGCAAGGAAAGCCTTTCTTATGAGAAGAAATTTGCTCACTTCCAACATCGATACAGTAACTGGAGACTTTCATCTGGAGCTTGGTATTGCATGGAAGTGAAAAATGGACCATAACGAGCTCAGAAAGGGGGAAAGAAGCTTTTTAAATATGGTGTTACAAAAGAATGCTGAAGATGAGATGGATAGACCGAATCACTAATGAAATTATTCTGAATGGAATTGGTGAGAGGAGATCGATTTGGCTAAATTTGACCAGAAGAAGAGATAGAATGATAGGACAAATCTTAAGAAACCCAGGACTTGTTCAGTTGGTTTTTGAGGGAAGTGTAGACTATAAGAACGGTACGGGTAGAACAACGTATGAATATGACAGGCAGATTAGAGCGGATGTAGGATCCAACAATTACGTAGAAATAAAAAGGCTAGCACAGGGTAGGGCGGCGCGGAGGGCTGCATCAAACCAGTCTATGGAGTGATGACGCAAACAACAACAATGAAGCTAGCTTTAATGAATCTCGCTACACGATCCCCTCCCATCCCACCCTTCCATCTCCCACGCCTCCTGTTCTTTCTCCCTTTAATGCTAACGTTTACGTTGGCCATACTGGTATTCTCTGCTGGTAACAATTGTTGTTGTTGATCAGGTATTTTAACCTATCTTTGCAATTGTGGCTCGTAACAGTTTTCGTTCTAATTTACGAAGTATCTTCGTTCGTTCTTATGAATATTATTCCTCTTTGGTGTTCTAGTTGTTTCCAAATACACTGGCAGAAATGGAAAGTGTTAAACCATGAATACCTTGACCATATGCCACCAAACTGATACCCCAGTATTTCCATGCCTATGAGATATATTGATTAAATTTTTATCCTCATACGACGTAATTGTTAGTACAGGAAAACGTCATTCCTAAAGATAGCGGGTGGTGAGTGTACCTGATGGCTGTTGGGTGTGTCTAACATTACTGTCTGCTTTCAAGTAGAGACCGCAACATAGCATGCCTGGAGGACGTGCACCGGCAGCTTATCGCCATCTTTCCGACTTTGTGAAAGGCCAAATCATGGGCATGAGGTATATTGTATCATCATACCGACAGATTGCGCAGACATTTGGCTGTAGTGCAATGACTGCAGAACGAGTATTGACGAGGTGGACTCGGCACAGCAGTGTGGCACGGGTCCTTCCAGAAGGACTACACGTCGAGAAGATCGTGACATTCGTTGGTTGGCTCTGACGAACAGACGGATGACAACAACTGAAGTCTGGGCAGAGGTTACAGGCAGAGTGTCACCACGAACCGTCAGGAACAGGTTACAGGAAGCTGGGTTGAGTTCTCCAGTTGCCACGCGTTGTTTACTGCTGACACCAAACCACAGACAACCGAGACTTGCATGGTACACAGACAGAGTCAACTGGAGCATCGAGTGGCATTCTGTGGTGTTCAGCGATTAGTATCGCTTCTGTTTTTGGAGGTCGGATCGACGTGAACACGTCCGTAGACAACCTGGGGAAAGGTCACAGGAAGAAGCGATTATCGAGGTATATACTTCTCTAACTCCTGGATTTATGGTGTGGGGAGCAATTGGAAATGACAACAGGACGGATTTTTTACTCGTTAAAGGCGGACTACATGCTCGCCGGTATGTAACAAGAATCATAAACCTTGTTGTCATACCCTCCATGACGAGGGTACCAAACGGCAAAATCCTGCAGGATAATGCAAGAACCCACACTGCAGATCACTCCAGAAACGCCTTGAGGAATATTCGAATCCTTGACTGACCTGCCCGGCACCCTCATTTCTCACCAACAGAGCTTGTCTGGGTGGTGATGGGAGACGTATACGGTCATACCAGCTT
This sequence comes from Anabrus simplex, assembly GCF_040414725.1. NCBI lineage: Eukaryota > Metazoa > Arthropoda > Insecta > Orthoptera > Tettigoniidae > Anabrus > Anabrus simplex. Next base: position 425,583,008 of record NC_090268.1, on the reverse strand, counting down.
CCAGCTAGCAATATTCATAAAGTGACACATGTGTTTCAGGTATGGCAAGAAATCCCTCAAGATGACTTTCGGGGGGTGTTTGTGTCCATGCCACACCGAATACAAGAGTGTACATTCGTGTCCGTGAAGGTCAAAGCTCATTGTGATGATTATTATGACGGACAGTCCGAATAGGCTGAAAATGTTATTATTTAATACATGTTACGTGATGAACATCCCCACAAAGTTTGATAAATATCGGAGTAGTACTTCATTGTGTAACACTTTCCATTTCCGCTAGTGTATATGTAAATTTATACGCGTTATTTCACTTATTACTGCCCTTTCCGCTGGGTTCCCATTCGCTTCCTCGATTTTGCGCTGGTATATTATTTTGCCTGGGTTCTCCTCCACTCCCTTTTCCCTAATTCCAGTAGTGGACTGTATTGACGTTAAGTGCTCACTTATTTATTTATGTACTGTGGTGACTTCTCCCGTTCTTCAGATGCGGCTTCACCTTGTTCGACCTTATGTTAGCCCTCCTTGCTTCAGCTTAACATTACGTTATTTTGTACGATCCGGTTATCTTTGTCACATCCGCTGTTCATAACTTTTCCTATTCTTTCTCCTCATAATGCCGCATCATACTTCAATTGTAACTATACATGTGTTTCGTAAGGAAGGGCTATGAGGAGCAGAAGAATACAACCCAGGTAGCCGAGGTATAGCTGGTGAGTGGACCATCGATAGACACGCGAATGTAGATGGACCACGCCCAATATTAAAACAAGAGCACAATACCGCGGCGTTGTGAGTTTCCTAAGTCGCTGACTAACTTTTGAAACATATAAAACTACTTTTATATTGACGTAAAGCCCATAGCAAAAACAAAACAAAAAACCCAGTTAATTAGGCTAGAGCCACACGCTACGTTACTGCGTGAAATCTGGCCTCGAATGCGCTCAGCACTGCTTTGGACGGCACCGGGCACACACAGCGTAATTTCCCACCGCGGGACAAGAGGCAAGGCGCGTCTTCAACGTTATTGGGGGTTACCTACGGCTGTGAGCTTGCATCCGGGAGATAGTAGGTTCGAATCCCACTATCGGCAGCCCTGAAGATGGTTTTCCGTGGTTTCCCATTTTCACACCAGGCAAATGTACCTTAATTAAGGCCACGGCCGCTTCCTTCCCACTCCTAGCCCTTTCCTGTCCCATCGTCGCCGTAAGACCTATCTGTGTCGATGCGACGTAAAACAAATAGCAAAAAAAAAAAAAAGAAACAGTAATTCCTACTCAAGCAAATCAGTGGAAACTGGATCACATTAAGGTTATTATACCTTCCTCTGATTCGTCATTGTTACGGTTAGTCCTCCGAGCTGGAGCCATGTGCCAACCGATGTCACTATTTTACATCCATGGAAACATGAAGAATAAATTTGATCATGTCGTTTTATTGCTGAGATTTGCCTTCTTTCGCAGTTGGCTACACTGGGTATAGAAGCATTCTAGTACAGTATCTTTTCCTTCAGTGTAGCGTGCCTGCACAGTTTTTTGGGGTGGTGGCGATTATTGTTTTAAGAGAAAGTATAAAAAGACACCCATCCTCTATGAACACCAGTCCAAGGGAAAAATGGAAGGGGCCCGACACTTCGTAAAATGAATGTATCGGCAAAGGAGAGGCCATGGCCATGAATGGTGCAAAAATGAAAGACTCCTTAGGCTTCGAATGCTCTAATGTCGTCAGGAACAAGTGTTGATGAAGGAAGATGGGATAGCATGGATGAAAGTGAGCAGCCTGGCACAAGTACGTGGAAACAATGCCAGGATTCAGCTAAGGGCCCCACCTGCGCAATTGGCTACAGTGATCACGTATCCGGTCTCCTCTCGGGTTCTGCTTGAGCTTTGAATTTGTATCGCTGGCCGTTTGTTTACAAGTGTAAGGACACTACAGAATCGTCCAGACAACGCAGAACATCAGACAAAGCCAGACTAAGACTGTGGACGCCAAGCTCTCGCTACTCCCCGGTCGGGCAACATGAGAGCAAGCTATATTGTCTGCCTGATAAATTCTAATGTCCAGTTTCTCGTCATGTGGAGGTTTCTCATAGAACAGATTAGGTTTTACGGCACTCGAATATAGGTTGTTTTCAGAATTTGCGTACCCATGTAAGCGAAGCCACACTTCATCTGGAAAGAGAATGAGATTGCCATCATTTCTCCATCATACACATTATTCAAAATCCAATCACTAAATCTAACCTCGCCTTCAGTTCTTGCGCCACACTACTTTGTAAGGAACCGTAAGAAATTTTCGTTTGCTGAGAAAGGTAGCTAGGGGATTTCTTGGGAGAGTGATTCAGGCTATTTCTTCGCTTCTTTTCACGAAATGTATAAACTAATCTATTAACCATCCCTGGACTTGGAACACGAACGCCTGGGAATTTCTCATGAAATAATCTGCTAACATCTCGAACGAATTCTGTACGGACGTACGAATCATAAATAAACACTCGATGTAGAATATAATAATTAGTTCTGTTATTATTATTTTTCATTATTTTATTCTTACTTTGGTATTTTTCTCGCTGAAACATGAAATGAACTGCAATGCTAGACAAAGACAGAACCGACAGTTCTTTCAGGCTCGTTCCCACCCCATTTCTTCCCAGCTGCTTTTGGCTTAATCACTCCCATCCGCCGCTAAGATTCCATGATAAGTGGATGACCCAGTATTTCTTACGTTTTTACTAGTCTTTCGAATTGCTGTTTTTCTTAAGAGTATCCAATAGCTATTAATATGGAGAAGTATCTAAAATGTCCTTTGCAAGTTCCTAGTACTAGTGGAGCCATTCCTAAATTGTTCAACTCCCTCAAAGAAGATTCAGTTTAACTTTTGTCAACATCTGAATCTAACAAAAATCCAGTGGTATGCGGTGGAAACATTCGTTTCCCCACCTGCAAAAATGTCTTTTTAAATATAAGCAAAATATAAGCAATCGTAGCCCCACTACACTCTCTAATTCAACAATACCATTTTATAAGGCTGCATTTTTTCTGGAAAGGTCTACCTGAGAAAGGTCTTTCGAAAATATTTTCAATCACACGCTCGCACATACTTCTAAATTGATATTCACGGCATTGACGACACCATCATAACTTAGTTATACAGCACATTTTAAACAATCTATTTAGTTTCAGCTGGTGACGCTTCGTGATGGTACAGTCATGGTTTTCACAAAAATACACTGGTGCTGTTTGTTTTTTGCTTAAAAAGCCTAAGTGAATCTGAAAAATTTTACTGGTATTTTACCATCGCCGATGTTTTTAGTTTCACTCGCTTACTGAGTATACGTGCGTCAACGGCAAACAAGGGACAATACTCGATACGACATATGGCACAAGTTATATTCATGAAGAATGGAACAGAATTCGCGGAACCTTCACCTATAATCCAAGAGGAGCAACATACAAATTCACTATATACCAACATCACAGACAACCAAATACAAAATTCTTTTACTTCTGGCTTAAGTCTGTGTTCATACTGTGCAACCTGAATATTTTTCTGCGGCTATCGGAAAACATACCTATACACGTGCCATCATTGAATTGCTCGAAACATTTTTATACATGCCTAAATCCTAAACTAGAATACATTCTTCTTTATTACAATTGATTCCATAAACAGGCTCTATTTTTATTAGGAAGACGATGTGCAAGTGGCTATACTGTTAACATGTTGATATTTTTCTTGTAGTCTTTAGTGAGTGGCGTGAACACTTCGAGTGACAAGTATTAAAACTAACATGCGTCACCTAAGGTAGCTGGCCTGTCGTCGTAAATTGCTGCCGGGGGAGGGCCTACAGAACCGCCCCGTTCCCAGGAAAAGGACGCTTCAAGTGCATGCGTCAACCAAGCGACTTAAATTTCGCTGGTGTAGCTCTCTTTAGCGCCCACAAGGAAACCCAGCTTGTTGGAAAAGCTGAACTGCGGTAGTTCGAGCGTACTGCCGAGACAGCTGTACTTGACTTGGCTTAGATGTTCGCAATTTTTTAAACTTTATAAAAAGCGTTCTAAGGAATAATACGAAATTGTTAATACAAAGTTATTTACCCCAAGCAGCGCTGGGGTAGATGTGGTTCAGTGCAAGTTGCTGCAAAAAGCAATATGAACTAGAACTGCTTCGGCAGATAACCAGCAACCGAATTTATCGTAATCGAGTACTAGAGTTAACAAAAACACAAAGCCAACGAAACGCCAGTATTGTTCATTTTACTTAGCCTTAGAATTTACTTTTATCGCTAATGAGTGTACTGCGGTGTGCAATTTGTTTACAAAGTTTATCGAATCATTGCACGGAGCCTTCTTCTTTAAGGAGGCATTCTAACACAAAACAAAATACTTTGAATAAAAATCCCTTGAAATACAATTTTTTAGAAGGTTAAAACTTAAGGGAATGAAGAAAACACTTACTTCTGTTCAATTAAATACAAATGCCGTGAAGGCATGTTATAAAGTTAGTTTAAAAAGTGCCAAAGAAGGTTAGTCATATATAATTGAGGAGGGTTTAATTTTGCCCGAGGCTAAATGTAAAGTTTCTTGTATTTTTAAAGAAAAAGGAGGGGGATAACACCGTATTGTTTCATTATCTAATGGTACCGTGTTTTGGTTGGTTACAAGGCATTGGATGTAGAAGGTACTTGATAATATCAAAAACAGAAACTTTTTAAATTCAGATTGATGTAAACGCCGACATCGCAAATATTAATATCAACTAATACGTTGGTTTCTGTTGTTGTTGCCTAGGTCATCAGTCAATTGACTGGTTTGATGCAGCGGCCCATCCTATCGTTATCATTTTTATTTAATTATTACATTGTACATCTGGCCTACGCTTATCTCTTTGTTATGTTCATACCTTGGTCTATCCCTGCCGTTTTTACCAAGTACACTTCCTTCAAGAGCTAACTGAACAAGTCCTGGGTGTGTTAAGATACGTCTTATTATTCCCTCTCTTCATTCATGATTCGATCTGTCCAATTCACCTCCAGCATTTTGCTGCAACACCATATTTTAAAAGCTTCTGTTCTCTTTCTTTCTGAGCGAGTTATGATCGATGTTTTACTTCCATACAATGGCACGCTCCAGCTAAAAATCTTGATAAACGTCCTCTTTCCCATCCCTTCGTCGCCGTAAGACTGGCCTATGTAAACACTTGTAAAGGAAACATCATTCCATTGATCTGAGCAAATTACTTTTCTTAAAAATAGGCCCTCCTTTGTTGTGCCTGTATGCGTTTTATGTCCGCCTTGTTTCTGCCACCATTCATTATTCTGCTACCCAAGTAAAAGTATTCATCTATTTCTTTCATTTCATAATCTAATATTTCCTGCATCACCTGACTTTATTTGACGACACTCCATTATTTTTGTTTTGGAATTATTGATTATTATTTTGTACTCCTTCTTCAAGAATGTGTCCATACAATTGAACAATTTCTCCAGATCCTTGGCAGACTGGTATAAAATAGCAATACCATCGCAAATCTCAGACTTTTGATTTCCTCTTCTTGATTGTGATTCCTTTTCCGAATCCCATTTTGATTACCTCTACCGCATGTTCTATATGTTGTGCTAGATATGAAAATAAAGACCACATACATGAAGGTATGCTGTTCTGTTAACCAATTGCTTTAAAAGTATTTTATAAAATACAGTAAATGAATTCATGACTGACCGTGGATTAGACTGGAATTAATGCATTGGTGTCAGCGCGGATGGAACGCGCTGAATATAAGGGCATCACCGCGGAGTTAAAGCTACAATACAACAGAGAGCCCCTCAAACAAAATACGTACACCGCAGTCTACACAGAGACACTTCAGTTTCCAGCGATGCCCAGAAGCTTCAAAAACTCAGCTTAGAGTTTGTCACTACTGTCAGTTTCATTAAGGCTCCTGTTTTGAATTCACGTTTGTTTCAATATTCCATGATGAAATGTATAGTACCCGCAAAAGCTCTTGCTACACACTGAGGTCATATGGTTGTCAAGAGTGAACAAACAAGCGCATTGAAGCTGTTCAGTAATGCTCAGATATTGCTTATGTGAAGCCAACTTTCAATTGAAGGACAGTTTTAGTGATAAACATTAGTTTTGTTTTTGTTTTATTTATGAGATAACTTAAGCAGCCTAAATGATGTTAATCAAAGCTTTCAAATGATGTGTATTATCCCATTTTAATTTCGGCATGACGTTAAACTGCGTCCACAAACCGAGTGACCACGGCACAGTGCGTAATTTCAGGAATTTAGCCGGCCAAAAATCGTATCTCGGAAACTAATGGACCGATTTACAAAAAACTTAGTATGTAACTGCTATTATTGGAGATAATTAAGTGTGTGCTCCATCAAGTACAAAGAACAAATTACTACGCCAGGAATAAAATTAGTAATCTTTATAATTTTAATAATTTTTCATTATAGCTTTAAGACATTAAATAGATGTTAATAATGTGACATGCTGTTTAGAATGTTTAAAAACAGATACATGAATACATGTACTAGCCAAACAATTTGTTAATTAGATGCAGTTACATTAGAATCGCTATCTTCACTGCCATTATCTCCTTCGGCAGAACCAGATGCAGGAGGCTCAGACAGTAAGTTGAGCACTTCTCGTGAAAGCGGAATCAACTTCCTCCTCCTTGATTTCCCTAAGCTGGTAATATAAGGGTCCGATGATGTAAGCAGCCTTTGGAAATGGTCAGTATTTTTGTCATTCTGCAAGGTTTCCTATTATCTTTATTCCTGGTCTCATCGGCTTCCTCGGAGAGTTGTCCAACAGGTATAATACAGTGCCTAATGACCTCCTCTCCATGACCCAGGAGTTTGTGCTAAGTTGCAGCATGTAGTACGATTTGTATTTTTGTAAGTAGAATTGTATAGTTTCCTTTGCGTACATGCCAAATGTCACTTCATCAATGGCATACCCACACGAAAGAGTTTCTACGATGGTACGTAGATGGTTTATTAAATTTATATCTACTCCAGTAACATCCGCAGAAGTGGAAGTCTCTCTGAAGAATCATCTAGCGATTTCCATCATTTGTATCGCCAGCACTTTGCTTCGGATATCAACCAATAGACGCGTTTCCTCCCTGAACTTCTGTAGTGAAGTAATCTGCAGTATTTATTTATTGCGTGTGTATGTTAGGCCTTAAATCAGTGCTTAAATGCATTGTGTTGAATGAGAGTTATGCGATAAGCCTACGTGTGTGATTTATTTCTTTAATATTAATACTGTGATCTTTTGTAGTCATCTGCAGTATTTATTTACTGCGTCTGTTTTCTAGCTTTTATTGTCTGGATAAATTTATTAAATGCAATTAAATACATTCCCCGCCCCTCGAGCCCATAAAATTATTTGCCTATTTTCACTCGCAGTTTGCCTTATATTTCAGTGCTGAGGTTTCTTATGTGCCGTAGTTTACCTCTGATTCTGTACAAACCAAAAGTGGCCCCTGTAAACCCTACGTCCCCTTTAGTTCATAAAAGTAATTTGTAGCTTAGTTTCTTCAGCCCTTTGTCTTGAACTTACATACTGAATTTCACAAATTTATGTTCCGCCGTTTTCCCGTGATGGCGTTGAGTGGAGACGTTCGATATGGCAACCCTGTTGTCACAAGAGCAATACTGTTTTCTTAACATGGAATGAGTTATAGTACTGGCAGGTTCATCCTGACATTGTTGTGATGCACGTCCTTCTGCAAGGCTCATTCTCTGTTCGAACCAACTTTTAATGTACTTCAGCAATTTGTCCCTTTTTCTACTGTATTTTGTCCAGCGTGATCGAATTTTAGCAAACAAAATACTGACAGATTTATTTATTGACTTTGATATACAGTATCCTCGGAACAATCCTAAAAGCCTAAATGTTTAATTACAACCTTGGCAATATCATCGTTCCGCTTATATTGCCTGCTGTTCCTCAACAGCTCGAAAACCGACCTCCAGGTTACAAAGTACATGGATTCTGAAAAACATTAATTACTCTCATGGTCGCGCCTGGTCGCAGCAAAAAGTCGCAGTTTTCTATTCATTAAAGGAGATAGAACCAATCCAAAGACTTACATTGCGGAAATCAAAGGCGATCCATTTTGAAAGTCAGTTCTAATTTGCGTAAGTAAATAGCGATTGGACACCGTGTACCTGAATTTTAAGTGCACATTCCGGACAACAATATAGTAATTTTCAGAAAATGCTACACACTATAAAATACATACCTTCATCTAATATAATCACATTGCAAGATAAAGAAATATTTAGTTCTGATGTCTTTACTGAGCCCTCACATAATACACTGACTGACAGAGCAAATGCAACACCAAGAAGGAGTGGTCAGAACTTTATGCCAATTGCAGGGTAGACTGACGTCACTGAGGTATGCTCATGATGTGAAATGCGCCGCTGTGCTGCGCACGTAGCGAACGATAAATGGGACACGGCGTTGGCGAATGGCCCACTTCGTACCGTGATTTCTCAGCCGACAGTCATTGTAGAACGTGTTGTCGTGTGCCACAGGACACGTGTATAGCTAAGAATGCCAGGCCGCCGTCAACGGAGGCATTTCCAGCAGACAGACGACTTTACGAGGGGTATGGTGATCGGGCTGAGAAGGGCAGGTTGGTCGCTTCGTCAAATCCCAGCCGATACCCATAGGGATGTGTCCACGGTGCAGCGCCTGTGGCGAAGATGGTTGGCGCAGGGACATGTGGCACGTGCGTGGGGTCGAGGCGCAGCCCGAGTGACGTCAGCACGCGAGGATCGGCGCATCCGCCGCCAAGCGGTGGCAGCCCCGCACGCCACGTCAACCGCCATTCTTCAGCATGTGCAAGACACCCTGGCTGTTCCAATATCGACCAGAACAATTTCCCGTCGATTGGTTGAAGGAGGCCTGCACTCCAGGCGTCCGCTCAGAAGACTACCATTGACTCCACAGCGTAGACGTGCACGCCTGGCGTGGTGCCGGGCTAGAGCGACTTGGATGAGGGAATGGCGGAACGTCGTGTTCTCCGATGAGTCACGCTTCTGTTCTGTCAGTGATAGTCACCGCAGACGAGTGTGGCGTCGGCGTGGAGAAAGGTCAAATCCGGCAGTAACTGTGGAGCGCCCTACCGCTAGACAACGCGGCATCATGGTTTGGGGCGCTATTGCGTATGATTCCACGTCACCTCTAGTGCGTATTCAAGGCACGTTAAATGCCCACCGCTACGTGCAGCATGTGCTGCGGCCGGTGGCACTCCCGTACCTTCAGGGGCTGCCCAATGCTCTGTTTCAGCAGGATAATGCCCGCCCACACACTGCTCGCATCTCCCAACAGGCTCTACGAGGTGTACAGATGCTTCCGTGGCCAGCGTACTCTCCGGATCTCTCACCAATCGAACACGTGTGGGATCTCATTGGACGCCGTTTGCAAACTCTGCCTCAGCCTCGTACGGACGACCAACTGTGGCAAATGGTTGACAGAGAATGGAGAACCATCCCTCAGGACACCATCCGCACTCTTATTGACTCTGTACCTCGACGTGTTTCTGCGTGCATCGCCGCTCGCGGTGGTCCTACATCCTACTGAGTCGATGCCGTGCGCATTGTGTAACCTGCATATCGGTTTGAAATAAACATCAATTATTCGTCCGTGCCGTCTCTGTTTTTTCCCCAACTTTCATCCCTTTCGAACCACTCCTTCTTTGTGTTGCATTTGCTCTCTCAGTCAGTGTAATAACTGCGCGCCCGCCTCGCCAGAATATGATTCCCTAACGGAGGAGAGCCACTTTAGGCGTTCGGTGAGATTAAATAATCAGACAGCGCGACTTTTCAATACTTAATTACTGTACCCAAGAGTCTTGTAAACACGACTAACAGAAAATGCGCACCAAAGACAAGGGTTGAAAATATTATTTTTGGCCGGCTGGTTGCTAGAAATTCCCCACTGTGCACCGGTATAAGTGGTCCACCTCTACCAAGTGCCAAAGCCCTCTTCGGAGGGCGGAGGAGCGGGTATAGGTTCAGGGCACTCTCTTAGCCTGGGGTGGCAAACTGCCCCAAAAGGCGGAAGAGCCAGTAGATGGCCAACGGCATAGGATAATAATAAATCCAATAGCGTCAGTTGACCTATTTGGTGCGGCAACTAGTCAGCGCCTCTACTCCGAATTGCAGCGGCTGCCTCAGAAAACCTTCACCTGATTGTACTCCGATCCCTCGGGATCAACCCTGTCGCTTGAGAGCAAGCACGCCATGAATCGTGCAAGTAAGAAGAACATTATTTCAGGTGCTAACCAGCCCACTCGCCAGGTGAAAACGAAGGCGGCAACCGGCCACTCGGGTTCTGGAGGAACCGGACTTACACGAAAGAGAGAGTCGTAGCTCTGTGACAAACTTCCCAACAAAACGCCCCTCTACATCGGCACGCTAAACATCAAGACACTCCTGCAAGTAGGCAAATTTCTCAGATGAACAGCAGAACAAGATCAGCAAAAGTCCAGCCTCACTGAGTCGGGGACATCACGATATGGTAACTACCGCATTTTCAAGAGCAACACTACACGAACAGTAGGGAAAGCTACACCAATGTAAGGCATGGTAACTTGTATACGCATAAAGATCGTGAAATCCGTAGAAGAGATCACACCCATAAACAACACACTAATGACTTTGAAACTTCGCTGTGCAAATCGCCACTACACCTTCGAAAATACCCACGCAACCACCAAAAATTCTCAGCCCTAAACTAACTGTCGAAGGATACCGGTTTGCAAACTCGTAAAGAAACCGAGGAGCTCTCAAACCTTGCGGCCGACATCAGAAAAAGACGCCAGAAAATTTTTGGACACATTAAACGCCTTCCAGAAAACAGACTGACAAGAATCTTAGTAGAGGCAATAGAAAACATAAAAACAAATAGGTGGACATCGGAAATCCGCCAAGATCTGGAAAAATCGGGAATCAAAGTGACGGACTTAACGAAAATCAGCAAGTGGGAATCAGAATCAGAGAGAAACCACAAGAAGAGGACAGGAGCTAAGTGAACAGAAGAACGAAGAACCACGATGAGACAAAAATTGAAGGCTGCCTGGCAAAGAAAGAAATGCTCAGCGTCTAAGTGATCTTTGAGTGATCAGTATTGTGGTGTCTTTCACATCTAAGAATAATAATAATAATAATAATAATAATAATAATAATAATAATAATAATGATAATAATAATAATAGTAATAATAATAATATTTATTATTATTATCAACATCATCATCACCACATCGACGAAACAGGTAAATCGTATTGAAATTCAGCCAAATTATGAAGGGAGATTTAATGTCAATATTGAAAGTGCAATGAACACGTTATAACGACTAGCCCATAGTATTTCAGTCGGGTTATTGTTCCACAGTGTTCGTAAATAAACCATTCGCTAATTTCATCAGGTAATTATCAAAAATTAAGCTTTCGTGTTTAATTACGGAAACTGATGAAAATTAATTAATGATGAATCAAATCGTATCATAATGAGATATCGATTTGATCCTCCAAAACAAAATGCTGTGTTTAGTAAAAATAAGCTCCACTTCTCATCAGGATATAACTATATACTTTCTAAGATTACAGAGTGTCTCCCTTTGTGCAGTGAGTTTAGTTATCGCTCAACTTGGTGAAGACAAACCTAGAATAAAGTTTAACTTCCACTACGTGGATAGCTTACCGCTAAGGAGGATTGACTGTTAGGTAATGAAACTGATTAAGCACTGATCCATTTTCCTCGAGGCACGATCAGTATGTACGAAGTATCAAATTTGAATGGTAAAATTACAGTAATGAATTCCTCATGTGGGGCCGATGGCCTAGATATTAGGCCCCTTAAAACAACAAGCATCATCATCAGCAATTCCTCATGTACCGAGTACAACTTCAACAAGAAATCATTTTATTCAAACGAGCCTGTTACTTGCTACAACCATACCACCACAAGCACCAACACTACCACCCCCTTTTTTTATGAATTTGAGAGTATATATTTGCGTATACCGAGGAAGTGGTCGCCTGGTTTAGCTTGAGTTCCGGAGATGGACTGTATCGTGACTGACTTATCCAAGGCATTCGGCAGGGTGGATCATGGGAGACTGATGGCAAAAATGAATGCAATTGGACTAGATAAAAGAGTGACTCAATGGGTGGATAAATTTCTAGATAATAGAACTCAGAATATTATAGTTGGTGAAACATTACCTGATCCTGTAAACATTAAGAGGGGAATTCAAAAAGGCATTATCATGGGAAATTTATGTTTCCTTATATATATAAATGATATGAGTGAAGAACTGTAATCAAAGGTAAAGCTTTTTGTGGATAATGTTATGCTGTATATAATAAATAATTTACAAGATTATGAACAAATGCATAAAAGATCTCGATAATGTTGTGACGTGAACAGGAGGGAACAGTATGATGATAAACTGGGCTAAAAGTCAGATTGTGAATTTCACTAATACGAAAAGTCGTCTTGGTTTTAAATACTGCGTTGGTGAGGTGAAAAATTCCTTACGGGCAATCACTGTAAGTACATATGTGTTAGTATAAGGAAAGATCGTCACTGGGGTAACCACATAAACAGTACTGTAATAAAGGGTATAGATCTCTGCAAATGCTTCTGAAGGTATTTGTTTGATGTAGTAGGAATGTAAAGGAGAGGGTATATAAGTCTCGGGTAAGACCTCAATTAGAGTATGGTTCGAGTGTGTGGAAACCCTCGCCAGGATTACTTGATTCGAGAACTGGAAAAAATCCAAAGAAAAGTAGCTCGATTTGTTCAGGGTGATTTCCGAAAAAAGAGTGGAGTTACAAAAATGTTGCAAAGTTTGTGGTGGGGAAACTTGGGAGAAAGGAGACAAGCTGCTCGACTAAGTGGTATGTTCTCAGCTGTCAGTGGATAGATGGCGTGGAATGACATTCGTAGACGAATGAGTTTGAGTGGTGTCTATAAACGTAAGAGAGATCACTATAATGAAGATAAAGTTGGAACTCAAGAGGACATATTGGGGCAAATAGTCATTTATAGGAAGAGCTAGGAATTGGAAAAATTTACCACGGGAAATGTTCAATAAATATCCGAATTCCTTGCAATTATTTAAGAAAAATCTGGGTAAACAACACATAGGGAATCCGCCATCCGGGCGATTGCGCAAAATACAGATCAGTGGTGATTGATTGATTGATTGATTGATTGATTGATTGATTGATTGATTGATTGATTGATTGATTGATTGATTGATTGATTGATTGATTGATTGATTGATTGATTGATTGATTGATTGATTGATTGATTGATTGATTGATTGATTGATTGATTGATTGTGATACTGGTTTTCTCTGGCTCACAAAGTATTAGGAAGCGCTTGCGTTGTAAGCCTGGCCAAGGAATTTCTTAGACCAAATTTTAATATAACAAATTTGGATTTTTTCTTTCGTTCTTTTTAGTTTAAAATTGAGAGAAAAATCTGAATATATAGCAAGAAAATAGCATAGATTATTAATGATCTCGTCACCTATAGCAATAACAGGGACTTAGAAGTCTGAAAATCAGGTAGAAAACTTGAGATAATCATTAGTTTGTTAATTTAGAACAGAGCATAATTATTGCCCTTGACAAGTGCACATATTTTATAAGAGTGGGATTTGCTCCAACAAGGTTACACTACTCAGAAGTTGGAGCGCCAAATATACCACAGTCTAGCCTAGCAGAGGCAATCAGTATCCATTGATACACTGAAATTGCACTAATTCACATCTGTGACATCACTTTAAAATTTCATTAATTTATCCACCCAAGCACTGATCACTGTTCCAAATAGAGAACCAAAATCGAAGAAACAGATTCCCTAAGAATAATACAGGAGACACAGAGGCGTAATTGCCCGTACTACAAGGCCTTAAGAGTAAAAAAGGAAAGGTTGTAAAACCGGCAATAAACGAAAAGCTAATGCAGAAGCTATGCCAGGGGTGACTAATTAAGAAGCATTTAATGCTGAGACAAGATTTAAGAAATTTGGGGGTTGAAAACTTTAGTCACTCAATGCAAGATTGAATGGGAAACGACAGAGGATCATCACTCTTTATTCCTTTATATTACATATTTCCCAGTAAGGAATGGAACCAGAGTCCTCAGACTTGCCGAAAACTCTATATTTAAAACCCCCAGTTTACAAATAATATTAAAAGAAAATAACTTGAAATATTCCCCGCATATCTAGGTAAATTCTGCCATTAAGTTGCGCCGCTGCAGCTTCCTCACGCAGGCCTCGCCCCTGCCTTCCTTCGGACACTTCGCACTCACAATCACTGGAGCAATTCAGACAATACTGCCCTAAAGTGTCCTGGTTTGATAGTACCCTAAGGGGAAGCTTAGCAACCTGCTAGAGAGAGACATATATTTATTAAACAAGTAAATCATCCGTCCTCCAAAGAGAGTGACCATTCAGATCCGGAATATAGTTACAATTTCAAGGCTTGAATTAAGATACCTCTCGATGTCTCATCATTCACCGGCAGGTAATTTCTGAAAGACTAGAACAAAATTAATCAAATAGGTCCAATAGAAAGGACGGACGGATTTGCCAAAGCTGTTTTTAGTAAACTCGTTTAATATATATAGATTATTTTACTTATTTACTTCATTTGTTTACACGATTCTCCTTAAGGAGGGCTATTGAACTAGAATACATAATCTCATCTTCAGGCATTTTTCCACTTTTCTTCCCAAAATCTCGTCATCCTCTCTGAATGCTTCCTCTTCCGCTCCTCTGTCCACTTTTCCCCAGGTTGTCGTGATATTCTTGACTCAAATTTTACATTTGTGATAGTATTTCGGCACAAGGTGCGGTCCTCAAGATTCGCTATGTTGATCTTCTGTAAGTTCCGGAATTGCATACCAGTGAATCATAAGACATTGCTAGGTCTCTAAGTTTAGCCACCTTTGAGTAATCACAAAATGAAATCTTTACATGATCACTCCAGTCATTGCAGGCGAAGGCTTAGCCTAGCCCGCGATACATTCTCTACTTTGCTGGTTGCTAAGCGACTAAGAATTTCATTAATATTTTGATATATGACTTTCATCCTTAGTAATGTCATTGCATGCAGTCACGTTTGATTACTACACGTCAAGCTAGAGAGTATAAACTTCCTCTGATCGTGGAAGAATACAATTGCCTTCTAGATACTCTTTGATTCTCTAACACTTCCCAGCTTCCAAGTATATTCAACAGATGGCACAGCGTTCCAAATAACTTAAATGCTGCTAAGAGAAAAAAAGTACAAACAGACCCCATCATGGCATACGCCTTAGACGTTTCTGCGAACACTTATCGAAGGATAACCCAGCTACACTAGAAAGAGTGAAGGCTATGTATCTTAAAGAAGTTCTATGCGTGGCAAAGAACGCTCCTTCGAAACTAATCCATGAACTCACGAAAACAACATTTCTACATAGAATTGCGAATAAAAATACCATTGCCTTCTTCGACACAATACTAAGCTTTACATCAAGAACTGCAGGATAAAATAAGCAAATATATGGAAAGAATTTTACCAAACAGACGGCACGATGATGTCAGAATGGATGAATTCTGACTACGAACTGCGGGGTACAATAAAGCGCATCTTATTAAATGTCCATAAAGCTATTGATAAGTGCAGGCAATAAAATATGACTACGACAGACATATCAAGACGAGTTATGTGACCCATTTATGACGAATACTGCGGAGCGGTGCGGGTCCTCTAATAATAATAATAATACTAATACTAATAATAATAATAATAATAATAATAATAATAATAATAATAATAATAATAATAATAATAATAATAATAATAATAATAATTTAGTGTACCTATTGCCAGCCAGGTGCAGCCCTAGTAAAGCAGACCCAAGAAACTTAACGCAATGTCAGACTCAGCTAGGGGAGCTGCGTTTGCCAACTACCGCTCCCGAAATGAGAGCACCTGAATCTCACGTCATTCGCGTTTTACGACAGGCAGGGGGTGCTGTATATGTACTCCAAAGTCACCACACACAGACGGTCAGGGAGAAGGGATCAGACTCACCGAGTGTTCTGTTAAAATAGTGAGTCCTACGCATATGTTTCATTACAATCTGCTTCACGTCTCAACGACACAGATAGGTCTTATGGCGACGATGGGACAGGAAAGGGCTACGACTGGCAAAGAAGCGACTGTGAACTTAATTAAGGTAAGGCCTGAGCATTTGCCTGCTATGAAAATGGGTAACCACGGAAAACCACCTTAAGGGCTGACGACAGTGCTGTGCAAATCTACTATCAATCAATCAATCAATCAATCAATCAATCAATCAATCAATCAATCAATCAATCAATCAATCAATCAATCACTCAATCAATCAATCAATCAATCAATCAATCAATCAATCAATCAATCAATCAATCAATCAATCTGTACCTTCCCTGGCTAGTTCAACTGCGCCCCTTCTCGAAGACCATCGATGCCAATAAACTTGAACTTGTTAACTTCCAAAGTTTTTGTCGTATACCGTTAGATGGCTACACCATCGATCTGTAATTAATTAACACAGTAATGTTTATTTTGAAACTTGTTAACCTGGTTCTGAGGATTGATATTTTTAATGTACCGAATTTGTCACCATCTCAGTTGGTTCCTCCTCGATTGTAATCAACCTATCTGATGCTTGAAAATATGTTCTCTAGCAAATTAAAATCGGGAGTGAGTAGAGGAATTCAGTCTATCAGTAACGAGTTCTAGAAACTACATCAACAATATGAAAAAAGAGAGGAAATTAAGTGAAAATGTAATGAAATATAAAAATGAAAGTAGTGCTTGAAAAAATAGGGGTGTAAAATTTGTTCAAGATATTTGAAATATTGAAAGGAAAAAAATTGATGTGAGTGGTTTTGAAGCGGAAGATCTCACTTGCTTCAAGTATGAACCCTTAACAACCATTGATGTTGAGAAGTTCCTCGATGTTTCACAACTCACTGTCTGAACCTAAGAAGCATGGCTATTGTGATATACTGCAAAGCCAACTGAGCTAAGGTGTCCGAATCCAAATTTCTGTAACACCAGTGTAGTTAAGCTATGCTTCCAATTACAATTTCTTCCTCCAGGATGTGCATCGCGGGTTAACTGAATTCATTGAAAATAAAAATCCACAGCCTGTTTCCAGTCATTCGACCGGGTCAGGAATGGAATGAATGAAGCTCGCATCTAACGGCGAGGATAGAAATTGTGTCGGCTGCCGAAGCCTGTCACACTCCTCTGGGGCAATGATTAATGAATGATGGATGAAATGAAATGATTTTTGGAGAGTGTTGCTGGAATTAAATATGGCAGGGAAAACCGGAGTACCCGGATAAAACCGTGTCCCGCCTCCGCTTTGTCCAGGACAAATCTCACATTGAGTGACCGGGATTTGAACCATGGAACGCAGCGGTTAGAGGCCGGCGTGCTGCTGCCTGAGCCATGGAGGCTAGCGAATTCATTATAGGTAAACACTTATTTCTTTTGAATTATGTTAATCTAAAAATATATAATTTCCGAAAGAAGAAGTAATTCACACATATTTTTACACTGTGTGTTGCATACCACCGCAATTTTGCATTTTTAAACATTATGTCCCTTCACTAAATATGTAATTTACACTAAAATTATGAACAACATTTGATCGCAATTTTACGTACTTTTTGACGGCTTTAGGAATTTTTGTATGTTTTAATGTTTTATATAGGTCCTTTATAGGCACTTTGTAGGTCTTTAACTCCGAACCCTAGTGATAATAGGAGGGGGATCAAATATAAACGGGATTTTATTTTTATTTAAATTCATTTATTGAAGAAACACAAGGCAATTACAATTTAGTTTTCCACATAGTTTCCTGCTTTGGAAATGGATTTGTCTCAGAGTATGGGCACTTTTTTGATGCCCTAATCGTAAAGTAAAAACAGGGTCGTGTCACGAGCCAGTTGCCCACGAAGTCTTCCACACTCTCGTCGTCTTCAAATCCTCGCCGTTCTAGAGCTTCTTTAAGCGGCCCGAACAAGCAGAAATCGCAGGACCATAATTCCGGGCTTTAAGGAGGATGATGAAGTGTAGTTCAGTGCATTTCCTGTAGCTTGGAGACAATTAGAACTGCAGTATGGTGCCCCGCATTGTCGAATCGGTTGGTCTCGACTTTTGTGGTGATATGCAACTCTCGCCTTGTTCAACAGCTCGCTGTAGTAAGCAGCATTGATTGTGCTTCGCTCATGCAGAAAGTCAATCAGCAAAATTCCTCGCCGATCGAAAAAAGCAGTTGCAAGGACCTTGCCAGCTTACAGTCGAGTCTTGGCTTTCACTAGTGCTTCCTACTCATTCATCCGCCACTCCTTTCACACACGCATCTTTGACAATGTTTGATCACCGAAATTTTCAGCCAATCTCTGGCAAATTTCTGCCGCTGTAACCCCTTCACGAG
The DNA here is from genome assembly GCF_040414725.1 of Anabrus simplex. Taxonomy (NCBI): domain Eukaryota; kingdom Metazoa; phylum Arthropoda; class Insecta; order Orthoptera; family Tettigoniidae; genus Anabrus; species Anabrus simplex. Next base: position 425,564,473 of record NC_090268.1, on the reverse strand, counting down.
CAAGAAATTTTATAATTGTGCGCTGCGCAGTTGAGGGGTGCACCTGTTGCTCCGACATCGTGAGCGTTACTGACGAAACTGCGGGAACTATCTAACGGTACGCTCTCCCCACACTTACGGTCCCGCCTAAGCATAGCAGAAGCGTGGCGTCAGTCTTACCAACTGTTCAGGAAATCCCGTTTATATTTGATCGGCCTTCGTATATTTGGAGAAATACTGACCCGCAGCACATATATTATGAAGGGCGAGTATTCTTGACAATATTCGCACAATATTGAACGTTAGATCACAGAACCTTACCGGCCGAAGTTTAAGCAAAAATAATTCATACAGTGGTTTATGCAAATGTAACGAAGATAACTTACTTCTCTGTTATTAACTGTTGTTAGAATCATCATTATTACCCAATGGCATCTAGTTACATACAGAATTTAGTGAGTATGTTATCATATTCACCCCTCCTCTCCTGTCATATTCTCAATCATCATAATCATCATTTTACTAAATTGTAATCGTAGACAGTCTAACCTATAGCAAACTATTGTGGTTATGTGTAAGAGAGATGAGAAAAACCCGGATATGGGTAAAAAATCGAAGTTGGCATTTTTGTCGTTTTTATGTATTTACAGTGTAGAGAACATACATAAGTTGTAAAATGTCATTCTTATGAAAAATTAATGTTTAAGGATGTTTTAATAACTAAGATGCCCTTTGGAAGGACACGCTCGCTTTTACGGTGTTTCTGACGTCGAAAACGTTTCTTAGCAGACAAAGTGTGGGTCCCCATACTACGAAAAAAGTAAAATTAAGCGATTTCCTCAATTTTGCCAAAAGTTGGAAAGATGGAGGACCTGCAAAGGTTTTATTGTGTGAGTCATGGATAAATCTATCAAAGTAAAGTAATTTCGAAAATCACCTCCGGCCTAAAATCGCTTGTTTCTTTATTCGTTTTATTTTTCATTAAAATCCTCGCCAAATTAATTTCTTTACATAATTATTTCGGTAATGTGTTCCATGGTTCAATACCCTCAGATACTTTTTTGGATTTTTTAAAATGTCCACACCGGATGCAGTTATAGGGCTTAAGTTAAACTCTGCGTTGATTCATATTAGCGGTTGTAGTGGTAGAAAAGGCAAACGGCTAATCTAATCGACCAGATAACTATGTTTAAGGAAAGCATTGCCATTTTTAGGAATAAATAAATAATATATTCTCATACTTTATTATTTTTTATTTACCTAAAAATCGTAGCTCATATCCCCAGGATGTTTTCAGCAATGAATTGCTTGCCTGAATGGGTTATAACTGGTTATAATGGTTATATTTGAATATCTAATTTCCGTTGTACTCTGTAATGAGGAATCTTTATGTTGGTAACAACGAAAAGTTTTAAAACCTCATTACGTGTCTTAGTAGAACCGCCATGTCTTGGGTGGCAGCGCGACGGCCTCCCACCACTGGGATCACTGGTTCAAATCCCGGTTACTGCATGTGAGATTTGCGCTGGACAAAGCGAAGGCGAGGCAGGTTTTTCTCCGGATATTCCGGGTTTCCCCGTCATACTTAATTCCAACAACACTTCCCAATATAATTTCATTTCATCTGTCATTCATTAATCATTGCCCCAGGGGAGTGCGACAGGCTTCGGCAACCGGCACAATTGCTATCCTCACCGCAAGATGGGGGTTTCATTCATTCCATCCCTGGCCCGGTCACTGACTGGAAAACAGGCTGTATGTGTTCATTTACACTCCGGTATTCTCTGTCATCTTTCATTCCAGCAACACTCTCCACTATCATTTCATCTGTCAGTCATTAATCATTGCCCCAGAGGAGTGTGACAGACTTCGGCAACCGGCGCAATTCCTATCCTCGTCGCTAGATGGGGGCTTCATTTATTCCGTTCACGACGTGGTCGAGCGACTGGAAAAAGGCTCTGCATTTTCTTTTTTTACTATTTGTGTTGTGATATTGTATTTTACTCGCATAGAATGGCTCGGTCTAAAACATTGGTAAGATAAAGTATAAGGAAAACCGTTAGACACGGAAATTTTGCCGTGTAAGTGAGGTTGTTTTAGGTTTACTTGCGAATGTTTCAATGTGGTAGAGGTTAATATTGCTCCATCAAGTTCTTTTAAGAAAACGTTTAATTCTCCGAAAAGATGGAAGAGATTACAAGTAGATCCGGAAGAAATAAGAGGAACCTAGAAATATACCAAGTAGTGTCAAAATATTCCAGGCTCTGTGGAAGATTTATTCTAAGAATTGTCCGAAGTGAAAAACTGCTTTGTGTTACTAAATGGTGGATGGTACAAAGGGTGAAGATTTAAATAGCAATTCACAAGCAGCCAGGAGTCAGATGAACAAAAATAGATGTATTGCAACACAAGACACAGCAAGTTAAGAACAGTACAGCAACAAAACTTCGGAAGATTAGAGAACTTTTCACAGCAAACCGCAAAGGAAATATTGCAAAGCTCGGTGATAGGATCAAATTTTATTTCGTCTAAATAATATCTACAATTACATTCTTCAAACCGAACAGATGTATCCCAACCAACTGTACAATGATAAATAGAAGAGTTTATTGAAGATATGAAACACAATAGAGCCTCCGTGGCTCATACGGCAGCACGTCGGCCTCTCACCGCTGGATACCGTGGTTCAAATCCCGGTCACTCCATGTGGGATTTCTGCTGGACAAAGGGGAGGCGGGACAGGTTTTTCTCCGGGTAGTCCGGTTTTCCCTGTCACCTTTCATTCCAGCAACACTCTCCATTCTCATTTCATAGCATCTATCAGTCATTAATAAATCTCTTTGGGAGTGGCGACCCCATCGTACTAACAGCCTATATCTGCTTCATTCATTACATCCCTGACCCGGTCATTGACTGGAAAACAGGTTGTAGGTTTTCATTTTGATTTTCACCATTTTTAAAATACAATTTCCGGGCATACTATAAGAATTTGTCTGACCAGAAAATAGTGCACTATTTAAACATCAAGTTCCAGAGAACACTGGATGTAACACAGATGCATTTAGCCCAATAGCATAAATGTAAACGAGACCAAGGTAGGACTATTACGCAATATAAGAATGAAAACTAATTTGAAGTACCAGAAATTTTCGAGAGTAATGACACAGAGAAAGTTCATAGTCACATAACTTAAGACCGCATACCAAACAAAGGAGTTAGACATCCAGCTACTCCGTTATGGATACATAATAGAGTACAGCCACTCGAGAACCTAGTCATGCGAAGTTTACAGTACCTCTTGGTCGAAGAGTAAGTCCCATGCAGGTGTGGAAATTTACATCGGCATAACGTAGAGATGTTGCCCTCTCCCCAACAGCCGAAGAACGCCCCGAAGTAGTAGGCAAATAGAGCTGCTTATATAGGCCAGTTGAAGAGGGGACGTACAGGGGAAGTCATGACACACAGCACTAGAAACGCCGCAAACATCCATGAAGAGTGTAGAGTTTAGAGTCGGTGACGTCATCTAGGTTTGACGCAGATAATCGACTAACAGTAGTCCCGTAGCTTTGACAGTGTGCGGATGTCAAACATCGGAAAAGAAGCTGCGTAAAATGGCGAATGCAGTGAACCTGAGTTAACAGTGTTATATTACTTAGCCTTTTGTAAGTGTTAGGTTCTTCAGCTTACAAAACTAATTTTCGAACAAATAAATACATAATCTAATTTAAAATGAAAACATGTCGTAACAAAATGACAATAATTTCGTTACCATATGCTTATAGTTTATAAGTGTGTTTGTTCAAAACTTAGTTTCAGCAAATAAAAAACCTAACATTTGTAAATTAACGGAGACGAAACAGATGGCGCTGGGCTGCATGAGACCCGTCTACGGTGTGAGAGGTGGTGGTGATTATTGTTTTAAGATGAAGTACAACTAGGCTATAACACTAATCAGAGGGAAAAATGGAAGGGATCCAACACTTCGAAAAATGAAGATATCGGTCAAATAAAGACAAGGGTGGCGTGAAAATGAAAGACTCTCTAGCCCTCGCAAACCTAATAGCGCCGGGGTCGGAAAAGAACAAGAGTTGACCAAGACAGGTGGGATAGGATAGATGAAAGTGAGGAGCCTGGCACAAGTAAGTGGAAGCAATGCCAGGACTCAGCTGAGGGCCCCGTGGTTCCCCAACCCACGCTCCAAAGTTCAGAGCCCCTGTGGCCCCTATTAGTCGCCTCTTACGACAGGCAGGGGTTACCGTGGGTGTTATTCTACTGCCCCCACCCACAGGGGGATACGGTGTGAGAGGAGCTGTCGTGAGAGACGGCGTCAGATACCCCTGTAATCGTGGCATGTGTGTATCGTGTGAAGCGCCATCTGCTGGACATTCTGTATACCGCATTTCGGTATCAATAAAATAGCTCTGTCACGTGTCTCAATTCACAAACAGATGGCGCCAGCGGACAGTACGCAGCGTATGAATTTGACACATACGTCAGTTTGTTCGTCTGACATTAACCTACCAATATAGACAAGTTGAGTCCGTCAAACACTAGCGTCTGTGTTGTGTTCATGTCGACGTTCGTGCCTGAGAAAGGAACATTTGCGGCACGCATGGATTTTCTTATTAAATCGAAAGAAAGAGGCTGTGAAAAGTCATCGTTTGCTGGTAGAAACATGTGGCGAATACGCTCTATCGATGAAATGAAATGTCGTATGGCTTTTAGTGCCGGGATATCCCAGGACGTGTTCGGCTCGCCAGGTGCAGGTCTTTCTATTTGACGGCAACATACACCCAGACCCCGTGTCATTGGAATTAACCAATTACGGTTAAAATCCCCGACCCGGCTGGGAATCGAACCCGGAACCCTCTGAACCGAAGGCCAGTACTCTGACCGTTCAGCCAACGAGCCGGACACTCTATCGATTAGAACATGTGAGACATGTTTTCGACAGTTTAAAAGTGATGATTTCAAAGTGAAAGACAAAGACCACAAGAGTGCGAAGACGAGCAATTGAAAACGTTATTGGATGAAATCGTTAATGCACAACGCTATCACGTATTGATCGAAAAATGACCGGAATGGCCCAGAAGACATTGAAAACTGATTTCGTTATGCGGCATTGTGCCGTCTCGTACAGAAAAAAACGAGAGAAATACACCTTGAAATCGCTTGGATGGGACCTCAGCAATTTCGAGGATGTTGGAAAATGGCCCGACGAATGGTTTGCTACAAAAGTCAAGCAGTTTTTCTGGCATGGTATTTGTGCCGTGGGAAGTCACCCCCGGCCCTTGGTATTTTATTCAGCCTGGCCAGGCTCTAATCGTACGTGTAACCTTATATTTGTAACTGTTTTCTTGTATGTGTATATTTTATGTATTCATTTCTTAGCCTGCCTTCCCCCCCTTAATAAAGTGTCATTCTTTAATTATTAAGTATGGGCCCAGAGGAAATGGATATTTCCCACTCTGGGAGCGTTTCCCCTCTTCTCATGCCTCCATGTCTTTGGGCTACCTCCCCTGTTCCTCTCGGGGAATCCAATCGCTGTTTACTCGCTTGACACGTCATCTCGCCCCTTCGGCAAGGTCACGGTTGACTGAACTGAGTGAGACGATTCTGCTTTTGGTGCTTGAAGGCGACACACATACTACCTGGTGCCGTGCGGAGGTCGATCTAGGTCCCACTGACATGGAGGTAGGAGCTGAAATTTCTATTGTTCCCCAATGTCTTACCAAGTAAGAAAGGGTATGAGGTGGTTGGAGCCCTTTTAGTATTGTAATGATATGAAATCATGGTGTTAGGTTTGCACGAAACGTATTTGTAACTTTCTCGTGTAAGTTTTGTTCGTGCGTTTACGTAGAGCTGATGCTCGTTATTTCTTGTACTATTTCCCACTTCTGCCGTGGCAGTTTTTTTGATGAGGCATGTCGTACCCCTTGCATGGGGATCTGTAAATTGTAAAGTCTTTCATTATGAGTTGTAAAGCCATGGGTAATGTTATTTGAGGTTCCTTATAATGAAGTGACAAGGTCTTACGCACCTTCGTGCAATGCCAAGCAATGTGTAAATCGCATCTGTTAGAAACTCGTAGAGTTCTAAGAGCTGTTTAGATGTTATGCCAAACTTGTGCTTTCCTAAAGTGTAATAGTTTTATATTGTTACCCACCTTATTTTCTAGAATTACCTGTTGATATTTGGCGATAATATGAAGTGGGGCACCCTCTTCTTACGCTTGTATTATCTGTATTTTTAAATTACCTGGGCTGGTTCCCTGGGTGACCTTGTGTCACGGTTGTAAATTAAACATTATTTCAGAGTGTTCTTACTATATATTGGATAAAGAGTCTGACAGAGTTTATGTTTAAGGTGCGTAGCAAATGTTATCAAAACAAGGCAAATTTAAATCTATTATATAATAAAGTTCTGGCACTTTGATTTCGAGTGCTTATCTGTCCATCCCCATAGGCCCACCACTTCCTTCTCTTTCGCTACGCTTGCCAAATGTTGGCACAGTATTCATAACTTATCCGAAAGACTGGCGAAGTGTGTGGAAGCTGATGGCCAATATTTTGAATAAACAAAAAAGAATTTCCCTTCAAAATTGCGCGTTTCCTCTACCACAAAAACCAGCAAAAAGGCAAAACCCAACGCATACACCAGGTATTACACCACTACCTCCAACATTCCGTGAAGTATTGCGTCGTCGAAAGTTAACGCTCTTATGGAACATTCCTGTACTTTCTACTTTGGTAACATTTTCAAGTAAACTTCTAAATTTCGCCACTGAATCATTTTTCTACTCATAAATATAATCCTAATTAAGAGACATAAGAAGAAATGTTTATGTGTGTAATACTTTAAAATTACTGGAAATTGTTTTGACACATTTGGGGGGAAATATTTTCACTGAATGCGTTTCGGAAATTAATCCTTCTTATTTTATAGCTTAATGATGCGAATGATAAGCCTTAAAATTACAAGTGGCTAACCCAAACAGATTTTGCGAAATTTGTACCAGAATTTTGAACATTTTTCATGGGTGACATAGGCAGCTCTTTCTCGCCTTAACTTCGTCATTTCTAACGGCATGAATAAACGAACAGGTGAAAAATAAATAATTAAATAAGTGAATAAATAAATGAATAAACTAGTAAATAACTAATTTTATAAGTATACTGGTGTGAAAGAAAATTCCTAAATATCATATCTCTTACAATCTGCAGTAACTTGCATGCTGTTCATTGACGTTAACATTAACAAGGAGAGAAGCTGATACGAACAAGGCACATGGACGTTGCTCCCTAATATTAGAACCCTCTTGTTGCTTAAGTCCCACGATTATTAATGGAGCTACGCGAAAGCTGAATTTAAGTTCGTTTTGAGATTTTGCTCACTTTTCTCGAGGTGAAATATCGCAGAAGCCGAGGCAGCGAAGCAGAGGCCATGGCCTTTCTTGCTGATTCAACGTGTACGGGATTGGCAACAAACCAGCCAGCGAACCGGCAGAACGAGGCAATTTGTCATTCAGAGGGTGCACAATTTGTGGAGCACAACCCACCTAGCAACATAATATCAAGCCAGCGTGTTAAACGAAACATCCTCTATTCCAGTGGTATGGAAATATTTTGTTTGGCGGACGCCCCGAAATCAAATTGTTTTACTTTACTACCCCCGAAGTACGAGTATATTGCAATTATGCCAGCAATAACAAATGATTGTTCCTGAATGCCAGATAATATTAACTAAAATAATAATAATAATAATAATAATAATAATAATAATAATAATAATAATAATAATAATAATAATAATAATAATAATAATAATAATAATTGTACCGGGTGGTACACCTTTACGCCGCAATTTTAAATCTTCCTCCAATAAGTACTCCTCTACAGGAGAAACTCTGAACTTTAAAAACTGGATCAACTCATTAGTTTCTCAGAAGATGTCACTACCATAAATTTTGTGATTACAAAGTTGTCAACACTGTGTGGATTTCAACTTGTTTTGTTTTCCATTAATCAAGAAGTGTGGACATTCTCTCATAGATGTCACCGCCTAAAAACTATGATCATGCACCCTGGTGCGAAGTGAAGGAACTTTCCTGAAGAAATTTTGTATTCATAAGTTTTTGTTTTTACTAAATTTAATTCCATCATGTGTGGGTTGGCAATATCAATCTTTTCTTTCCGCCTGTTTTGAATTGAGCCAATCCAGAATTTCTGTAATTAATTTTTGACCAATCATGTATTTCTTCTTCGTCTTTGAGTGTATTTTCAAGATGGACCAATTAACAAAGAGGGTGTGGCTTCATTATTCATGAAAGGTCTCGAATCTTTCACGAGGGTATAAAAACTGCTGATTTTCTTGTCTCTCGGCCAGATCATCAACATTTAGCTTAGTGTATGGACGTGTAGCAGGGGGCGGGTAGCGCCTCTTCCTTCGGGCAGCAGCTCTTCAACAAGGTAATGGCCGTTTAACATCTTTATTTCTTGCTAGCTCAGCAGTGTAACCCTCAGGGAAGGTCCGAAACCTTTTTATTATGTAACCTGTCCCTTAAACATGTAAAAGTTTGTAAAACTTCACATATCTTTAACTGTAAATCGGAGATAGAGAGTGCTTTACCCTCTCGAGCTCTCCTTCCTTTTGATTTGAGGTGACTACCTTTTCGTAACTGCTTTTTACTCTTCCTTAATGTGTTAAATTTATTCTGTGTACGAGTCACCTCCATAGTTTGGGAATAGCCCCTGTTTCATCGGCCTCGCGCCTCTTAAGATTTAAGAAGTTTCATGTAGGAGTGCAAATTCACGCCTCCATTCTGTTTTGCATTTTGGGCCATTTTCTTAACCTATTCTTTTTCAATGAAGGCCCAGTAGGTTGGCTACAAGATACCCGTGTTTCTTTGCAAGTGTGCCTTGAGGGCAGTTGATAGTAAAGTTTCTTGTGGCCTTTGATAGGCTCAGAAAATTGAGAGCGGGTCAGCTCTTTCTGATGTGGTAAAAGTGCCTCTAGGAGGCTCGATATGTTTGTTGGAGCCAATGGTCCGTGAATGAAGGGGTTTTCTGCCCTTTGATCAAATGTGTGCCGTGGTAAAATTGGGCTAGTAGCTCAAGGATTGTAAAACTGGGGATCGAAGCCCAGACCTTGTAAAGACCCCTAAACTTCTGTTTCGTTTGTAAAATTATACCTTGTACCTGATTATTGGCTTGCTGTTGGCTTGTTATTTCTTAAAGTTTTTTTTGAAAATAAAACCTTTAATGAAATTTTGATTCATTTCTCAGCATTGTAGTTAGACCCATTCCAGCTCGCAACTTCTTTCACCTCTGCTTTCCACTGGTAACCCCGTAATAATAATAATAATAATAATAATAATAATAATAATAATAATAATAATAATAATGTGAGGTCACGAAATGCAAAACTTCGGCATTACAAGACTGTTGTTCTTCCGGAAGTGTTGTATGCATCATAAACCACATCTCTAGGAGTCCGCTCTAAAATTTATGAAAGAGAAGAACGAAAAATTCTTAGGACAATATATGGCCCCGTTCATATAAATGGTAAGTGGATGAATAGAAAAACTGTAGATTTGAACAAAGCAATCGACAAGTTCACCGATGCCATACGCAGGAGACGATTGAAATTCTATGGCCACATCTGTAGAATGGACGACACTAAATATGCAAAAAAAAAAAAAAAAAAAACCTGCGTGGTATAATTAATTGAAAGAAGGTCAAAATCAGCTGGTTTGAGGAAACATAACAGAACATAAAGGAAATTAACGTCACAGAAGATACCATCAAGGATCGCCAGGCTTTTGGAAGTCTGGTTGCAAAGCGTACGTTCATGGATAAAGCCAAAAGAACCACAGGAAAACAATGGACGGAAGAATGCAAGAAACAGCATAGCGAGTTCATGAAATGATTTTGGGAGAGGAAGAAGAAGAAGAAAGGAAAACCATCATCCATGTAACAAGTTCCAACGCGCTCTGTAAACGTGAATAACGAAGAAAGGATAATATTAATTAATTAATACATAATAATAATAATAATAATAATAATAATAATAATAATAATAATAATAATAATAATAATAATAATAATAATAAATTTACGCACTGGGCGAGTTGGCCGTGCGGTTAGGGGCGCGCAGATATAAGCTTGCACCCGAGAGAAAGTGGGTTCGAACCCCACTGTCGGCAGCCCTGAAGGTGTTTTTCCGTGATTTCCCCATTTTCACACCAGGTAAATGCTGGGGCTATACCTGAATTAAGGCTACGGCAGCTTTCTTCCCATACCTAGGCCTTTTCTATCTGACCTGTCCGACTCGTTGGCTGAATGGTCAGCGTACTGGCCTTCGGTTCAGAGGTTCTGGGTTCGATTCCCGGCCGGGTCGGGGATTTTTACCTTAATTGGTTAATTCCAATGGCCCGGGGGCTGGGTGTTTGTGCTGTCCCCAACATCCCTGCAACTCACACACCACACATAACACTATCCTCCACCACAATAACACGCAGTTACCTACATGTGGCAGATGCCGCCCACCCTCATCGGAGGGTCTGCCTTACAAGGGCTGCACTCGGCTAGAAATAGCCACACGAAATTAATTAATATCTGACCTATCTGAGTCGGTGCGACGTAAAACAAGGTCTTTGCCCAGGGTCTTTGCACGCATTGAGGCATGGGAGTGATGTGGCCGGGGATTTAAGGTAGCATACCCTTCCTGACACCGCGGGATTTTCAATTGAAAATCCCGCCCAAGAAACTCTAGGAATCAAACCACTGTCACCGGGATGACAGGCAAGCAGCTAAGCCGCTACACCACCCTGCTCCCGCATAATAACACTGAAGAATTGTACTAGGGAAATGGGGAGTGAGGTAGTTTCCCGTTGATTTCTTCATGGAGCCAGGAGTTGCGATTGCATATCAGTCTGCCAGGCCTACTGAAATGCATGCACCAACTGACCCTATGAGCAACATTTTCGCACCATTCATAACAACGACTGGCTGCATAAGGAATGGCATTAGTAGCATCGCTCATACCTCAGTCACTTTCATATTGTCAAAGCCAATGATAAGACTGAGACAGAGCAATGAAAGGAATAAAATTGCTCTAGCCTATACCACAAGACGCAGTGCACTCTAAGCAATAGGTCTCGCCAGCAAAGGCATGTCGTATCCTAAGGATGGGACCGACTGGGGACTTTGGGTGCGTATAATCAGAATGGAAAAGATTAATTTCACTTGTATTCTAAGACCCTTGAATATACGCAAATATTTACAATCACATATACACTTCCGACACCATTTAATCCTTGAATATCTCTTCAATCTTAGCCTTTTTCTGTAAGTCGTTCATGTTTCAATATGTTCACTGGATGAATACTTAACTACAGGATGTAGCCGATCTCCATACAGCGGAGGTCTTCTTCCTTCGTTTCTTCTTTCTTCTGCGCTGACGTCCCAGTAACCCGTTACTTCGGCTGCGAGGTGAAATTTCCCTTAATAAGAATAATGCGAATAATTGCTGGTTAATATTGATTAGATTCCAACACCCCTGCGGCTTTACCTAAACTCTACCAGCACCCTTAACAGGTCTCCCTGGCCGTATATCTATCAGTTCTCGAAAGGACAGGGCCTTCGGCCAACACAAGAAAGAAATTGAGAGTCAAAAGCCGAGAGTCAAAAGCCTTGTTGTTTACCAGATATCAGTATATCGTCGTTGCCGGGACAAAACCTCCCATGTCATAATATTTTCTAAGATATACTGACCCGCAGCACATAAATTATGAAGAGCGAGAATGCCTTGACCATATTCACACAATATTGCACCTTAGATGGCAGAACCTTAACGGCCAAAGTTCTAAGCTAAAATGTTTCACATAGGAGTTTTTTCCCGGCAATGACGATATATATTTTCTTCTATTCCTTCGAGAACAATCCACTGAGCAACGCATCACCACCAATAGTGACTTGTACACATCACAGTATGACTGTTCTTTGATTGGTTCCTTAGCATGGGACCTCCCTGTCACGTTGCAATTTCACATGACATTCTAGAAAAGTTTGAAAGCTGTCCGTACGTCCCTTACACGTGAAGTCGAACATTTCCAGAAGAAATGAGCACTAAGCTTACACAATGTCTTTTGTAAAATTGAGTCACAGCTCTTGCTTACAAGTTTCAACGCAACATAGAACGTTCTGATTCTTTCTTTGAAATATTATTTCTATCATGCCCAATATTATTATTATTTATTATGAGTTATACAGACTCTCCTGTAATTTCCCTTCACATTTGCATGTGTTCATATTCCTGCTATTCCTCATATCACAGGCTTTTTATAGGCTGGAGGTCGCGGATTGGAATCCCGTTCACGACAAAGGAATTAAAAATTAAAAGAGCTTAAGTAAAGATGTTTACATAACTATTCAATGGGAGCTACAAACTGACACATATTTAAGAATGAACAGTTCAGAAAAGGCACTCTACTTAGTCCTAGATAAAAACACTAAATCAAAACTACCAGGCTCAACTCATTCGTGAACTACCCACCTAAAACAGAAGCTACGATAAAATTGAGTACTCCTAATGGTACGTGTAGCACGATTTGAATACCACTGCTCTAGTCTCTCATTTCTTACAAATATGAAACAATATGGCGTCCTATGGCACTCCACAGTGGTCCACTGTGACTTTCATCGCTCTAACAGATTTGTTATATTGGATTTACCACGGACGGACATGGATGTGTCTTATGGAGACGATGGAATAGGAGAGGGCTAAAATTGAGAAGGAAGTGAACATGGCATTAACTAAGGTACTCTGTCAGCATTTGCCTGGTGTGAAAATGGAAAACCACTAAACAGTACTTTCAAGGGCTATAAGAGCAACTCAACTATGTGCCCACCGACTCCGTGGCTTTGGGATCCTGCTGCAGTTTCTACATGGGAAATTACATAACCATCACCGTCCAAATTAATGGCATGTGCCCGAACTGTATTCAATACATTTTGCGCCATACTCCATCGCAACTGTTCCCCACATTTTGGGCATGCTAACTTTCCACCTTCAGAAGAATCAGGAAACATCTGCCATATGGTTCTACTACGTCATGTCACTTCAATTCTCTCGCCAAATTTTGTGCGACGTAGCCTGGCCATGATTGGCTTCCTAAGTGTCACGCCCTTCTCTTGGGCTACAGGACTATGATATAGGCTATCGTCCCTGCTGTCCCTAAACCATGATGTTTCTATACATTATTTCTATCAGATAAATTTTCGTTAACTTCCCTATGCGCGAGTGCGAAAGGAAAATGAACCTTGCTATACCATACCACGGGACATATTCACCCACTCCTGGAGTAATATGATTTTAACTTTAATTTTCCTTTACAAGGCAGTATAGTAAAATTAACACAACGAAAATCTCCTCATAGACTGCACATCCATATGTGGCTGGGGGGTGTGACCAGTCATTAGGAAAATAATGGATTGAGGACGCATTGTCACTTTCGCGACTTTGACTCCACAGCGACAATATTGCAAAATGAAATATTATGAAAATAAATATATTTCACGATTTAAAAATCCTAAAGAGCTTAAATGTTTTCAATATTTGCAATCGATGAAATTAAATTATGGTTTCCTTCTCGGAACCTTATTTTTGAAAATAAAAGATGTTTGATTCTAATCTCTATGGATGCCGTAGGCGTACTTTGTTTTAACAAATTTTAGCTAATATTTCATTTTGAAAATATATTTTTCTATATACGTCCTTTTCAGCAAAACACAACTGGGAGTACCAATTTGTTTTTCCTACAGGATTCCAATCTAATGCTTCGATAATAACATATTCGTTTGCATTTATATTCTGTATCGACAACCATTTTACTTAAACTGTAAATGTCGTATTCTGTGTAAGAATAAATTACACACAAGTAAGTTACGTGCAAACTAGAAATACATTTTGTTAAAAGTATTTAAAAATCAATGTTACTCTCGCATTGTAAAAAATGTGAAACCAACATTAAAAGTGATTTATTGAGAACATTACGTTTGGTTTAAATCTGAGATCTCTGTGACACGTCATGGTTTAGCATAGCAGTACATTGGGCTACTTTTTAAACAGTGACAGAGTTTCTTTAATACATATTGAGAGAAAACTCACACAAAACTTTTGAGTGATGTGTGGTTGGGGGAACTCCACCTCGCTCCCACAGAAGCGTGGTGACCAACCAGTGTTATATATCGCCTCCGCCTGACTGTAATATCATACGAAGGAACATAAAAAAATGAGGTTTTAGAGCGGGACGAGGGAGATGTTGGGTTAATTTTAAAGTGAATGTATGATGATTGTTCTTTAAAGGGGCCCAACATATCGGTCATCGACATTCTATAAAACAAAATAAAAATTAAAAAAAAATATTCTGCTCTTCCTATTTAAAATCTATAAACCTATCTAAACCAGCTCTTGATGACTATATTCCAAATATGAAGTTTGGTCGAGATCTGTCGAGCCATATTGCCATGATTATGTAACAGATGGACAAACATACACGAAAGCTAACAACCACTGATACGGTCTTGAGCTGAACTAAAAAGGGTAGTTATCTGAAAAATCGGCAAAATAAACAAAATTATTTTTATAGGTGAAGAGTACCACACCGCATCCTCCATTGCTGAAGTAGCTACTGGGATTGCTATTGCTAACGTAAAATGCGTTTTGACGTCATTACCAGGAATGATGAGAATTACATTATATTATCACCCCCGAAGAATAAAAGCACAATTGGAAGGAATGTGCAAAGGAAACAAAGTACAATAGAGAAGAGCATTTTCTTTTGCATGAAATGTACTTTAGTGTGGTGGAGGATAAAGGGCACTGGTACCCTTGAAACGCCCTAGCCCAGTCTGTCAAGAAAACAGTGGTCAGTGACCCCACCAACCAGCAAGAAAAAAGCGGTAAAATAATTCATTTCTTCCCCACTTTCCCACACAAAATGCGCTACTATCGCCCTAGGCCAATGCCTGTCATGAGAACAGTGGTCAAGTGACGCACCAGCCAGCAAAAAAATAAGTGGTAAATTAATTCAGATTTTCACCACTTGTCAAAATAGAATGCGCTGCTATCGCTCTAGGCCAATGCCTGTCATGGAAACAGTAATGTTCAGTGGCCAGCAAGAAAAACTGGTAAATTAATTCACGTTTTCCCCACTTACCCACATATAATGCATTCCTACCGCCCTAGAGTAATATCATTCATGAGAACCGTGGTCCAGTGACACACCTGCCAGCAAGAGAAAGTGGTAAATTCATTCAGGTTTTTTTCACCACTTGCCCATACACAATTGTCTGCTACCGTTCTACGCCAATGTATGTCATGGAAACAGTGCTGTAGTACCCCTCCAGCCACTAAGAAAAATTGATAACTTAATTCAGATTTTCCCCACTTACCCGGCAAGTATGCGGTAATGTCGCCCTAGGCCAATCTCTGTCATGAGAACAGTGGTCGAGTAAAACACTAGCCAGCAAGAAAAAAGTGCTAAATTAATTCAGTGTTTCACCACTTGCTCGCATAGAACGCGCTGCTGTAGTTCTGTCATGAGAACAGTAGCCTCGGTACTAACGCTGGTTGACACGGGATATAGTTTTAATCTCGTCCGAATAAGTGATGGTAATTATTTAGTTTCCACCTATTTTTCCCACGGATACCTTGCTTGAGAGTGGGTAAATGTATTTGCTGGTACAACTGTAGAATGACTTGATGTTACTTCGCTACAGAGCTTACGCATACATTAGCGAGGAGCAAACATTGCCTGGTACACACAAATACTGCCTGAGGTTAGTTTACCTGCTGCCATGTTTATACACGTCTACGAACGTGTGAGGCGTGGGATGCCTTTACCTCAAGTGATCCTTCTCCAAAATGAATACCCCACTGCCTTGTTAAATTTCTGTGAAATTGGATAAGCCTAGGACTAACTACCCTTACTGAAATTTAAAAATGGAATCATATTTCTGGCATGAAGAAAAACCACTCCGAAGTACATAATTTCAAGAATGGTGAAGCAGTATTACCAAGTCTTTAGACAATCCTGGTGAAAGATGTAACTGTCGATTGATCTATTAATATATTTTAAACGGCTTATGTTGGATCCACCTTGTCAATGCAGTTTTAATTATTTGTTTCAGGAACAACATCCATTGCCTTCATCAGTGAAGTGAAATATATTGTTATATTCTCCTTCAAGATGGCGCGCGCTGTACAACGCGAGTAAACGTGCTCCGCAATTCACCTGCCATATCAGCCAGATAATAATTATTTTAATATTCGTGGGTGTGCTGGTGCTTTTTTTAAGTGTGAACTTCAATAGCCGTTAAGTACTATGACGCTGAGGACTGGAAATGAACGTCTTTTGAAGTTCGAGAAGCGAATGGCAGAATTCCAAGCATGCTTGGTGGAAGCCATGGCTGCTGGCGCGACCAGTCTTGCCAACCCAGGCGACACAGTAAACGGCCTCGCTTCAGAGTTCCAGGACTTTCGAAAAATAATTTCAGAGGAATTAAGTGAAATGAAGAAGGAGGTAAGCCATCTGCAGGAACGTCTCGACCAGCAGGACATCCTGATTGACGAGGCAGAGCAATATAGGAGAAGGAACTGCCTACAACTTCATGGTGTCTGTGAGACCCCCAACAAGGACACGTACGCTGTGGCGCTGGGTTACGTTAAAATCAGTCTGAACACAGAATTGTCTATAGACAGCATTGATCGATGTCATACACTCGGCCATATTAAGAGGACAGCAGCTGAGGTGATGTTCGCAGGTAATAGGCGGATCATCATTAAATTCCTCAGGTACCATGAAAGAGACCGCATCTGGCGCGCCAAGCGAGCTCTTAAAGGCACCAAATTATTAATAACCGAATCTCTGACATCAACAAGGAAAGAAGTACTGCGTAAAGCTCGGGACTTCTGGGGTATGCGGCGAGTTTCGACGCAGGACGGCCGCATTATCGTTCATTTGGAAGACGGGAGAAAGCTCCACATTAGCTAACCTAATGAAATGAACTTACATATGAGGCGGTTAGGTGGATTATCGGAGTGATATGACAATTGTGATGTGCCCAGTAAATATTGTTGTTATTAGTATTATTATTAATATTATTATTATTATTATTATTAATAGATTTACGTGTGTGATTGAGTGTATGGTGCCTTAACCAGTCAGCAGTCCATTTCTTCAGGAAATGCAGGTAAGACTTTTTATCTCAGTTAAAGTATGCCCATTAGTCAGGTAGTTACGGTATTTCCTCATGATAATGACCTCTCTAAGAAAAGCATACCCCTCACTCCTTCACAGAACATAGATGCCGGTAACATTTTGAAAAAGAACTTTCACTATATCCTCATACCCTCCAGTATTGTCACTTGAACAGCCTAAGCTTGCCAGCACACATGGACGAAATTCAGGCTATATTTAACAAAAATAGCGTCCTTTTGATAGGTATTAGTGAAAGCTGGTTATCGCCATCAATTGCAAACAACATGGTTCGTCTTGACGGCTATAACCTCTACCGCCATGATCGTACAAATAAGAGGGGTGGAGGTATTGTCCTCTACCGTAGAGATGACCTGAAGTGCCGTGTCATTTGTACCTCATCGACCAGTGAATTGCCGAGGACGGAGTTGAAGTAGTTGCTAGTGGACAGAAAATACTTATAAGATTGGTTTACCGACCACCTAAATTATCTTACTTGACCGAGTTTGAAACGTACCTACTTAACTTGCTACCAGCCTATCAATATATCATTATATTAGGCGACTTCAATACAAATCTACTTACGAAGAAATACGATACTAAGAAACTAGAAGACTTGTTTTACTCATGTGACTTGACTATCCTTCCCTCTGACCCTACAAATCATGTACGTACTGCCAACAATATTCCCCACACCTTAATAGATCTCAAAGTAACAAACAACCCTCAGAAAATGGTAAATCACGGACAAATTTCACTACCGGCCGTGTCCACCCACTATCTCATATTTCTTGTGTACTCACTTCGCGTTCCAAAATATAAACCTAGGTATATAACGTGCAGTAATATGAAAGATATCGGCATCTATGAATTAAGACACGATGCCTACAATCTTCCATGGAATAGCATTTTAAATCTGACAGACATTGATGAAAAAATAAATACATTTAATTCGTTAATACACAATATATACAACAAACATGCACCGAAAAGACAGATCAGAATAGCCCGCAGACCTAATTCATGCCTAACCCCTGCAGTTAAAAGTATTATGTCTCAACGTGATGCTCTTTACCGACATTACAAACGTACTCAGGACCCAAATGACTATGAACATTATTGAATAATTAGGAATAAAACTAAACAAATCATCCGTAATCTTAAATTTAAATATGTTCGTGAATCAGTAAGTAACCTAAATACGGTTAGTGCCTGTAGGCATCTCCGAGCCATGGGCATAGGAAAACTACATGAACAGCTTTAGGTACCTGACATTCCACTCGACGTTTTAAATGAGTATTTCACGGAAGAGAGAGCTAAGTCTGATCCGCTTAACAGACCACACGTAAATAACGTCCCAGAACCTGTCCCACAAAATCGCCCCTGCTTTTGCCTTTCGTATCGTCAGCACTAATGAAGTTAAGAAAGTCTTGTGTTCTATTACATCCAAAGCAAGTGGTGTCGATGAAATTCCTATTACGTTCATACATAATATTATTGGCGCTATTCTACCCATTCTCACCCATATTTTTCATTACTGTCACAAGAACGGCACATTACCGACAATTTGGAAGTACGTCACTGTAATTCCACTTCCTAAAAACCCAGGTTCTAAACTCCTATCCGATTACCGTCCCATTCCGATTCTCCCTGCTCTCTCCAAAGCGTTAGAACGGTTGGTACATGCGCAAATATTGGAATACCTTCAGGCTCACTCTCTTCTTGACCCCCTGCAATCTGGCTTCAAGAAGGGTCATAGCACAGCCACTGCCTTACTCAAAGTGACTGAGGACATCAGACAAGCAATAGACGAAAGACAAGTGACTATACTCACACTCCTCAACTTCAGCTGTGCTTGTGACACGATAAACATCCAGACATTGCTGATGAAGCTCAAATCGTATTTCGGTAATGTTGCTTTAGAAATTTTCACCGCATATCTTACAGACCGTATGCAACGTGTTACAGTACAAGATACTGCTTCTCAGTGGCGACTCCGGAAGGCACGAACCCCGCAAGGTTCTGTTCTTGGTCCCCTTTTGTTTGTCCTCTATATAAATTATATCTCCTTTAAAATAAAGTATAATAGATATCACCCCTTTGCTAACGACCTCCACATTTACTGCCACGTTAATATAAATGATGTATCGAATGCAATAAGGGATATTAACTCCGACCTTCAACAACTCAGTGTGTACGCCAGTGAAAACTCTCTCCTTCTCAACCCCCAAAAAAACTCAAACAATTATTATCGGTTCTCAGAAATTATTAAACATCATGTATAAAAATTATGCTATTCCTCCGGTGACATTAAATGCCACCGTAATCCCGTTCAGTAAGGAAGTGAAGAACCTAGTTATGACACTGACTGAAACTCTTGACTGGTCTGCACACGTAAGAAATACATGTAGAAAGACGTACGTGACGCTATACCCTCTTAAACGACAGAAGGACATTTTGCCACAAGACGTAAAGATAAAACTAATCCAAACTTTGATACTACCAATACTTGACTAATGAAACATTGTCCTCATTGATGCAACCCGTGAACAAACTATGAACTTGAAGGAGCATTGAACTCTGGTCTTCGATTTGTTTTTAACATGAGTTACGATGCTCACATAACCCCTAGCTACACATTTCCTACCTGGCTTAAGCCCGAGAGGCGACCCATATTCCACATACTTACGTTGATATATCGAACTCAGAAGGAAAATCTACCCAAATACATCTCTTCAAAATTCCATTTATTATCCTAATTCCATAATTGTAACACTAGATCTGATACTTCCCTCGTTATTCCCGTCAACCACTCTTCAATATATAACAGATCCTTCGTTGTGGCTGGGTCACGACTTTGGAATTCACTCCAGCTGCTGTCAGGAACTCAAACTCAATATCGAAATTGAAGACTGCATGTAGAGATTACCTGTTGAATACCGCTGATAGTTTCGTATGTATGATGACATATGATAGGTTGTGTGATTATTATTATTATTATTATTATTATTATTATTATTATTATTATTATTATTATTATTATTATTATTTTCGTTTCAGCCATCTATGAGCTACGATTACGCAACTTCATTGCTTTCTTAAGTTCTTTCTCCTTCATCTTTCGCCAGTATTCCTTCATGCGTTGGCTTGTTCGTGCTCGTTCTTCTACCGAGAATACTCTATTCTTCCTCGTTTTCTCATCAGTTAGGTACTTCACCTCCGCAACTCTGTGCCTGAAGATTTTTTTGTTTGTTATATCTTCTGCCGTGATCCCACATTTTTCTAAATCTCAGTGGACTTCTTTTACCCATGGGACTTGTATTTTCCTGTTCTCCTGGAAGGTGAGGATCCTGTTGGCGAGTCTCTCAGATCCCATCCTTTTAATATGTCCGTAGAACGTCAGTCTCCTCTTTTTCATTGTGGTGGTGATGTTTTCAAATTGTTGGTATAGTTCTCGGCTTGGTCTCATGCGAAACGTAAACTTGTCTGATGATTTTATGGGTCCAAGAATCTTTCTAAGGAACCGCCTTTCTTTCTTTTCCAAAACTGAGAGTCCCTTCGTGGCTATTGTCTCAGCTGCGTATAAACATTCAGGTTTTGACTATCGTGCTGTAGTGCTTGAATTTGGCCTGGTAGGAGAGTGACTTAGATTTGTAGGTGTTCTGACATAATCTAAACGCAGTTTTCATCTTTCTTGCGCGTTCTTGAATTGCTGCTTTCTCATTCATGTTTGGAGCCAAAATCTCTCCTAGGTATTTGAATTTTGTAGCTCTTTTGATGTCACCGTACTTCGTCCTCATTGTCCAGGTTGGGTCAGTGGTATTTATGTTCATGTACTCCGTCTTCTCAAAAGATATTTGCAATCCTGTTTTGTCTGCTGTTTCTTTGAGGACTTCAATCTGCTTAATTGCAATTTGCAAATTCTCTGCAAAAAAGACTATTTCATCTGCAAATGTGAGGCATTTAAATTTAAGCCCAGTTCTCTTGTGACCTAATCTAATTCCATTTGAAATTATTATTATTATTATTATTATTATTATTATTATTATTATTATTATTATTATCATTATTATTATTATTATTATTATTATTATTATTATTATTATAGTTTAATGTACATAACATTTTCTTCTTACTCATGTACATAGATCACTTTTATGGCCATACTTATATTTCCACTTACTTTAGTACTTATTTTGTTCTCTTTATGCATTGCTTATTTTTTCCAGTTTGTATCTTACTTTTTCATTATGACTTTGTCTCTTTCTCATTATCTACACGCTCCGAATTTTATTCTATTTTATTTGTTGAACTCTGCTTTCTTTCTTCATTATATGTTGTCCAAATCTGTAATTTTTTGCTTACATTTGATTTTATGATAGAATAGTACATTTTTTTATATATGTATTATCTGTAGATTAATTATGTGGTTGAGTGTAAGAGAGGGCCACGAGCCCTAACTTCGCCACTGCTAAAGTCAATAAATAAATAAATAAATAAATAAATAAATAAATAAATAAATAAATAAATAAATAAATAAATAAATAAATAAATAAATAAATAAATAAATAAATAAATAAATAAATAAATATTGCTGTGTATTCCTTGATTTCACTTCGTTTTCCAAATTAATTGTGGTATTTGAATACAGTCGAATGCCTCAAGCAACCCTGAGCAGCAAGACGTAATGCCTTAACGCTTTGAAGTAAAATATACGCATTTGTTATGAAAATGTCCAGAACATGTTTATTTCTTCAATATGTACTTAGTAGAATATCATAATAAAGAATGTTTTAAGGATTGGTGTGGGTGCTATGTAACATAACGCTGTACCAGTTGGTCTGTATCACTTTCAACCAGTACCAGGTGTATGCGTAAGTGTCCTCCGGTTTCACTAAGGGTACGCAGCGTGTGAATTCGACACATACGTCAGCTTTTCCGTCTGACAATAACCTACCAAACACTAGGGGCTGTGTTTTATTTCAGTGATCATGTCGACGTTTGTTCCTGAAGAATATTTGCGGCACACATTGATTTTCTTATTTAATAAAAATAAAAAGGATGTGGAAATTCATCGTTTTCTGGTAGAAACATATGGTGATGCATTCTCGTCTCTGGCTTCACGTAATCCTTGGTAAGATTCTCATATATTTTTGCCACGGGCAACCTCGATTTTTATCCAAGAGTGCTAAATATATTTTGAAAACATGATTTAGAGCGGTGAAATCGACACTCTTCACTTCAACGCCACACATCAACAAAACTCCCCACTTGATGCGCATTAAATGCTCGACAACAGCGACACCTGACCGCTCCCATATCCTGTTTCCGCATGCCGGATAACCTAGGAGTGTCTGGACTATGTTGCAACTACTTTAGTTACAGCCCTCTTATTATCCCCAGGTAGGCTGACATGGACCTCAACCCTGCCCTCAGATCCAGGTAAAATTTCATGTTCAAGCTGGCAATCGATGGAGGCACTGTGGGACCGGCACGCTACGTTAATGAAGGTGCAAAGTAGTATTTGTATGGTAAGTAATGTGTCCTTTCAGATGAAGGTGTTAAAAGATGTCTCCTTCTTACAATGTATATCGGACTAAATCCTGACGTAAATGAAGAATGAATTAGAGAGAATGGAGGCGACACGTCAAGAAAAATAATGTTATTAAATTCCTCTTTGGGAAAATCAAATGATCATAAATATGTCTTTCATTAAAGTATGTGACGCGATGTTTCCTAGCAACCAGCAGCTGTGATGTGAGGTATTGACCGATGGCCCTGATAAGCAGATCAGCGGCCTATGCAGGTCACAAGGTCATGTTGCTAGGTAACATCGCGTCACTGTTTTACACGACACTATTCCGTTACACACATTTCCGGATGACCCCCTCTCAAGAGGCAAGTTTAATAGCGGATGAAAATGCACTGTACCCACCATATCGTCCCTGTTCTGCCAAAACGGCGAATGTGACAATGCCCTTCCTATCCATCCCCCTGTGGGCGGGGTCAGTAGAATAACACCCACGGTATCCCCTGCCTGTCATAAGAGGCGACTCTAAGAGGCCCCAGGGGCTCTGAACTTTGGAGCGTGGGTTGGCGACCACGGGGGCCTCAGGTGAGTCCTGGCATTGCTTCCACTTACTTGTGCCAGGCTCCTCACTTTAATCTATCCTATCCGACCTCCCTTGGTCAACTCTTGTTCTTTTTCGACCCCGACACTATTAGGTTGCGAGGGCTAGGGAGTCTTTCGTTTTCACGCCCTTCGTGGCCCTTGTCTTCCTTTGGCCGATATCTTCATTTTTCGAAGTGTCGGACCACTTCCATTTTTTCACTCTGATTAGTGTTATATAGAGGATGGTTGCCTAGTTGTACTTCCTCTTAAAACAATAATCACCACCACCACCATCTTCCTATCCATTATTTCCCTTAAGACTGCTCACGCCTTCCGGCCATATATTGATACGCGGTCCATCAGAACAATTTTCTTTGAGTTCATTTTCCTATGCGCGCGTGTAAAATGAACCTTAAATACATCACACTCTAGGAGTGGGTAAACGTCATGCAAACATACATTCCTTCAGTATGGTACAGTAAGGTTCATTTTCTTTTACACACGCACATAGGAAAATGAACTCAACGGAAATTGTTTTGATGGACCAAATCTCAATATGTGGCTGGAAGGCCTGACCATTCTTAAGGGAAATAATAGATAGGAAGAGCATTGTAACATTCTACGTTTTGGCAGGACAGGGACGATATATTATTATCTATCAACGTGGTGAGTCAAGTTTGGCCACGTAGTTGGGGTAACAACGGTCATAAATGTTTCTTTATGTAAAATAATAATAACAACATTATTATCGAACCGGATCGTTGCTATTTTAAAGTTAAGAAGACCCAGCTACTTGGTCCAAGGAGGTGAAAAGGGACTTATACGAGATGCGGATCACTTATGAAGATATACATGAACGTAACCCTAAACATAAAAGACCACCACCATTTCGTCGTTGCCGGGACAAAACCTCCTATGTGTTAATATTTTTGGAGATATACTGACCCGCAGCACATACAGTATGATGAGCGAGAAAGCCTTGACCATATTCACACAATACTGCACCTTAGATGACAGAACCTTACCGGCCAAAGTTCTAAGCTAAAATATTTCACATAGGAGGGTTCGTCCCGGCAGCGACGATTTTCAAGAAAGGCCAAAGTTGAAGACGAGTGAGACGTGGACAGCGGAGAGAAAAGAGCAACACCGGCAGCGAATGAAGGACCACGGGGAAAAAATGGAAGCCCAGAGAAGAAAGCTAAATTAACGTGGTTCAGAGCAGGCTGGAAAGAAAATATTATTATTATTATTATTAATAATAATAATAATAATAATAATAATAATAATAATAATAATAATAATAATAATAATAACAATAATGGTTTTACGTTCCATTAAATAGTACTTTACTGTTTTTATGGATTCCGGGGTTATGGAATATTATCCCGAAGGAGTTCTTTTACGTGCCAGTAACTCTATCAACAGGGGGAGTTGGCCTTGTGGTTAGGGGTGCGCAGCTCTGAGCTTGCATCTGGGAGATAGTGGGTTCGAACCACACTGTCGGAAGTCATGAAGGTGGCTTTCCGTGGTTTCCCATTTTCACAACAGGCAAATGCCTGGGCTGTACCTTAATTAAGGCCACGACCGCTTCCTTCCCACTCCTAGGCCTTTCCTATCCCATAGTAGCCATAAGACTTATCTTCTGTGTCGGTGCGACGTAAAACAAATAGTAAAAAAAAAAATAACTCTACCCACACTAAGCTGATGTATGTGAGCACCTCGAAATATCGCCTGCAAACTTGGAATCAGAAGGTCAGTACTGTAACGTCTGATTCACTCAGCCCAGTACAAGAATAATAATAACAAGAAGGAGCAGTTCACTGGCAAATATAATGTGTGGTCGTGGACTGAGGAGTCGAGACGTGAGTTTACAACTTTCCCACTTGGTGTAGTACTAGACAGTTCGAGGTAAAATAATTGATCTCTTACCAAGTGACGAATTTTGGCAGCTGTGCTCTAGAGACTGTGTTAGTCTAATGATATCAGCGGCACGTCTCCTTTCAATGTACCTGTCACTTCTACAAGAGATTGATATCATCCGCTGTCGGAAGCTTATGAATAAATAAGTTGACATATATATATAAAAGACTAGCTTTTACTCGGCGGTGACTAATGTACTATTCTGAGAGATTACAGAAACGTGCCATTAATTTCTTTCATACCCATGAAGGCTTCAATATACTTCACAATTCTTGTCACAAATATTCTAAAATACACTTTAGGGTGATAAGATATTGACTGAAAATTGGGAAATTGATTTATTTTACGTTGTCAAACTTGTCTTGAATTGAATATTTATAGAGCACCAATCTACCTTTTTCATCAGTACTTCCACCAGCAATGATGAAAGATATCGTCGCTGCCGGGGCAAAACCTCCTATGTGAAATATTTTAGCTTCGAACTTTGGCCGGTAAGGTTCTGTCATCTAAGGTGCAATATTGTGTGAATATTGTCTAGGCATTCTCGCTCTTCATAATGTATGTGCTGCGGGTCAGTATATCTCCAAAAATATTGACACATAGGAGGTTTAGTCCCGGCAACGACGATATCTTTTAAAGCTTTTCCTACGATTTAACAAGTTACAAAATTAACGTGAATTCATTAGTTTTCATTTCTTACTCGTTAAAGACATAAAATATTCTTCGTAACAATTTCCAAAAATCTTAAACGTATGTAGGCCTAGTGACGATTCTGAGTTGGAATAAGAAAGCGTAAGGTATGGACCCTTATTTCGACCTCTTAGCCTATTTGTATTTGTGAAAATTCAAGAATATTATGTACAAGGCTAGAAATTGGTATATATATTACTGAATATACTGTACACTTACGGGAAAGTAATAATGAATCTATTACAACGTAAAGTAACCAGTATTTGATATAAACGTGAACACAACAAAAACTAAACTACCAAAAATGTGTTCTTAAATTCGTCCCCCAAAACATTTATGAAAAGTATAATTAATTTTAATTTATGTTTTCCTTTTCAACCTTACCAAACACTTTCCCTATAATTAATTACTTGAAAGCCATTTATGAAAAATGTTTCCTTGGTATTCTTTTTTAACATAGTCTTGTCATGGGATGTTAAGAGCTTTACTTGTACGTTTGTAACGCATTATCTTGTCTCTTAATAGCCTTTATCCTAGCCTCCTTATCCCACTGATTTTCTTTCGCTTTGGGCTGGAATAATACAAATGTTCGCAAGGAAAATAATATATTACTTCGTTCTGTGTGGAGACTTTTGGCATAGAGGCGTTAAGTGGCTATCATCACTATCTGAAATTAAACATGAAACCTTAGAACTTTCGAAATGATGCTTTCTCAACAGTTAATGACACTGAAGTAGTTTTCCATTTAATTATGTTATTGATTTTGCTCCCCACTAACTACTCTTCCGGTTTTAGGAGACGCAGAGGTTCTGGAGTTTTGACCTGCAGCAGTTCTATAACGTGCCAATAAATTACCTTACCGATACCAGGCTGATGTATTTGAGAACCTTCAAATACCACCGGCCTGAGCCAGGATCAAAACTACTAAGCTGGGGTCAGAAGGCCAGTGCTGCTCCGACTGAGCTACTCATCCCGGCGATTTTCCATTTACTTTGCAAATAAATTAATTGGTTGTTAACATTCTCTTCGCGGTGGTGGTGGTGGGGGGAAGTACGTACATTTTTTGCACTTAATGAAGAGAGGCCCTAAAGGGGCAGTTGAAGGAATACCCGTCGAACCTGAGACCGAACTACCTTCCACCCCCCTAGTTCTAGCGGTCTTGATGACCTGCACGTCTCAGTAGCTTCCTCGTTCTCAGTTTACTTCCGGTCACCATGGTAGTCGGGGCTGGAGGTGCTGTGTAGTCTCTCGTATTGTAAAGCGAATCCCGGTGGACCGCACGACTGTGAAGTGGTGGTGGTGATTATTGTTTCAAGTCGAAGTACAACTAGGCAACCATCCTCTATTTACATTAATCAGGGAGAAAAAATGGAAAGGATCGGACTCTTCGAAAAATGAAGGTATCGGCCAAAGGAAGACAAGGACCACGAAAGGCGTGAAAATGAAAGACTCCCTACGCCTCGGACACCTAATAGCGTCGGGTTCGGAAAAGAACAAGAGTTGACAAGGAAGGTCGGATAGGGTAGATGAAAGTGAGGAGCCTGGCACAAGTAATTGGAAGCAATGCCAGGACTCAGCTAATGGGCTCGTGGTCGCTAACGTACGCTCCTAAGTTCAGAGACCCTGGGGCCCGTTTTAGTCGCCTCTTACGACAGGCAGGGGATACCGTATGTGTTATTCTACCGCCCCCACCCACAGGGGGTACAAGAGTGAGAGTGTGTAAATCAACGACAGGCTTAGCATTTTACCCCGTTCATTGTGTTTATTTGTTTTCCGTATCATTTGATGGCAGGGAAGGTGACATGGAAACCGGAAAATCTTAAGTTATAGCCCACTATAGTAACACAAAACTTGGTGTTGATACCGCCATACACAGTGCTGGCCCATAGTTGTGTGTTTCATATTAGGGTTATCTGCGCATATATTGTTGAACAGTCCTTCAATGAAAGAACTTTACTCAGCAGAAAATCTCTTGCGAAACAACAGATTGAAACTAACTGCGATAAAGGAAAATGAACAAAACGCCTTCCAGGAGAACTGGCATTTTATGTTTAAGGAGCCCTAGTACATCTCCATGATGACCTGGGTCAGGAGGACAAACTTCCGTGGAATGCAAGGAAGACATGTCAAATTTGCCCATCAAAAAGGTAGAAGAAAACAAGCTAGTTGTGTCGCAAGTGCAAAGTTCCAATTTATTTGGAATATTCAAATATTATCTATCCGCAGTGCGTGTCATGTGGTCAATTTGAATAGTGCAGGTTATTTTATTGTAGATAAATTTTATCAATTTTAACATAAGTGAGTGTTGTATAACATTTAATTATACTGTTAAAGTTATCAGAAAGGAAATGCCTTCCCTTTGTTGGCGCTGCCTCAAGGAGATTGAAACCCTTGAGCATGTTCTAGGATTTTGTCCTCATGGTGAACTTTTAAGGAATACGCATCATCATTACTTCCGCTTATTAACTGCACGATCTGGAACGCCATACCGCATGCCGATGCCATTGTCCAGCAGGCGGATGCATTTATTATGGAAGACAGGCGAGTTTTGGTAGAAGCCATTGTCACAGAGTTTGGATTGAGCGTCGAAGGTGTCCACGCCATCATTAAGGAGAGATGGACATTTCGCTAAAAGTGCGCCCAGTGGATGCCTCACAGTATTCAACCAGCACGAGAAGCATGTCGAATGAACCACTCTCTTGATCATCTGCTGGTGTCTGCCAAGGAAGGGAATGAGTTCCTGTCACGAGTGGTCGCTGCAGACATGGTGTCATCGCTTCGAACACGAATCAAAACTACAAAGTCTCCAGTAGAGCACGGAGAGACGCCGCCATCCAAAAAATACAATGTGAGCTAATGAACGCTCTGAAAGGCAAACGATCTACCACGGACACGGACGTCAAGCAGTACGTTCGGAACTGTTTCACAACGCAACCCCAGGAATGTTACAAGACGGCCATTCGCCGCCTTGTGTCGCAGTGGGCAAGTGATTCAACAGTACTGGACAATATTTTAGAAATAACGGCGTAGATTTTCATTTTTATCCTCCGGCTCCTTCCTTTTTGAATGGCCCTTATGGCCCCCCTCACTGAGGGTAAGGAAAGAATGTTCCTCACGGGGAATTTAGGGCTGAAGTAGATTTCAGAGTCCGTCCCTGTGGTGTAAAGAATAGGTTAGTGCAATTAGCTGCCACCTCGCGGATGCCCTGGCTCGATTTCCGGCTCTGCCACGAAATGTTAAAAGTGGTAGGAGAGGTTGAACGAGGTCCACTCAGCCTCAGGAGGTCCACTGAGAAGGGAGGAGATTCGATTCTGACCTCAACCATCCTGAAAGTGGCTTTCGTGACTTCCCCACTTCTCCTCCAGGCAAATGCCAGGATTGTACCTAACTTAAAGCCACGGCCGCTTCCTTCACACTTCTTTGTATATCCCTTCCAATCTCTCCATCCTCCACAAGGCTCTTGTTCAGCATATCAGGCGAGGCCGCTTGGGCAAGGTACTGTTTCCTGCTCTCAACTTGTATCCCCAAACCCACAGTTTCAAGCTCCAGGACACTGCTCTTGAAGTGGTAGGGGTGGATCCCTCGCTGAGTCCGAGGGTCAAACCAACTCTGGAGGGTAAACGGATTAAGAAGGGAAAGAAAGAAAATGCCGGAGGATATTACCTTCCGTCTGAGCACCAACATGGAACTGTATATGAATATCGCAAACACATTTACCACCGTGAGAAAGAAGAGGTTGGCATTTTACGGGAAATTGAATAGTATGAACCCGAAAAGTTTACGTTGTACAAAACTTGCTCTCCAAGGAAAATGAGAAACCACCTCACGTTGATTGAGATCTTCAGGAAGAAAGCATAATGCCAGATTAAAGTCACGACCCCGGAGTGTTTAAAAATAAATTATTGTATTTGGGAGGAAGACTTAGAAAACGTTCTGAACCACATATTATCAGCGGGAGAAATACACAGGAGGCAAACATTGAAAATAAAACCTCTAGCTGAAATATAAAGAGAAGTGTGTGAGTGTACGGTCAAGTAAGGGCTGGTGGCTTATTTACTCGTAGTGCATTTCTGGCTGTATAGATTTAATGATAATAATAATAATAATAATAATAATAATAATAATAATAATAATAATAATAATAATAATAATAATAATAATTTCGTGTGGCTATTTCTAGCCGAGTGCAGCCCTTGTAAGGCAGACCCTCCGATGAGGGTGGGCGGCATCTGCCATGTGTAGGTAACTGCGTGTTATTGTGGTGGAGGATAGTGTTATGTGTGGTGTGTGAGTTGCAGGGATGTTGGGGACAGCACAAACACCCAGCCCCCGGGCCAATGGAATTAACCAATGAAGGTTAAAATCCCCGACCCGGCCGGGAATCGAACCCGGGACCCTCTGAACCGAAGGCCAGTACGCTGACAATTCAGCCAACGAGTCGGACATAATAATAATAATAATAATAATAATAATAATAATAATAATAACAATAATAATAGATGAGCCTCCATGGCTTGGGCTGCAGTGCGCCGGCCTTTCACCGAGAAGTTCCGTGGTTCAAATCCTGGTCAATCCTTGTGAAATTTGTGCTGTACAAAGCGGAGAGGGACATAGTTTTCTCCAGGTATTCCGATTTTCCCTGTCATCCTTTATTCCAGCAACACTCTCCAATATATTTTCATTTCATCTGACAGTCATTAATCATTCACCCAGATAGAGTGCGACAGGCTTCGGCAGCCGGAACTGCTCTTCATTTATTCCATTCCCGAATCGGTCGCATGAGTGGAAACGGGCTGTGGAATTTCTTATTCAATAATAATAATAATAATGCTAATAATAATAACAATGATAATAATAATAAATGGACACCGTTTAATCAACGTATGTGGAATGGCAAACCAAAGCCGATGTCCACACACTTTAAGAAACCGCCACGAAAAGTGACCACATGGAAATCGCCAATCAGTCATCTAGGCGAATACCAGATCGACCATGTAGCAATTACCAGAAAGTTTTCCCCAGAAATCATGAAGGTCAGGGTGCGCAAAGGTTATGTAGAGTCAGACCACCACCACCTAACAAATCAAAATCCGTTTCAGACCCAATCGAAGGAAATATCAAACACCTACAATCCCACGCATTGACCCAGGTTAACTGCAAGAACATGCACATCAGTTTGCACAGTCATTGCGGGCAGATGCAAAAACATGGGATGTACTTCTTGAGACTATCCAAGAATCATCTAGGAAATTTGGCCAAACACCCCGTAAACGGAAACCTAGATGGTGGACTTCGGATTGTGGCAGAGCACTGGAAACACCAATGCGAGCCTGGAAGAATTGGCACAGTCATCAAACACCAGAGAATTGCCAGAACTTTTCAGAAACTCACAAGCAAAAGTCCAAAAAACTCAGACGAATTAAACGTGCATACCATAACAAAAGATTAGAGGAGATCGGTTATGACTTCAAACGGAATAACACAAGAAATTTCTACAAAACCTTTCGCTAAGATCTGACCAGCTACAAGCCACCCACTCTTTGTTTTCGGCGCCTGACGGAATTCTCGAGACCAACACAAAGGCTAACGGTGACATCCTGGAACAACACTTCAAAAAGTTGCGAAACTGTGAACCACAACTAAAAAAATCCAATTCCACATGCCCACTCCAAACCCACATCACTTCCAGAGACTCATGAGGAGATAAGGAGCATCATATTACATCTCAAAAACAATAAAGAACCAGGAGAAAATGGTGTAATCACCGCGATGCTGAAGATTGCTGGGGGGGGGGGGGGGAGGAACAAATGATCAACCAATTACAAGTCATCATTGCGAACATATGGGAAAGTGAAGTCATACCTGTAGATTGGAAAACTGCCCTGATCCATCCACTGCATAAGAGAGGTGAAAAGATGGATCCAAACAACTACCGAGGCATTTCTCTTCTGCCAATAGCATAAAAAATTCTTTCACGTGATCTGCTTACCAGATTGGAACAACAGACAGAAGATAAGATCGGCGAATACCAGGCGGGTTTCCGTTCACATCAAGTGTGCGTGGAACAGATCTGGAACCTGAAGATGATATTCCAACACCGCCAGTCAAACCGTACAGTGGCCACTTTCGTAAATTTAAAAAAAGGATACGACTCAATAGACCGTGGTACCCTGTTCAATGTCCTTCGAGAATTTGGTATTGATAACTAAACAGTCACGTTAATCCAACAAACCTTAAAAGAAATCTCTGAAATCTCTTTGAAATCTCTGAAACCCTTTGAAATAAAAACAGGCGTTAGACAGTGTGATGGATTGTCCCCATTTCTATTCATCCTAGTACTGGATAAGGTCATTAAAACATGGGAGAAAGAAATACCCAGAATAAACTTGGGATCGAAAAGTAAACGGATTAAAATTAAATGCCTTGCCTTTGCTGAATATCTAGCATTTATTACCCGGACTCCCGAAGATGCCAGGCACTGGTATCCACATCTCCTGTGAAACAAACGCAATACACGGGCTTCAAGTGCACACACCTAACATCACTAGCGACCAAATATGGCAACATGTTACAAGTCAAACAATTCCAGTGCTAGGGTGAAATTATTGGTAATTCAGGCAATGGAAAAGCAGACAGCAAAATGCGCGCGGAAAAACTACGTAAATCATACCTAATCACCTGGAACTTCTACAATAAGAAATCAATATCAGCAAAAGCCAAACTCCGACACTACAACACTGTTCTCCTCCCTGAGGCACTCTACGGAACTGAGACATCAGCACTTACCAGTAACATCAAGGACATTAAGAAAAATGAAAGACAGATACTAAGGAAGATATTCGGGCGCAAGTGTCAAGAGGGTATATGGATGAGAAAAAGCTCGGAAGAACTCTATGCATTAACTGAGCGATACATTTAAGTCGCACGCAAAAGGCGTATGAAATTTTATGCATATTTAGCACGAATGGAAGACTTTCGACTGACTAAGAAAATATTTCTTATTATGAATGGAAGCCGACAAACCAAAGTTCGCTGGCTAGTGGATGCACAAAAGGACCTCACAGAATACATACAGACAAAAGATCAACACCCATAAATTTGCACCCAAGAATCCATCTGAGAAGAGCTTCAAACTCAAAAACTCATGGACACAAGAAAGTCGGCAGGCCCATATTGAAAGGATGAGGAAGTTTTGGGAAGCTAAGAAGAACAAGAAGATGAAGAATACCAGTGCTATTTAATGGTTCCACGTGCTCCTTGACGGGCTAAACGAATGTGTATAATAATTGATAATAATAATAATAGTAATAATAATACCGAGCGCGTTGGCTGTGCAGTTATGGGCGCGCAGGTGTGAGCTTGCATCCGGGAGATAGTGAGTTTGAACACCACGGTAGGCAGCCCTGAAGATGGTTTTACGTGGTTTCCTATTTTCACACTTGGCAAACGTTGGGGTTGTACCTTAATTAAGGCCACGGCCGCTTTCTTCCCACTCCTAGGCCTTTCCTATCCCATCGTCGCCATAGGACCTATCTGTGTCAGTGCGACTTAAAACAAATTGTAAATAATAATAATAATAATAATAATAATAATAATAATAATAATAATAATAATAATAATAATAATAATAATAATAATAATAATAATAATAATACCGGTATAAAATTATCGCGTTCGTTAGGCTTTGAGGGGCGTGATTATTAATGCAGTATGGTGCGCAAAACAGACTATTTGGGAATAACTACGTATATAACTATGCGATAAGAGGATACGATTAACGAGGAAACTGTAAAATCATTATCCACGTTAGTGAGCGACTGTAACTCAAACAGTGCCATACAATCAAGGATTTCAAAGTACTTAACAGTCTATTTAAATCTGTTATTAAATCGGGGCGCCGAACGGAGCAATACTTCGGGCAATATATGAGCGAATCATAAAACTGAACACAATTGAATATTAACTTAGTGGAAAGTTAATTCTCCTCGTGACTGAGCTAAATTTTTTATGTGGTTGAGAGTAAACAGAAGGGTACTGTACAGAGAAGACCACATTTGTCGTAGTATACAGGGATAACTGTACTATAGATGCTTTTATCACATTATGTGTTTCAACTCTTGCAAAATACCTGCTTTAAAATTCTCACCACGTAAATGGGGCGTTATTTGATCCAAGCTTTATTTTCATTGTATTTTGGAATTTTTGAATTAATTGTCAATATACTGTATGATCATTTTGACCTCTGCTTGGCTAATTCAGTGATTTTGAAAAATTTACATAATTATCGCAAGTTTCATCAAAACAAGCAGGGTTATTTAATTCATGAAGGTATTCGCATGCCTTTCGAATAATCTATTCTGAATCATTCGCAAATTAGTGAATTTGACGAGAGTCTTCCTTTACTTCCCAATTGTCTTTCTTTCTTTATTAATCTTTTTACGCGCCAACGTTGGTTTTTCACTCAGACTCAGCGAGGGATCCTACTTCTACCGCCTCAAGGGCAGTGTCCTGGATTGTGAAACTTCGAGTCGGGGGTTTACAGCTGGAGAGTAAGACCAGTACCTCACCCAGGTGGCTTCATCTGCTATGCTGAACTGGGGCATTGTGGGGGGATGGAAGGTTAGCAAGGGATAGACAAGGAAGAGGGAAGAAAACGGCCGTGACCTTAAGTTACTTAGCATCCCGGCATTTGTATGGAGGAGAATTGGGAAACCACGGAAAACTACTTCCAGTATGGCTGAGGTGAGAATCGAACACCCCTCTACCTCCCGAGGCTGAGTGGACCACGTTACAGCCCTAGTACCACTTTTCAAATTTCGTGGTAGAGGCGGGAATGGAACCCGGGCCTCGGGGGTGGTAGCTAATCACAACTGTACCACAGAGGTGGACCCCAGTATTATTGACAATTCTACAGGTTTCATTCGGCTCATGGACACTCTTTCTAGCACAGAAATCGCATCTCCCTTTGCTTCGCAACTTGAGTTTCTTCCTCGTTCTTGTTTCTCCGAGCAGTTTTCTTCTTTCCTAATTACAATTTCCAGCCTCAATAAGCAAATGTAGCAAAACGTACTGACTATATTTTTTCACCTTACCACAATCGTTTAGTTTAAATCCGAAACTTCCAGCAAGTTTTCCTCGCATCGCTTCATAAACCATATTTAACTGAAGTTCACAAACACTGAATGAGAATAGGCCCTGAACAACAGAGGTTTCTGTAGTGTACATTTCTAGCAGTTGGTATCTATCCTTACGCACATAAGGACTACCTGGAAATTCCTTAATGACACTCCCTTCAAGAACCTTTCCCATCTCACCCATTAAGCAGTCTAACTGTATTTTTTAAAGGTCCGTAAATATACTACAATAACGTATCCAATAATTTGCAAAAGCAATAGTCTTAACCCTAGTTTTCAATAAAGCATATGAGCAGATAATATGACCTTTACCTTTCGAAAAGGACATGAACATCAGCTTATTTTAATGACGTGTCAGTCAAAAAATAACTGAGACTAACACACCATATGACAAATAGTAATACAATACACAGGCTTTGCAATAGAAAATACAATTATTTTACCTTCACTACACTAAAATTTTAATCGGTTCAGTTAATCGGTTAAAGCACATTTATCGGTTAATCGGAATTTTAAATTAATCGGTTCGATTAAACAATTAAAAAAGACATTACTACTATTTACATATATTTGTATTAGTAGTAGTTTCTTCTTGACCCTTGTGGACATTAGGAATGCCGGACAGATGTCTTATATATATATATATATAATTCCGTTGGTTTATTTTGCCCAGTGTGCAGTTTATCATCTCCTCAGCAGGTGGGTGTTCGAAAGTTACAGATAATTTAGCTGTCTTAAAACAGAATTCTTTCGTAGAGGTAAAAATGTATTAAAATTGCGAAATTTAGCCCTCTCAAAAACAAAAGATGTCCACTGCCAACAAAATTACTGTATGTTTGTTTTTGTTAATATAATACGAGTCTCAATGAAATACATCATTGCCTACTTTTTGGTGATTTATGAATACGGTACATGTTCTGTAAAAGATACAAAGTACATCTCAATCCATGAATCTATTTTGTGTCATTAATAATACATATTCACCAATTATATCGACAAGAATACGACTATTTTACGTTGTTCATGTTCGGTCGTACTTGCAAGGTAACATTCGTCTATTCTTCTTCTCCACTATTCTGTACGCGCACAAGCCAAGTAGAATTAAAACATGCGTACACTGTTTTTTTTTTCACTTATAAACTCATCTGGTCATATGAATATATATGTAAATAAATAAATAAATAAATAAATAAATAAATAAATAAATAAATAAATAATACTAATAATAAATGGCCCTAAATTTTGGCGCCAGTTTTCACCAAAATGCATTCCTATAATGTAATTCTTATCTACGTCTACGCCTTCGTCCCGTTTCTCGATAGGGACCATGGTATTAATTTATATGGTTTTACGGATGGATGCCCTTCCTGATGCTAATATCAGTAGAGGAGATAATAAAGATGAAATCAATAATAGTAAATGAAATTTGACAAGGAGGTTGAAGGGATCGGCTGTGGTCTGCGAAAAGGAACTGTCCTGGCATTTACCTGGTAGTGAAAGTGACAAACCCCACTAAATCGTTCTCAGGATAGCAAACGGTGGAGTTCGAGTCCACGTAGGTTTCGAATGTGGATCTTGGCCAAATAACATTAGCGGCCACTCCACCCAGTCTGGAATTGAAGTTTAGTAACGAACTTTCACAACGTGTGTAAGGGAATGTCTTCTGATACATCTGACTCGAAATTTACCTGACCGCCTTAAGACGTCAAAAATCCTGGGAACGGCACCTACATTATAAATTTGAAATAATTCCCCAAAATTGGCTTCAAATGAATTAGCTATCTGTATATTAAAAAGCTTAATATAAACCGCTTTGCCCAGTCAGTCAGGGCATTTTTCTGCACCTACTTGCTTCGTATATTTTTTCTCCGCAGTTACCTGTCAGTGAATCATCAGGCATTGATAGCTCTCTAAGTTCAGTCAATATTGAGTAATATTAACAAAAATTCACTAAATTGCCACTCCAATACTTGCAGGTGAAGCTTCGCCGCTCTTTAAGTAAAGATGTCGGCCACAATAGATAAACGCGTGCCGTAATACTACCTGGAGAGAAATACTCTGAGGGTAAGATACCTCAAACACATGTGGAAATAATCTAAAGGGGCCTATATTAACGTTGAATCCACAGATTAAGAGGTTGCTGCGATGAACAATGGCACAACGAATGCCGTTTAGGTCTCCGTGGGAACTGGGATTGAAAAGGGATGAAACAGTAAATTACAAAATGACCGATATTATGGACGTATGCGTGTATATTTTAGAATATCTCTCAACCAAATTAGCACACATATGACTTATTGTCTGGAGAAACATATTAAGATATCCCTACGGTGGGGTTTGGGAGGGTATGACATGAAAAATATTTCCCTTCATTTATTATACCAATTTTTAATTAAATTCTACTCCGCCAGTTTTCTCGTAATGCACGTAAATACTACGTACGCTTGAATAAAATGTCAATATTGCGCCCTACTGCACTTTAAAGTTCCGTCCAGGCGAAGGCCGGTCTCGAACCCAGAGTACAGTAGTGAACGAACTCTCACAGACGTGAGCTGGTGCACATAGTCTTACCTGAATACAGTCCTCTTCAATCAGCCGGGAGAGCGCTCTTCTCAGGGATAACATGGGTATAACGGGGCAACATAAAGATAATACACTAGGACATGTACCTACTCAGGTAAGAATTCGACTAAATTAAAAATAAAAATAAAATATCTAACAGAAAACACCGCTGCATTCAAAGTTTAACAAATAGGGATTTATTACATAAAATTGAATTATTTACAAATGAAAGAGCTTTTCAATATGAGATGGTAAAATGACGCTTAGCCGATAACTACCAGTTTACTGCCTTCACGAAAACACGTGAGCTGCAACAAGCATGTTACAATAGTGTAAGTAACGAAGTTTAGAAAGATGGATAACTGCTTAATTACACAAAAACAATGATTCCCATAAAAATATACAATGCCTCGCGCCGTCGAACCCCGGTGCAAATAAAAATCACCACAAAATTTACAATGACCTGACTCGGTCACGAACCCTAGTCCCATGACAGGTAAGGCGTCCAAGATACCTATGCAAACAATACAAAAGGACCCAATCAACACATACATGGGTGTCAGGATAAAACGGGCCAGTGTTAACATCTTACGTAAAACAAATAAGACATAAAACAAATCTCTCTCAGCTTTCAAAACATGAAGGTCGTTTCTTCCCCTCTCGGCATACTTGACATACTGCAGACGACCAACCCACAAGCCTGTGACGTCAAGCTCAATGACCTCCACCCTCACCATTCCACTTGCGGCAGTCCCCTAATTTATGAGCTCAAACGGGGTGACAGGCTAAAGTCTTGCCTTTCAAAGAACACTTCACGTAGTCAGCTGCTAAAGCCCTCATTTAAATATACCTGGGCTATCTGCCCTCGTCTCAATACTTCCAGCAATCTCGCTCATCTTACTTATGCCTCTCATGGGCTAAATCCTGGTGCTACAAAACACTAATCATTAAGCGATCGTCACACGGCCATACTAGGCATTTCCAAAATAAATTCAATAAACTTTCAATGGTTGGGCTCTCTCATGCCAACTGCAAATTTTACTTCTGCCTCTCATGGGCTCAAATCTCTTAAATATTTGGACTCGCTCGCTCTGTCAGTGAATCTGGGGAATTACTGGTCACGGCTTGGTCACGACTTGGTCATAATTAAACACTTCTACGTCTGCAGAAACAAATGCCTAAATGCTATCTAATCAAAGTACCTATCTGTAGACTACCTCCTATGCCTAAATGAGTTCGATCAGACCCTTACAAAAACACGTACGTTAAAATAACGCAATCAAAATGAACTATAACTTCGCTAACAAGGACTCTACAAATAACATCTACCTTAAAGTACGGGGTTCGAGTTTGAGGCCTAGCTCTAAATTACAAGGGAAATTTTCCTACTACCACAAATATGTTGACTGACGGCCCCCATATTCCTATCTAAATTTAAATGACATGCTTGAAACAGAATTGGAAAGCTCTGACCTTAATTTATCGGGGACATAGCGGAGCGGCCATCCATGTGGACCACTGGATCTACGACATTCTGATAGACTGCAGAGCTGGCATCAGATAGTGTTGACCACTTGGAGACATTCTTGCTTGTGTGGCGTCTTCGTACAGCTCCCTCTGTAGTTGGAAGGTGTCCCCTTCGATGTTGTGCTGATCAGGTGCTCCCAACGTTCCTGGATCGATGCCCGTTGTTGTGTTGGCTTCAGCTCCTGGTTGTGGCTTCTTTGCAATGATGCTGTCAAACACTCGTTCTGACTTGATGCTGGGGTAACTGAAAATAAATTCATATATTACAGACTGTCCAAACTCGATGCCTGTCTCCACTACTAGCGTGTTTCACACGTCACACTGACCAAGTCTCGTTCAGAGTTTTAACCTGGTACACAATAGTTTCTTCACTACTCTCAGTCACTGTTCTATCACCCTATCACACGGACAACATATGGTTTCAGAATTCCTAACCTGAGCCAATATTAATTCTAGCAGTTCGTCCGTAATCCCTTGACCTCACAGAAAATTGAAGCTACTAGTTCATTAGTCTCTCATAAGCAGTACCTCATCTCCCCATAGCAGATTCTCACAGGTAAAATCTTAAATTCATCTGAATATTCAAGTTGAGTACTTACTTCCTTGCAGAAATAGCAGTACGGGTAGTCGGTGTAGCTCGAAGACAAAGCGTTGTTCTCAGTACCAACACGCAGTATGACGATTCGTTCCCGCAGCCTTTCGGTCCAAGAATGACTCTGATATGCTCTGGCGGCCTTAATTTATAATTCCGGATAGCGTCATAAAGCCGCTTGACTGCGTGCAATCTTAGCGCGCCCGGGAAAATTTCCCGCATTAATTATATCATGAGCTCAAATTAGCGAATGCATTAATGAATGCAGCCCTCATGCCTATCAAAATAAAGCAGAAATAATACAGGTTGCAATTCTTGTCTCAAATCCAATGCAACTCTTCCGTAACCACAGATATTAATTTATTTCATTCTTCCCTTCTATAATAAGTTTAGTCGGGAACTGGAAAGCGTCCCCAATCTTCATCAAGAGGCTTGGCTTGGGACATAACTCCTTTTAATGAGTTCTGGAGATTTCTCATAATGACGCTCGCGCTCACTTCACATAAGAACGCTTCTTCTGGACCCCTTTATGACATATACTGTAAGACATCGGCTTCGTGGGTGGTCTTTTGTGATTCCAATATCCAATACTCAAATTAATACAATTGTTCCAATGAACAGAATGGTTCATAGCCCCCCGTGAACGACAAAATAAAATTTTGTTAAGAATTTTATTTTCGCAAATTCCAAGATCATTTCTCTTTGCAATCATATCTGCTGTCAATATTCGAAATTTCAGGGCATGAGACTATCTTCAGCTACAGACATGATAGCCTCCCTATCCTTCCTAACTTGGTAATAGGCATCCAGCAGAGCTAGAAATCTCCGGTGGTTACTCTCGCAGTCTTGACACTCCGTTTCTTCGCGCTGCTCAGCTCGCTGTTTCTGGTCGCCTGGAGAAATCATATTCACTTCTTCTTCTTCTGCTTCTTCTTCTTCACCATTGGGTACCTCTGGTTGTTCTTCTTCGCTGTCATTTTCATCTTCCTCCGGAATGATAACCTCCTCTCTGGCAATATTTTCGGTATCTTCCTCCTCAGGTTCTTCTTCCTCTTCTTCGCCTCCTTCTTCTTCTTCTTCTTCCTGATTATCTAATTGATATTGGCCGGGTTGGAAAAAGGGCTTAAGGTTTGATGAGTTAAAGACCTTAGTCACTGTAGCGTCCAAGCTTTGTACCTTGTATGAGTTATTTTCATAACTATGAATTATTCTATACGGTCCAGTGTATAGCTCAGCGAACTTATGGTAGTATCTCTCCGTAGGGTTAGAGACAGTGGGTGTCTTAACTAACACCAACTCACC
Organism: Anabrus simplex; assembly: GCF_040414725.1. Classification (NCBI taxonomy): domain Eukaryota; kingdom Metazoa; phylum Arthropoda; class Insecta; order Orthoptera; family Tettigoniidae; genus Anabrus; species Anabrus simplex. The sequence goes on along the minus strand of NC_090268.1, from coordinate 425,523,395 downwards.
CACTTGTAGAGGTCTATGGAATCGTTTATTCCTAGTTCTTCGCAGCCGCTTCTCAGCCTGTGCTTTTAAGTGTTCTGCAACGTTATTAACACATATCTCGTGAGCTAGTTGAGGATCCCTAGGGCACGGAATTACATTTTCCCAAGGACGTTTAGGCAGCTCATTATTGTGAATCCATGCTGGAATCATACCGGTCGATTCGTGTCTAGTTGTGTTAATACACTCTGTAATAATGGGCACTACTGTGTTCCACTTATAATGTTCTCTCGGGCAGTATATCCTACAATACTTGGATATCTCCCTCATGATACGTTCACTCGAGTTAGCTTGTGGATGTCTGATGCTGGATAAGACATGCTTGATCCCTAGTCTTTCTAGTTCACGCTTAAACCCTGCCGCAGTGAATTGGCTCCCATGATCACTTAAGATGCTCTCAGGCTTACCCATAATGGGTATTATCTTTCTTTTGATCTGCGATAGCGTTGAACGAGTATTCGCCTTTTGAATAGGGCATAATGTAACAAATTTACTGAAGACGTCCATACAGACAAGGATGTACTTTAAGCCCCTAGTCGCAGAGGGTAAGGGACCGAAGAAGTCTATTGCAAATAATTTACGTGGTCCCGTAGGTATCAGTGGTCGTGGCGGTTGCTTCAGAAGGTACGGATTTGGTTTCACCCTCTGACAAATGTCACATGTACGCAGGATTTTCTGTACCATCGACCTCATTTTAGGCCACACGAAAGTTTCCTGCAGTATTGCTACCACTTTATCAATTCCTGAATGCCCTGTAGCGTGATGAGCTATCCATATCAAGTCAATCTGTAATCGCGGAGGTACCACAATTCTAAATTTCGTATGATTCTCATCCACAAATTTATGCAAAATGTTGTTAAAATAGTGGTAATTTACCGCTTTGCGCTCCGCTTCAGCGTACTGTGGAGTCCCGGGTTGGAGTTCTTTCCGAAAGTACTGGATTAGCCGTCCGGTCTCTGGGTAATTTTCCTGTTCCTCATGAATATTCCGAAGTCTCTCCAGTATATTCTGATCCTCTTGGTCTAACAAAGTTAAGTGTATTGTAAGTTCCTCCGGATTAGGATTTCTACTCAACGCGTCAGCTAGTATGTTCAGTTTCCCTGGACAATGTTCTACCGTGAGGTCGAACTGCTGGACGTAAATTGCCCATCTACTGACCCGTGCATTAGCCATGTCCGTCTTAAGAATGAAGGTAAGTGCTTTGTGATCTGTTCTAATCACTACTGGGAATCCGTACACATACTTTCTCCAGTGAGCTAAGGCAGTAACTATGGCTAACATCTCCAACTCGGTGGTCGTGTATTTCAACTCGTGTCCTCGTAATTTTCTACTCATGAAAGCCAAATATGATATTTTATGCTCCCTCTCGGGTGTTTCCTGGTACAGCACTGCTCCGACTCCAACTGCAGAAGCGTCCGTCTGTATGATGAACTTCCTATCGAAGCTAGGGTACCCCAATTTTACAGAATTTTCTAAAAGTACCTTCGTGTTTACAAAAGCTTTTTCTTGCTCTTCTCCCCATTTCCATCTATTATTGGTCTTCAACATTTCTTGAAGAGGCGCCACGGTATCCGTGTAACCGGGACAATGATTGGAGAAAAAGTTCGTTAGGCCTAAGAACTGCCTAACGTGTTTAATCTTGATCGGCCTAGGAAATTTTTGTATCGCCGCAATTTTAGCTGGGTTGGGCCGAATGCCTTGACCATCGACAACATGCCCCAGGAACAATACCCTGCGCTGACAGAAGTGTGATTTTTCAAAATTAACCTTGAAATTGCATCTCTCGAGGTCCTGAAAGAGTAAATTCAATTTTTCCATGTGTTCTTCTAGGGTTTTAGTGCAGATTAAAATATCGTCGATATACCGAATCGTAAACTCTTTTACCTCGGGACTGAGGTTCGATTCCAGTGCCCGTATCAAAGCAGCACAACTTGACACCAGGCCAAATGGAAGACGTAGGAAAATATACGTCTGGTTATCAAATAAAAATCCAGTTAGCATATTTGTACTTGGATCCAAGACGATATGGTGAAAGCTTGAGGTCATGTCTACCGTACTGAAAAATTCCATATCTCCGAACTTCTTGAGAATATCCTTAAGGTTTGGAGGTCTCTCATACTCGGGGACTAGGCGTTGGTTCAAAGATCGTGCGTCAAGGCAAACGCGCACCGTTCCATTCGCCTTGGGCACTACACATAACGGGTTTAAAAACGGACTCGGGGACTTGGCGATTATCCCGTTCCTCTCCATGTCTTCGATTACCTCCCGGACCTGGGGTAGCATCTTCTCTGGAATTGGATATGGTCTCTGTTTGAAAGGCTCCCAGTTATTTACACATAATTTGTATTGGTAATTCGGGATCTTCCAGGCCTCGAACCAAAGACCGTCTCATGCCTCATCAATAACTCCTGCAGCCGTCCCTTGTCTTCCGGACTAATCTTTGCTTCTTCGATTTTACTCGGCAACAGTTCCAAAAAATTTTCTTTCTCTCGCTGTTCTTCCAATTCGGATACCATAATTTCGAACTCTGGAATAATTTCTTCGTGATCGTGTAGCCATCTTTCTGAATCAAGTTCTTCCGTCTGCATGTCCATTGTCCAAATACGTTCCCCGGGTTGGTGATCCTGGTTCTGGTTTAATTCTACTCGTTCCTGGTTACCATTTAATTTTAACAGGATAGAGTTCGTACCCATGTCAATAACAGCTTCGTATTCTCTTAAGAAATCGGCTCCTAATATAAGATTGTATTCCATTTTAGGCAGCACAATACATGGATGGGACACCAGTAAATCTCCAACCTGGATGTCAAGTAATACCTGCTCCTTACAGGACGTTACTTTGTCAGGTATACTCCCTTTAATTTTGACCTTTGAAATTGGTATAGACGAGATACGAACTCTGTTTTGAATTTCCGATACTAAAGCCTGTGATACGACACTGACCGTGGCTCCAGTGTCAGCCAGACAGCGTACGTTTAAACCGTGAATTCTTGTGTAAATTACAGGTAATTCTTTCGGTCGGGGCAAGTTACTTTTATTAGGATCCTCTAATAGATCATCAGGAGTGATAACCCAATTATGAATAGCTATAGTCATCCAACCGGCATCCTCGCGAAATATTCTATCTCCTGGCACTAAATTTTTCGTTTTTTTTATCCTCTCTCTCGATCTCGGCAAAGCTGGGTGCATTTGGGTTGAGACCCTTCGGCCTGGCTCCATTATGAAATTCTTGGTATGCCAAGCTCGCAGCTCCAGGAGAGTTAGCAGCACTGTGATTTCGGATTGCTTCCTGCCATGTGTCGCGTGTTGACATCTCCCCCGACTCTCTCCCTCTTGAGTGGTAGGCGCCGTCTTGTCTCTCACCATTTCTCGGGCGCAGTGAACTCTCCCTCGGCCTGTCATATCTCGCTCGGTTCCCATTCCATCGCTGGCTGTTACCTCTGGGGTTATAACGTTCACCGTCTCGTCTCCAGTACGGCCGGTCATTCCGCCGCTGTTCGAATGAATTTCTTCGGCGTTCTTGCCCTTTCCATCGGTCCGGTTCCTCCTGCCATGTGCTCCATCTTCGAGGTCGCCAGTTCGTATCTCCTCTGGGTTTAGGATTTTCGTCACCTCGCTCCCTCCGGGTAGGTGTTTGAGTGCCGGAATTTTGACATTCCTTGTGGCTTCTTTCTCCCATCTGCTCTTCTGCCTGTATGTTCACATTATGGACAGTCTCTATGGCCCGTATCCGTGGTTGATGCAGTGCAGACGTTTGGTCCCAGAGCCTAAGCATTTCTTCTGCGGCCACCGCCGTCGTAACATTAGCCGCGATAAGAGCCCTCTGTACCTCTACAGGCAGCTGTCTGATAATGGTTGTGACGATTTCCAGCTCTTCGGGCTGATGATCTAGCTCTTGCAAACGTAAATATTGGGAAATGAAGAACTCGCTTAGTCTAGTGGGAGTACTATTCGCATATCTTCGTGCGTAGAGCTCCATTCTCAGTGCCAATTGATGTCCCTGATTCCAGAATTTATTCAGGAATGCCCGTTTAAACTCCTCATAATTCTTAAATGATTGCCCAAACGCCTTAAACCAGGCTCCAGCAATCCCTCCAAGATACTTTTCTGCCGTGCGTAGTCTGCGCTCAGGTGGTATCTGTCCTTCGTCCATGTAGGTCTCTAACTCCTTCAAGAATGAACGGGGTGTGACCTCTCCATTCCCCTCAAATTTCTTCGGTTTCTCCTCAGGTGCCCTAATCCAATGGTAACCCGGGAAAACACTGTCTTGACGGAATAGGGTTGAATTTCCTATCCTTGGCTTAGCCCTAAATGATTCTCCTAGTATCTCATGTCCCTCTTCCTGACTTTCATTCAGGCTGTCATCTCCATACTGGCGTTCCATCGGGCTATGAGTCCTACTCAGTTTCCGCTTCTTTACTCCGTCGTCTTCCTCAATTTTTAATTGGTCCAACTTATCCCGTATATTCTCCATTTTATGTTCTAACCCTAGTATACGTTTCTCAGTTGTCCGTTGTTCCTGCTCACGGCACTTCTTCAAACCCTGGACCTCCGCGCTGATTTCCTTCCTAGTCTGTCGTAAATCCAGTTCTAGTCCAGCAATTTTAGCCTTATTTTTCTCGGTCGTCCTTTCATATTTGTCTACCACTTCTTGAGTCCTAGCCTCTAGTTTTTCTTCTATTCTGACTAGTTCTTCTTGAGTATGATCCATACGGACTACGACTGCCACCAGGTTTTCTCTAAATGTTCCTAGTTCGGATTGAGTCTCCTTATCTTTTTCTTCCATACGCTGTTCTATTTCCTCGATACTATTCTTTACTTCCCGGATTTGCTTCTCTACCGTCCTGTGCGATTCTTCCATCTGTTGACTCAACTTCTCGGTCGTGGTAACACAGCACAGCCGTACATTTTCTATTTTGGTATCTAATTCTGCTATGGTTTCCCTAGTCGCTTCATTTTCAGAGGCCAATTGCTCCAAACGAATGCTAGTATGTTCCTTTAGCTCAGTTATTTGGTTAGCTACCCGTGTTTCAGTGAGTACTAATTGTTCGGACAAGTGTTCCTTCAGTTCTTTTATCTGATCCGAGTTCCTAATTTCCTGTTCTTTAAAATGTGTACTGACTTGGTCGTTCAAACGTTCACCAAGCGCCACAAACTGTACCTCGCTCTTGGCACACTGTTCCGTGAACAGCTCACTATTCCTATCCGTTTGTCCCTTAATAGCTCCTACATCCTCTCTAAGCGTAGTCTGTTGTCCTTTAATAATTCCTACCTCCTCTTTAAGCGCCACAAACTGTTCCTCGCTTTTTGCACATTGTTCTTTTATCTGCTCGCTGAGTTGCCTCAGCATCTCTCCTATGTCTACCGACATTCAACTCACTTGTCATAAAGTCCGGCGGGAAAAACCGCTCCGTATGTCCTCGATTAAATTTCAAATACTATAAATTTCCTACACTTTCTAATTTATCAAACTGTTCCTACTGCTAAACTCTCGAACTTTCAAAGCCTAAATTGGCTACCTAAATCTGATATCATGTCATTCAAACATAGGGTAACCGTCAGTACAACACTCTGATACAAAATATATATACAACACAAACATAAAATTCTCCAACAAAATGTCATAAACCAGCAAAAACTACCACATGCACAAATCCAAGCTATCCGATTATACACCTGTAAAACACAACACCTTGCAGGTCAAATCCCCGCACGAATATCATCCATCACTTCAAGGAAACCACAAAATCAGCACCTCCTCGCTAAACACCACTAACAGCAATATTCATCAACTAATGGTAAGATCAAAGACAGAACATCACAAAATACCTCTCTGAACTGGCAGTCATTCATCCTCACAAGTTTAACAACATACTCCAAATATATCGTCAAGCTAACAGTACAGATCACAGACCAAACTTGGTATACCTGCACAACACATACTTGAATGCAGCTGTCATAACATATGCCTGAAATCAAAAATTGCACGACCTTTATTTAACTAAATATCAGGTCCTGCCTTTATAGACACACATTATGACCTATAGCCCTATTTTATGGGGAAAATCAGTAAAATACCACTTGGTTGTGTGAGCTCGTTTACACAAATATCAAGCATCACCTGACGGCATAATAAAAATAAGCTGTATGACCCTCAGTTCTGCAATATCGGGTCCTCAGTTAGCCACACCAAGTTCACAATGTAGACAAAGGCGCTATGGTCCCTTTTACTGAAATATCGGGCCATTCGTTACTCGTCATCATAAATACCATGGCGCTATGGTTAGCCCTTTTTTCAAAGTTATCGAGCCCCATCGTTGCTTGGCACCATTTATACTATGGCGCTATGGCCCCTTTACGGAATTTCGGCCACCACGTTGCTCGGCGCCATTTATACTATGTGCCCTACTGCACTTTAAAGTTCCGTCCAGGCGAAGGCCGGTCTCGAACCCAGAGTACAGTAGTGAACGAACTCTCACAGACGTGAGCTGGTGCACATAGTCTTACCTGAATACAGTCCTCTTCAATCAGCCGGGAGAGCGCTCTTCTCAGGGATAACATGGGTATAACGGGGCAACATAAAGATAATACACTAGGACATGTACCTACTCAGGTAAGAATTCGACTAAGTTAAAAATAAAAATAAAATATCTAACAGAAAACACCGCTGCATTCAAAGTTTAACAAATAGGGATTTATTACATAAAATTGAATTATTTACAAATGAAAGAGCTTTTCAATATGAGATGGTAAAATGACGCTGAGCCGATAACTACCAGTTTACTGCCTTCACGAAAACACGTGAGCTGCAACAAGCATGTTACAATAGTGTAAGTAACGAAGTTTAGAAAGATGGATAACTGCTTAATTACACAAAAACAATGATTCCCATAAAAATATACAATGCCTCGCGCCGTCGAACCCCGGTGCAAATAAAAATCACCACAAAATTTACAACTACCTGACTCGGTCACGAGCCCTAGTCCCATGACAGGTAAGGCGTCCAAGATACCTATGCAAACAATACAAAAGGACCCAATCAACACATACATGGGTGTCAGGATAAAACGGGCCAGTGTTAACATCTTACGTAAAACAAATAAGACATAAAACAAATCTCTCTCAGCTTTCAAAACATGAAGGTCGTTTCTTCCCCTCTCGGCATACTTGACATACTGCAGACGACCAACCCACAAGCCTGTGACGTCAAGCTCAATGACCTCCACCCTCACCATTCCACTTGCGGCAGTCCCCTAATTTATGAGCTCAAACGGGGTGACAGGCTAAAGTCTTGCCTTTCAAAGAACACTTCACGTAGTCAGCTGCTAAAGCCCTCATTTAAATATACCTGGACTATCTGCCCTCGTCTCAATACTTCCAGCAATCTCGCTCATCTTACTTATGCCTCTCATGGGCTAAATCCTGGTGCTACAAAACACTAATCATTAAGCGATCGTCACTTGGCCATACTAGGCATTTCCAAAATAAATTCAATAAACTTTCAATGGTTGGGCTCTCTCATGCCAACTGCAAATTTTACTTCTGGCTCTCATGGGCTCAAATCTCTTAAATATTTGGACTCACTCGCTCGCTCTATCAGTGAATCTGGGGAATTACTGGTCACGGCTTGGTCACGACTTGGTCATAATTAAACACTTCTACGTCTGCAGAAACAAATGCCTAAATGCGATCTAATCAAAGTACCTATCTGTAGACTACCTCCTATGCCTAAATGAGTTCGATCAGACCCTTACAAAAACACGTACGTTAAAATAACGCAATCAAAATGAACTATAACTTCGCTAACAAGGACTCTACAAATAACATCTACCTTAAAGTACGGGGTTCGAGTTTGAGGCCTAGCTCTAAATTACAAGGGAAATTTTCCTACTACCACAAATATGTTGACTGACGGCCCCCATATTCCTATCTAAATTTAAATGACATGCTTGAAACAGAATTGGAAAGCTCTGACCTTAATTTAGCGGGGACATAGCGGAGCGGCCATCCCTGTGGACCACTGGATCTACCACATTCTGATAGACTGCAGAGCTGGCATCAGATAGTGTTGACCACTTGGAGACATTCTTGCTTGTGTGGCGTCTTCGTACAGCTCCCTCTGTAGTCGGAAGGTGTCCCCTTCGATGTTGTGCTGATCAGGTGCTCCCAACGTTCCTGGATCGATGCCCGTTGTTGTGTTGGCTTCAGCTCCTGGTTGTGGCTTCTTTGCAATGATGCTGTCAAACACTCGTTCTGACTTGATGCTGGGGTAACTGAAAATAAATTCATATATTACAGACTGTCCAAACTCGATGCCTGTCTCCACTACTAGCGTGTTTCACACGTCACACTGACCAAGGCTCGTTCAGAGTTTTAACCTGGTACACAATAGTTTCTTCACTACTCTCAGTCACTGTTCTATCACCCTATCACACGGACAACATATGGTTTCAGAATTCCTAACCTGAGCCAATATTAATTCTAGCAGTTCGTCCGTAATCCCTTGACCTCACAGAAAATTGAAGCTACTAGTTCATTAGTCTCTCATAAGCAGTACCTCATCTCCCCATAGCAGATTCTCACAGGTAAAATCTTAAATTCATCTGAATATTCAAGTTGAGTACTTACTTCCTTGCAGAAATAGCAGTACGGGTAGTCGGTGTAGCTCGAAGACAAAGCGTTGTTCTCAGTACCAACACGCAGTATGACGATTCGTTCCCGCAGCCTTTCGGTCCAAGAATGACTCTGATATGCCCTGGCGGCCTTAATTTATAATTCCGGATAGCGTCATCAAGCCGCTTGACTGCGTGCAATCTTAGCGCGCCCGGGAAAATTTCCCGCATTAATTATATCATGAGCTCAAATTAGCGAATGCATTAATGAATGCAGCCCTAATGCCTATCAAAATAAAGCAGAAATAATACAGGTTGCAATTCTTGTCTCAAATCCAATGCAACTCTTCCGTAACCACAGATATTAATTTATTTCATTCTTCCCTCCTATAATAAGTTTAGCCGGGGACTGGAAAGCGTCCCCAATCTTCATCAAGAGGCTTGGCTTGGGACATAACTCCTTTTAATGAGTTCTGGAGATTTCTCATAATGACGCTCGCGCTCACTTCACATAAGAACGCTTCTTCTGGACCCCTTTATGACATATACTGTAAGACATCGGCTTCGTGGGTGGTCTTTTGTGATTCCAATATCCAATACTCAAATTAATACAATTGTTCCAATGAACAGAATGGTTCAATATTATATTTCAATCTTTTCTCCCAACGATCTCGACACAAATGTACCACATTTAACTATCTGATCACGGAACGGACAGAACTATCAAATTTTAATAAAAACAATATACTTACTCTAAACGTAAAATGTATTGTACAAGTACAGGTAATTTAAATGTTCATGAATTAATACAGTGATACCAACCACAAACATACGTTCACACAAACTAACAACCTACCTTGAAACATGCACAGGTAAGGTAAGCGTTATTCTGCCCGAAGGCAGGTCCGAACCTCCGCAGAGGTGTTCCGGAGCCGGAGTTTACGTGCGGTATGGTGGCCAGTTCCTTTCCGCTCCTCCATTCCTTTACCCCCCACCAACAGCGCGTGGCAACCCATCCAACTCCTAACCACGCCCAATGTTGCTTAACTTCGTAGATCTCACGAGAGCCGTGAAACATGCACAGAGATATTAAATATTTTAAGCGACATAAGACTGTGGGTTGGAGTGGATTTGTACTGATTTCGAACCACTGGCATCTAAGTTTGGAATATGATATTGCTACCTTTCGAACTATTTCAGCTACTACATGAAGGACGTGCAAAAATAATTCCACGCAATCTTTGTTTCTGCTTGCCGGTTACAAGTTTCTGCATAGATTGAAATAAAAAAAACCTTAGTGTTGAAACACATGTAAAATGTGAGTAGGATGTGTGTGAGCTCCTCCCCCCTGATTATGAACAGCCAGTTATTATCCCTGATTCTATATATCGCAAATTAATATCTATACAGTTTGTCCATTTAGAGTGGAATCGAAATTATGGTGAAATAAGATCCGCCTTTGATACACAGCATGAAATTGCATGGCCACGCGAGCACAAAGTTTCATGTGAATTTCACTCGCATCTGTTCTGTTTTCTGCGACTACTGACCTGTCAGTTATTCAGTAACATTTCATTAGTTACAAACGGTGGAGACTAATCTGTTTTATTGTTGGCAAATGGTATTGTATTATGTGTAATTCTATGGAAATTCAGCAAACATTATCATTAATGATATTTTAACTTCCAATTTTGGTATCGGACATCGAATACAGTTCACAATAATGTCACATGATGTCTGATTTTCCGTTTTAGGGATTAAGAGAATTATCTCTCTGCTCCACATAATGTCACTGCCAGCCATTTCAATAACAGTGCTATTATACAAAATACACAGAAGCATCAACACTCCATGTGTTCAAGAACCATGAAAAAGCCATGTTATGTAAACGTTATTTAGGATAAAATGGTGCATTTAAAGAGTTTAAAAAATATTCTTGAAATTCCACAGCATCATGTGTAGATGTTATTTTTATATGAATATGGTTTCATATCATATAATTCATTAAACATGAGGTACGTTATTTTAGTTCTTTTGAAGTTATTGTTAATTTTATTTGTTCGTATCGGCCTACTAAGAACCATGTTATTTCAGTGTTTTCTCTGGGCATTGATCTCTGCCCAGTGCTCCCTCATTCGTTGTCTGAGTTTCTCTTTCCTTTCCTCTGTCTACGTCTTTCCCGTCTATAATTTTGGCCTTCTTTGAAAACCCTGCTAGCCTTATAGTTTCCTCCTGAGTGGGTTGCGTTCTTGTGTATCTTCATAAGTGATCCCCATCTCCTGTTGGATTCTTCCCATCTCTTTGAACCAAGTTGGTTGGGTATTCTTATATTTAAAAAGAGGTAAATATCTCGTTCGGTAACCGTGTTGGTTTCAGTCTTAGCAAGTGACCATCAAATTCAATTCTCGCTCTCCGCATGACATCAGAGATCGTCTGAATACGAGTATTAAGCTCATGGTTATGCCGACGTAAATATTCATCTCTGTCTTCAATTAGGTAAAGAATTTTGCTTAAGACCTTTTTCAGTTTAATTTCCAATTTTATTATTATTATCATTATTATTATTTATATTGTTATTATGCATTACATACTGTATAGTATCATAATAGACCGTTATGCTTTTCAGCTTTCAGTCTGTGAGCCTCAATTTACTAAACGTCCTCACAATTCTCTACTTGTATAACGCGCTGTGGTCCCATTTAGTTCTATACTTCTGGTCTTTAAATAGTTACAAAATGAATCTAATCATGGTCGTCTTGGTCTCCCTCTAATTCTCTTGCCCTCCATAATAGAGTCCGTTATTCTCCTAGGTAACCTACCCTCCTCCAATCGCTTCACATGACCCCACCATCGAAGCCAGTCTATGCTTACAGTTTTACTCATTTAGTTCATTCCTAACGTAGCCTCTATCTCCTCATTCCGAGTACCCTCCTGCCATTCTTCCCACCTGTCTGTAACGGTAATCATTCTCGCTACGTTCATGTCTGTTACATGTAACTTATGAATAACATATCATGAGTGCACCCATCTTTCACTCCCGTAAAGCAATGTTGGTCTGAAAACAGACCTACGTAAAGATAGTTTTGTCCGGGAGCTGACTTCCTTCTTACAGAATACTGTTGATCGCAACTGCGAGCTCAATGCATTAGCTTTACTACACCTTGATTCGATTTCTCTACATTACCATCATGGGGGAACACACTACCTAAATACTTGAAATTATCTACCTGTCTGTTGAATTTCTTACCTACTGACATCAATTTAGTCTTCGAAAGGGTAATTTTCATACCATACTCATTGCACCTGTTTTCAAGTTTCAGCACAATCTGCTATTAAGACCAAGTCATCAGCATAGGCTAGACTGCTGACTAGATTTCCACATTTTATACATTTCAGCAGATGATCCATGTAAACTACGAACAGGAAAGGTGAAAGATTACAGCCTTGTATAACCCCTGTAAATACCCTGAACGAAGAACTCATTCTACCATCAATTCTCACTGAAGCCCAGTTGTTAACATAAGTGCCCTTGATTGATTTTAATAATCTACCTTTAATTCCATAGTCCCCCATTATAGCGAACAACTTTTCCCTAGGGACCCTGTCATATGCTTTCTCTAGATCTACGAAACATAAACACAGCTGTCTATTCCTCTCGTAGCATTTTTCAATTACCTGAAGAATACAGAAAATCTGATCCTCACCGCCCCTCTCTGGTCCGAAACCACACTGGTTTCCACAACCACAGATCTCACCCTCCCTTCCAAGATTCCAGTGTATACTACTCAATGAGATACTTCGATAGTTGTTGCAATCCTTCCCGTTCTCTTGTATCGGCCCTTGTTTGGAGCCATTCCGGATAAGCCTTCTTTCTACGTTTACAAGCTTCTCTCACTTCATCATTCCACCAAGACGTGCGATTTTTCCCATCTTTACACGCAGTTGTTCCTAGGAATTCTCCTGCTGTTTCTACTACAGCATCCCTGTATGCAACCCATTCTCTACTACAGCCTGAACCTAATTACTGTCTGCTTTCGAAACTTCTCACTAATCATATCCATGTCCTTCTGTCTAATTTCCTCATCCTGGAGATTTTCTATCCTTATTCGTTTGCGGACAGATTTCACTTTCTCTACCCTAGGCTTAGAAGTACGTACTTCACTACAGATCATAGAGTGGTTTGTATCATAGGAAAATCCCCGGAAAACATTCCTAACAGACTTCCTGAATTCGAAGTCGGTTAAGATATAGTCTATTATGGATCTGCTAATCCTAGCACCCCATGTGCAGCGGTGAATATCCTTGTGCTTGAAGAATGTATTCGTAACAGCTCAACCCATACTAGCACTGTGGTCCAGCAAACGTTTCCCATTCCCATTAGCTTCCATATCTTCCCACATTTACCAATCACCGTTTCGTATCCTTCAGTTCTATTTCCAACTCTCGCATTGAAATCGCCCATTAGCACTATCCTATCCTTGCTGTTGACCATGACTACGACGCCACTCAATGCTTCATAAAACTTGTCAACTTCAACCTCATCTGCAAACTCACTGAGACTAATCTCCTCCTAATTCCTCCAACTGACAAATCTACCCACATCATTCGCTCGCTTACGTGCGTGCAATGGTATTCCTGATAAACAGCCCTACCCCATACCTTGCCCTTCCCTTTCTAACACCCGTCAAGTACACTTTATAATTTCCTAACTCTTCCTCGTTATCTCCCCTAACGCGAATATTTCTTACTCCTAGCACATCCAGATACATCCACTTTGCTGACTCCAGTTCTAATTTCTTTCTTCCATAAGCCCCATTAATATTGATAGCTCCCCATCGAATTCCATTTCGTTCGCCAAGTTGTTTCCAAGGAATCTCTCACCTGTCAAATGAGAGTGGGACTCCGTTACTCCCATAGGTCCGATTCTTCCTTAAAATGTTCTGAATCTGTAAATTCATGAAGCAGGCTGATACCCTACTTGCACATAGTCTAAGTGAGAATCTCTCCTCTAACGGGTTAGGAACCACCGGTGGATTGTATAGTCCTAGCCGTCTGAGGACAAATGGAGCCATGACTCTGACTATGTCAGAAATGCTCACTCCCATTTCACAGCAACTGCTATCCTGACCCTTATAACCACTTATTAGGCCACTCAGCCGTTGCCCATGATTCACGAACTAGGACGTGACTACAGTAAGCCACCATTATTATTATTATTATTATTATTATTATTACTATTATTATTATTATTATTATTATTATTATTATTATTATTATTATTATTATTATTATTATTATTATTATTATTATGATTCATGATATTGTTATTTACTTACACTGCTCTACTGGATACAATACCGTCGATTACAACCGTGGGATCATTTTATCAGGTTTGCTACACAATGACTAACTTGATTTAAATGACTGTACCGTCAGTATGGGGAGATTAAAGCTACCGTGGCTCAGGTGGTAGTGCACCGGCCTCTCACCGCTGGGTTCCGTGGATCAAATCCCGGTCACTCCATGTGATATTTGTGTTGGACAAAGCGGAGGCGTGACAGTGTTTTCGCCGGGTACTCTGGTTTTCCACTCATATTCCATTCCAGCATCACTCTCCAAAATCATTTCATTCGTCAGTCATCGATATTGCCCCAGTGGAGCGAGACAGGCTTCAGCAGCCGGCACAGGGCTTAATTCATTTCCGACCCGGTCGAATGACTGGAAACAGGCTGTGGATTTTCATGCCACTACCAGTCTAGGTGATTACTGTAAGTAAGCTAAGTTCTTAAATGATTCACGTGTTACAGTTTTGTACTCCAGTTTCTCATCTGACCTGCATCTGACCTGTAAGTGTCTTTACTAATAAAAACCCTTCGTAAATAGTAATTAATTACCGAGCTTGATAGCTGCAGTCGCTTAAGTGCGGCCGGTATCCAGTATTCGGGAGATAGTGCGTTCGAACCCCAGTGTCGGCAGCCGTTAAGATGGTTTTCCGTGGTTTCCTATTTTCACACCTAGAAAATGCTGGGCTTGTACCTTAATTAAGGCCGCAGCCGCTACCTTCCCATTTCTAGGCCTTCCCTATCCCATCGTCGCCATAAGACCTATCTGTGTCGGTGCGAAGTAAAACAAATAGCGAAGAAAAGGTAATTATTGTACCATATTCACTGTATTCATTCACTTTCATTACATTACGGAATGAAGACGAAGTTCTTGGCATAGGCCTAGCTGCTTATAGCATTTACACCCACCTAAATCTCTGACTACCATTTCGGAAATTTTAGTAATTGATCCACGAATACTGTGAACAACAAAGGGAAAAGATGTCAGGTGTTTCGAACACGTGTAACAACAATACCTTGAAACAAAACACACCTTTTTTGTAGGGGTTCAGCAACAATGGTAAAGAAAAATCTAGGTCTTTTAAGGGACTGATCGTGTGCAAGCAGAGGAAACCCCGCAAAGCCGATGTTGGAGTTCCAAGCTAACACCGACGCGGCCTCCAGCACACAACCAAATCGCGTGGTAAAATCTTCCTCAAGTGTCAATTCTCCTTGTGGTATGATTATCAACATAAAAGCTTTCGATTGCGTACCCTAAAACTATTAATGCATTAATCTCTCCACACTTTCACATGTTTTCCTCCCAGTATCCTGCTATTTACAATATGTGTACATGGTTTATACATACCGCAGAGGTAAAATAATGTCAATATCGGTACTTTTAGTAATGATTTTGCAGGATTTTGGTTGTTAATGGATAAAGAGTGAGAAGGAACAAATGTCAAGAACGATGTTATCGATGAGTTAAATTCCGGATATTATGTCGAATACACCACATATTGTGCTGGCCATGGATATACTAGCTGTATAGAACATTGATCTGGCGGCGTGTATGTGTCTATTAAGCCTTGACAATCCTTGTTTGTGTCCCCAATTACCGCGCTATCTCACACAGTCACGAAACACTGCAGCATTTCATACCACACTTCACAAGGCGTAGCTTCTGCTGTTCATTAACGTAACTAGTTCGCTTATTACATGTAAGCCCAAACAAAACACGATTATCATCTGCACACTTGATTTCCTAGTCCACTATAATCTTTCTGACTAAACAAGTGTAGGCTTACGACACTGCTAATTGAATCAGTGTCTCTTTGTGAGCGAGTGTGAACGGTAATTTTGAGTCACACAAAACTTTACACTACTGAATTACTGGTGTTCCTAGTGTGGAAAAAGTAAACTGGCTCTTTTATTGACCACAGTAAAATATTAATAGCGAGAACTCTCCTAAAATAACACTCGATTAATATGAACATAAATTTTAAGCCCAGCAGGAAATTTATTTCTTATGTAGGGTCTCCTCGTTTGCAAGAATTTCGGTTACTACGAACTATTTTTCAGTGTTGTGTGGACACCTCGTTAGCAGTCCCATATAAATAATTTCGAGAAAGTTCAGAAAAGTGCCTTCGCATTCCGTAATACAAAACGCATCATACTTCAGCACCGAAACAAAATGTTTCCTGAAACAACTCGTTAAATTAATTTAAACTTGAAAGATTAATTCGGAGAAGAGAAATTCTTCAATAAATATACAACACAGCATTTTCAAACATTTTCTTGCGGCAAGAGGTGTGATAGGTGATCTTAACTAACTTTGGGTCGCTAAACATGAATCCGTTGTTCGTTTCTACGTATTACGTCACGTTTTCTCTCAATAGTTATATGAACATAAGAGATAGACTTGAATATTGCATTTTAAAAGTACTGAAAAATATTGATAATTTTGGAAATATTTATATTTCTTTGTATTATTATATATATTTTGAAATAGTTGAATATTGTCTTGAATTATTCTATACAATGAATAGTTATTCAGTATAAAATTACAATGAAATATTTATCATTTATTGTAATAAACTGATTTACACAAAAACACATAAACAAACAACTCTGAGGCAATGAAAGCATTTTATTTTGACAATTAAAAGTGACTTACATGCAAACAATGTAACTGTTATTCAGTATCTGTATGAATTCATAAATATGAACCAACTTAACAGTCCTAGATGTCCGCTTGGAATGAACGCTTGGCTCCCCAGCGTCTGACTGCATCAAGTTTGTCTTCTCTTTTCAAACACCAACAGTAGTCGGCCATCATTGGTTCAACCCACCTCCCCTGGTATCTTCTATCTGCCTCCTTGATGTCCTGATGGAACCTCTCTCCCATCTCTTCATTAACAGCCCCAAGATTTTCCATTAACTGATCGAGATGAGAATGACGGAAGTGCAGATTCAGACTCATTCTACACAACTCCTTCATACCACTCAACATCATTTCACTATTTTTCGTATTGTTCATCCTTTACATTTCCTAAGAACTTCACTATGACGTCTCTTATTGAATTCCATGCATCAAGTTCCACGGCATTCATCGTCTGTTCAAAGTTTCTCTCTTTCAGAAGCTTTCTAATTTGTGGTCCATTAAAAATGCCTTCCTTGACTTTTGCGTTAGATAAATGTGGAAATTTGCTTTCAATATACTTGAAACAGGGGCTACTTTTGTCCAAGGCCTTAACGAACTGCTTCATGATTCCCCAGTTTGATGTGTAGCGGTGGCAAAATAATCTTTTGTGGGTCAACTAATGAAGCATTTGTAACATTTGTAACATTTTTCACACCAAGTGTCAAAACTTGTTTCTTGGTCCAGGAATGTGTAGACCAGTGTTTGTTCCTAGCTCTGCTGTCCATTCACATAAATAACAAGGAAATTTAGTGTAGCCTGGTTGTTGTCTTAATACAATACCACACACCTTCAAGTCACTACACACATCCCACCGGTGTTCATGATACTCGATTTTATCTAAAACAGTTGCATAGTAAAATACTGTAATCTTTTTTAGTGAAACCTTTTGTGCCACAGGAATCGAAGCTTGAATGTTTCCGTTATGAAGTAGTACAGCCTTTAATCTCCTCCTGTAGGAATCAACAAACAGCAGATTCGCTGTTATCACAAAGCAGCACTGTGCCGCAATGACACATTTTCGGACAGTAAATGGCAAATAACACGAAAACTAGATATGATACAACAGAACCAATGACATTTATGAAATCAGGAGACCTTATTTAATTAAAATCACGTATCAGATGCTTTGCCGCAAAAATCATGCTTTGTAGTGATATTATTGTGCTAACTAATAAATAATGTGAGTGATGACAGGAAGCTTTTTGCTATAGAGGAGTTTAATGTGAACATCACGAATTTAGGACAAGATAAACTTGTTATTGAGAACACTCTTAAACAGTGAGTCACAGTAATTCTCCAGTAGTTAGAACGTGCCACCTTTTCAACAAAATTACTGCCTGTAGGCCTAATCAGAGAATGGTCTTTACTATGACTTCTTGCATCATGTGGAAACTGTAGCTTCACACAGGTAATATCCTCAGATCTAAAGCCAAATATATATCATTATATTGTACTTGATGTAAATAATTTTTGTCAAAACATTACTTTAGAAAAATTGTATTACCGTATAATATTCACACTAAATATGCCCATAGAAACCACAAGCGTACTAAAGGTCTCATCATGTTTGTTTCTCTTTCTATTACTTTCATTAAAAATTCTTGTTAATTATTCACAAATTCTGTTCTTTATAATGGCATAATATTGTAAAAAATCCAGCTGTAAATGGAGGATGTCTCCATTGGTGGTATATGTTTAAATAAATAAATGAATTTTCCGAAACCTTGATTGAATTGTCAGCGTTAAGACCTTTGGTTCAGATGGTCTCCAGTTCGATTTCCGGCCGAGTCAGGGGTTTAAACCGCGGCACATTGATTCTTCTGGCTCGGCCATTGGGTGTATGTCGATGTCTTACTGCGGAAACATTATATGTCCACTTATGGCTATTCTGGATTTAATGCCATATTTGGATGCCTTTCAAACATATCTCGCTAAGAAAATGGTCAATGAAGATATTGCAGCATCGGCAGTCATCTATCCTGGGGCCCCAATGAAGAAGGTATTGGAAAACATGGAGCAGGCGGCAAGAAATCTCAAGTCGTGATGCAGTAGTGATCATCGGCGGGACGAACGACGTAGCTCACAACGACGCTATGAATATTATTTCTGAACTTAAATGTACACTAGGTGAGCTGACTCAAACTAACATCTTTGTAGTGAACGTGCCCCACAGGCAGGATTTGATTAGAGACTCGTGTGTGAACATTGTAGTGGACAAAGTTAATACAGATATGGTTAAAATTTGTAAACATTTTCGTAATACACAGGTAATTGATAGCAGCAGTTTCGAGAGACTCTGTTACACAAAGCATGGCTTTCATCTACACAATTCAGGTAAACAAAAGATAGCAATATTTTCTAGATTTTATTAATCATAAGATATGTACTGTAAAAAAGGCAACTCCCTTGAGTTATAATACTGACCAGGAAAACTAGTAGAAAGAGCCAGCTGTACTTCAAGCTGGCTCAGCCAACTAGAAAATGAAACTCAGGAAAGTAAGGAATTCCAAGTTACCCAATTGCAACAGTCAAGTTTTAGGGACGAAGGGGGTCTGAGATTGCTCTTGGTAAACTGTCAGAGTGTAGTAAATAAACAATTAAAATTCGGTACATTGATGGAATCTTATGAGACTGATGTGGTGATAGGAGTGGAATCGTGGTTGAGAGAAGGGGTGGGTAATAGAGAAGTATTTCCAGAAGGGTACACAGTCTATCGTAGAGACCTAGGAGATAAAAAGGGAGGGGGTTATTTATTCTGGTGAAGGAAACTTATTGTTCACATGAATGGTTTACCGATGAAAGGGATGAAATATTAGGGATAAAATTAATTTGTGATAATATGAAGGAGGTGGGAATTATAGGAACATACAGGCCTGGAAGAGAGGAAAGAGACATGGAAATATTTGAGAAAATAATAGATTATACTCATAAAAACAATAATAATGATGTGGTAATAATTGGGGGAGATTTAAACTTGCCTGAGGTTGAATGGAGTGCAGCTGCAAGTGAAGCCCATGAACAGAAACTGGCAAATAAGTTAATTTGGGAGGGATGATTTACACAAGTAGTACAAGAACCGACTCGTCTCAATAACTTACCAGATGTATTCTTGGTTAAACCATGGGAAATTGTTGATAAAACTGAGGTAATTGAAGGAATAGGTAAACCATAAGGCTGTAATAATGGATGTAGGACTGGTACCAAACAGGCTTAATAAGAGGGTCACACAAGACAAGAAATTGTACAGAAAAACTAAAGTTGATGAATTTGGGACTTACCTTAAATCACAATTCAGTTGTTGGATAAGTGAAGGGAGTAATGTGGATACATTTTGGGCTAAATTCAAAGGAATCATTTGGGAAGGAGATAAGAGATTTATACCTGTTAAGAAGGGTAAAATGACCTCAGACCCTGTTTATTACACAAGGGAAATAAGAAAATTAAAAAGAAAATGTAAAATAGTAAACAGGAAAATCAAAGAAGGTAGGGAGAGTAGAGAAAGTAGAAAACAGCTGATGAGGGAACTGAATAGAGTGAAAAAGGAAGCAAAAGTGAATTATATGAATGGCATTCTTCAAGAGCATAATGGCCACAAAGGGAAATGGAAAAAGCTGTATTCATATATCAGGAATCAAAAAGGAAAAGGAATCCAAATTCCTACAATGGTGGGAGAAGGGGGTGAACACTATTTAACAGATAGTGAGAAAGCAAACCTCTTTAGTAGGGAATTCAGAGATTCAATAGATGATTGTCAGGAGTTTGAAACTGAAACAGAAAATACAGAGGGAGAGACACAGAGGGAAACAAGAAGCTTTTCATTCATAAATGAAGATATTTTCAGAGAAATCCAACTGTTTCAGCAAGGAAAAGCAGCAGGAAGTGATCAAATTACTGGGGAGGTGATAAAGACAATGGGGTGGTACATAGTGCCTTATTTAAAATTTCTCTTTGACTACCGTAAAACGGGGTAACTTCGGCCACGTTTTCGTATATTTTTTAAATTAAAATGTGAAAAATTTCCTCTAATTTTCTGAAAAATTTAATATGAGTTCTGCCATGTTACTTCTTCATTTCTAAATATGAACATAATTATAATTGTTATTCAGTAATGAATTATGATTATCGAAAGAGTGGCCGGAGTTACCCCATGTTTTGGGGTAACTACCGCCGCCATAAAAATAACTCAGGAAACGAAGTTTTCTTCGATACAGTGTTACTTCGGCCTCTGTGAATGTTTTTTAAAACCTGCAGAACGCGCAGTATCAACAATCACAAACAAATTAAAACGATTTGCAGTGAAACAGAAGTATAGTGATCAAATTCCCATTTTTCACAAAGAATGGACTATTTTATTTAGCCTAAGCGTACAAACATTTTATGATATTACAAATTACGTGTTGCATTGCGTAGTTATTTGTAACGGTAATAAAGATAATAAATAAAAAGTACGAAAATCATAAAGCCCAATAGTATGGAGAGAAAAGGAGATCGGAAAAGAAGAAATCTTGTAGACTGTTCTCATAATACACCGTCTTCTATATTAGAAAATATCTGGGCCGTCAATCAAGTTCTTAATTGCGCATCGTCTGTGTCATCTGATATCCGTCTATTTATCATTGAAAATAGGAACAGTCTTTCCTCTCCCTGTCGGGATAAACTTCCCCGTTTATTGTTATTATAGCTTTATTAATCTCTTCTAAAGCATTCTTGAAGTAAACAGGATTGTAATTACAATACCCGCGGCCGCGTAATGTTTTCCCGTACGTTCTGGGCTTGGCCGAAGTTACCCCGGAAGAGGACAACTTTTATCACAAAACTATTTCCTGAAAAACCTATTTGAATAAAATGCATCAAATTAGGTTGATCAGTTACCAGACGTACGTACCAATAAACCTTTGAAATGGAGAATAGAACGCTCGGGCTGGAGAACAGTTTGTTTTCTGCTGTTACCAAACAAGACAATAGTCGGGGCTGCGAAAAAAATTGATTGACTCAAAAATGAGCCTGCCAATGTTCTTTGGACTACCGAGTGTTGATAGAGCATTCTATTGTACATGCATTTTAGTTGTTGCAAGTGGTTCATCTTTTTCCGTATAGGAGGCAGGGGAAAATAAGTGTTGCTATTCGTCAGTGGCCGAAGTTACCCCGTTTGACGGTATGTCATAGATAATAGTGTAAT
Organism: Anabrus simplex; assembly: GCF_040414725.1. Classification (NCBI taxonomy): domain Eukaryota; kingdom Metazoa; phylum Arthropoda; class Insecta; order Orthoptera; family Tettigoniidae; genus Anabrus; species Anabrus simplex. The sequence goes on along the minus strand of NC_090268.1, from coordinate 425,501,544 downwards.
ACCAAAGGAAAGGAAGGAATCTATAATAATACCAATTTGTAAAGGAAAGGGTGATAAAAGGAAACCAGAGAACTACAGACCAATGAGCCTGACCAGTATAGTTTGTAAAATACTGGAGAGTTTAATATCAAAGTACATCAGAGGGATATGTGATGATAAAAATTGGTTCATGAGGAGCCAGTATGGATTTAGAAAGAAATTTTCTTGTGAGCCACAACTGGTGGGATTTCAGCAGGACATATCAGATCAGTTAGATTCAGGAGGCCAGTTAGATTGCATAGCCATAGATCTTTCCAAAGCCTTTGATAGAGTGGAACATGGAATATTATTAAAGAAATTGGAGGGAATAGGACTGGACGTAAGGGTTACACGTTGGGTGAAAACATTTCTAAATTCAAGGGTTCAGAAAGTCAAAGTAGGAATTAACGTATCGCAGGAAGAGAAAGTTTGGAAGGGAATTGCACAGGGTAGTATAATCGATCCGTTACTTTTCTTAATATACGTAAATGATTTAGGGAACAATATAACATCAAAAATAAGATTGTATGCAGATGATACAATTTTTATAGGGAAATAAATACCATTGAGGATTCTTCAGAATTACAAAGGGACATTGAGAGTATCCAACAATGGGTTGAAGAGAATAACATGAAAGTTAATGGAGGCAAATCAACTGTTACAACATTTACAAACAGGAGTTTTGAAACTGAATTTGAATATACTTTGGATGGGGTAGTTATCCCAAAAGATGGCAAGTGCAAATACTTAGGTGTAAGATTTGAAAGTAATTTGCACTGGAAGGGTCATGTGGATGACATTGTGGGAAAGCATGCAGATCGTTACATGTCATAATGAGGCTACTTAAAGGATGCAACAAAGAATTAAAAGAGAAAAGTTACTTAAGTATGGTTCGTACATTATTGGAATATGCAAACAGTGTTTGGGATCCTCACCAAGAATACCTAATAAAAGAAATAGATAGCGTGCAGAGGAAAGCAGCACGATTTGTAACAGGGGATTTCAGGAGAAAGAGTAGTGTATCAGAAATGTTAAAGGAACTAGGGTGGGAAACTTTAAGTAAGAGAAGGGAGAAAACTAGACTTATAGGATTATATAGAGCGTATACAGGAGAAGAAGCATGGGGAGATATCCGTGAGAGGCTTCAGTTGGAAAATAATTATATCGGCAGGACTGACCACAAATATAATATTAGAAGGAATTTTAGCCGAAGCGATTGGGGTAAATTTTCATTCATTGGGAAGGGTGTGAAGGAGTGGAACAGTTTACCAGGGGTATTGTTTGATCCTCTCCCAAAATCTGTACAGATATTCAAAAAGAGAATAAACAGCAACAGAGAAAATAAATGTTAGAGGGCATTCGACCAGTGCAGGTTAATGTAAATAAAAAATATGTGTGAATAAATTAATTCCATCCTCTGGTCTAAAGAGTTTCGAAAGCCGAAGTAGGGGACTGCCTGTAGGGTGAAGTACAGTGGGGACTTCGAGGGCCCTGGGACCGCTACGGTAGCTTTGAAGGCCCTTCAGGAACTCTGAAAAGTGGTGGTAAAAGGGGCTCTGGTTAAGATGCAGCAGGTCGTTATGCTACTTAGGTTCCAGAATGGGTAAAGAAAAGAAAAAGTAAATAAATGCAATGTAAATTTTAATCTTATACCAGTTGTACAGTATCAATTGAAGTACTTCCATATACTGTGTATCAGTTGACTATATTTGTAAGTAGTACAGGACATATTATAAGTGGAATTTTGTAAACAATGTAAATTTATTAAGGATGAGCTGTGTGTTTAATAGAAAAAAATGTTAGCGTAAATTATATAATATTGTATTATAGGAAAATTTTATTCTCTTGTTAATTTAATATTTAGTGCTTGACAATAATGTATTTTAGTGTACCATTTGCCACCGAGGTAGACACCTCATTTGCAAATAAAGAGATTTTGATTTGATTTTTTTAATTCACAGTTATAATCTCTCCAAATAATTGGGAACATGCTGATTTTCAAAGTGCAAATATTGCATGTCCTAGTTAATTCAACAACTCTACTTCACGAATGTTGTATGTCCCGTATAATATCTTTAGCCTAGCTAAGTCTATTTGGCTTTAATTTCACTTAAAGGCGCAGATACTGTGTGACCGGACATACTGTTTGCAGCTGAAAATTTCAAGTTCTTACTGCCTTGATGGAGCACAAATACTGTATGTCCTGGACACTATTTTTAATGTTTTCAGATATATTTATAATTGATCAGTGATTATTCAACTTTGTTTAATTACTTATTATTCATACCTTGTGATTTTATTAATAAAATAAATCTTTTAATAATAAAAAAAATGTTGAAATCAATTCCTTTGAGAAATACAATTTTTGTGCTTTGAAGTACTCTTTCACATTGTTAGTGCCAAATGTTGCATGTCCCAACCTTCCATTAAAATATAATGAATAGTTGCTTTACCTATGCACAAAAATTTGGTCCAGTTTCTGAAATACAATTACAAATAAATAATCTACAAATCAATAACATTGGCTACAGATAGATTATTTGTCGTAAGTAACTGCGACTTCACAAACTTTCAATTTGAGTTTTCTCAGAATCAAGATTTTTGACATACAATGTTTGTGCCCTAACCCTTCGATGTGTTTATACCAAAATCACATTTTCAAATTCAAACAATACACCACACTACCAACCACCACAGAAACACGCAAGAGTAATTATATACCTCCACATATGGCTGTCGTTAGGAAGGGCATCCGCCTGCAAAACAGGGCCAAATCCACATTTCTCTACACAGTTCACACCAGTGACACCATAGATTTTGGAAAAGCGGTGGAAGAAGGATATTTAAATTAACGTGATGTTTGTTGATAGAAAAAATAACTTCCAGTTTAGTCGTATATTAGGCCTAAATGTAGTTAGTGAATTTATCTTGGCTCCTCGCTGAACAACGCTGCCAGCTGCGAGAAACAGATCAGAAGAAGTACTGCTATGGATAAGATCTGAACAATCTGGCGTGACCGAGAAATCAATAAAAACACAAAAGAACGTCTGGTTTGTGTCGGTATTTTCAGTTTTCTTCTTTGGCTGTGAATCATAGGCAATGAAGGCACAAGGCCCCTGTTCAACAAAGCAGACGAGGCCGCCTGCGCGAGGCAATGGTGCTACACCCCAGTTGTATCCCTGACCCAATGTTTCTCGCTTCAGGACACTGCTTTTGATGCGGTAGGAGAGGAATTCCTCGCTGTATCCGAGGGTAAATCCTACCCTTGAAGGTAAAGGGATTAAGAAATAAAGAAAGTAATAAGTTTGAAAACTGATTGTGCAAGGATAAGTAAATGGTATCAGGCCACGTGGAAGAGCTCCCATAAGATGGACAATCCAGGAAGCAGAAAACCGTAAGCAATGGTGAATTCTGATGGACACCGAGCTCGAGATCACGATACTCAATCATGAGTTGTGCGACTGAGAAGAAGAGAACACGAACCATCGAAGCTATTCATTGCGTTTGTTAAATTTTAGTTATTTCTCTGCTAGGAAGGCAAGAAATTAGTTTAGTTCAAAGTAAATCGTTGTCAAACGATAGTTTTATTTGATTTTAAGTTACGGGTATGTGGATTAACATTAACGTTTATTGGTGACATTAGATGGATAATGCCAACGTCACCGAGTCAACATTCAGCTTGCATTCTTAGTCTAGGAACTAATTTCAATTATGTGCACATTAGATGTAAGGGAATTGCACCAATTTATGAGATAGTGATCAGGAGGGAATTTTGGACTCCCGTGTGAGATCAATACGAGAAAAATTTCAATCAATCAATCAATCAATCAATCAATCAATCAATCAATCAATCAATCAATCAATCAATCAATCAATCAATCAATCAATCAATAAATACTGATCTGCATTTAGGGCAGTCGCCCATGTGGCAGATTTCCTATCTGTGGTTTTCCTAGATTTTTCTTAAAGATCGCGAAGAAATTGGAACTTTATTGATCATCTCCCGTGGTAAGTTATTCGAAACCCTAAATTCTCTACTTACTGTATAAAGGAATATTTACCCCATTTGCCCTCTTGTATTCCATCTTTATCTCCATATTGTGACCTTTCCTACTTTGAAGGACATCACTCAACATATTCGTCTACTGATGTCATTCCACGCTATCTCTCCTCTGACAGCTCGGAACATACCACTTAGACGAGCAGCTCGTCTCCTTTCTCCAATGTCTTCCCAGCCCAAACTTTGCAATATTTTTGTAATGCTACTCCTTTGTCGGAAATCACCCAGAACAAATTGAGCTGCTTTTCTTTGGATTTTCCCAGTTCTTGAATCAAGTAATCCTGGTGAGGGTCCCATACACTGGAACCATACTCTAGTTAGGGTCTTACCAGAGACTTATACACCATTTCCTTTATTTACTCACTCTAACCCCTAAATACCCTCATAACCATGTGAAGTGATATGTACCCTTTATTAACTATCATATTTATGCGATCACCCCAAAGAAGATCTTTCCTTATGCTAACGCCTAGGAACTTACAAATGATCCCCAAAAGGAACCTTCACCCCATCAACGCAGTAATTAAAACTGAGAGGACTTTCCCTATTTGTGAAACTAACAACCTGACTTTTAACCACGTTCATCATCATACCAGTGTCTACTGTACATCTTACAACATTATCTAGGCATTTTCCGGCCTTCAAATATATGACTCCCCGTACAACTTCTTCTTCTCTTCTTCTTTTCTAGCCTATTTCAATCCACTGCTGGATATATGCCTCTTCCATGTGCTTCCATCGTCTTCGGTCTTGAGCTACTTGGAACCAGCGTGTTCCAGCCAACAGCTTTATGTCGTCGAGCCATCTCTTCAGGGGTCTTCCAATGCCTCTCTTGTGTCCCCATGGTCTCCAGTGAACAATCCTAGAGGTCCACCTGTTGTAGTCTTGTCGAGCTACGTGTCCTACCCATTGCCATTTTAGTTTTCCTACTATCTCTAGGATGTCTGTTACATTAGTTCTTCTCCTGATGTCCTCTGAACGGATCTTATCCCTAAGGCTGATCCCTAGCATCTGTCACTCCATGGCTCGTTGTGTTCGCTGAAGCTTGCGAGCACTTTCCTTCGTCAGAGTCATCGTTTCCAGACCGTAAGTTGTAACTGGCAGCACGCACGTATTATAAACCTTGGTCTTCAGGTTAATTGGAACATCCTTGTTAGTGAGGATGAATCTTAGTTTTCGGAATGCAGTCCAACTCATACCTATTCTGCGAGGAATTTCTGCACGTTGGTTGTCTTTTCCAAGTTTTATCTTGTGTCCAAGATAGATGTACTCATCGACAGCTTCTATATATTGGTTTCCCGTTTTAAGTGGTCGACTCTCTGGGCTTAGTATTTTCGTTTTATTAATGTTCATTTCCCAACCAATCTTAGCAGAAGCAGTTTTTAATTCTTGGATCATGCTTTCTAGTTCATCTAGATTTTCACTTATGAACAGAATGTCATCGGCAAAACGCAGGTGGTTCAAATATACCCCGTTGATTTTTATTCCTTTATTATTCCAATGAAGGGTTTTGAATACATCTTCCAAGGCAAGGGTAAACAGCTTTGGAGAGATTGTGTCACCTTGTCGAACTCCTTTGCCAACTGGGATTTTATTGGTGATGAGGTCTTCGTCCACTCTGACTACCATTGTTGCTTGATCATAAATGTTTTCCAGAAGCTTTATATACCTTGAGTTTATCATGGCATTTTGAAGTGCCTTCATGATTGCCCAGATCTCCACTGAGTCAAAAGCTTTTTTATAATCAATGAAGGCCAGATGAATCTTGATGTTGTACTCAGTGGTTTTCTCCAGAAGAAGACGAATAGTCTGGATGTGTTCAACAGTTGAGAAGCCTTTACGAAATCCCGCTTGCTCGGCAGGTTGATAAAAATCCAGTTCTCTTGTGAGGCGGTTGGTTACAATTTTAGTCAGGAGCTTATAAAGGTGTGATAACAAACTCACAGGACGATAGTTCTCTAAATTTTCCTTATCACCTTTCTTGAAGAGAAGTATCACTTCAGCATTTTTCCAATTTTCTGGTACTCTTCCAGAGTTAATACACTTGTTCATGAGTATTCTCACGGCTTCTAGCAGATCTCTTCCACCTAATTTCAGCATTTCATTCGTTATTTTATCCTCCCCAGGGGATTTTTTATTCCTTAGTTGTTTAAGAGCACTTTCAATCTCAGCAGTGGTTACTTCCGGTGTTACTTCATGTGTATAATTCTGGGCTAGTTGTTCATCACTGGATGGTTTATTAATGGTTGATGTATACAGCTTGTAGTAGAAATCTCTAATAACTTCAGTAATCTTTTGCCTATCTGTGACTATTTCTCCATTTTGGTTCTTAAGTTTTGTAATTTTTGGTCTTCCTGTAGACATGCTGTTCTTTAAAATCTTCATGTTTTTATTTTCTTCAATTGTCTGTATGATCATGTTATTATTAAATTTCCTTAGATCTTTTCTTATTTCCTTGCGAATGGTCTTGTTAAGATTTTTGTATTCTGCTGTATCCCTGTCCATTGTCTTCCTGTCCTTAATGAGCTGCATGGTATTGAGTGAAAGTCGGCTCTTCTTATTAGTTTTCTTCAATGGGATCTCCTTTGCTGCATTTTGAATACTGACTGTAATTTTCTCATTAAGTTCGTTCACGTCCAAGTATTTCAAATCTTCTGTTGGGTTAAGTTTTTTGGTAAGAGCTTGTTGAAATGATGATTGATGTGTTTCTAAGTCCTCTACTCTTGGAAAAGTGTACCCCCTTGTCATTTTGGACCGTTCAAGTTTGAGGTCAAATGTAAAGGTTGCTCGAACTAGTCTATGGTCGCTTCCTGTATCAAATCTATTGAGAACAGTAACATCTGTACAATATTTCTTCTTGTTGGTCAGGATAAAATCTATCTCATTCTTGGTTTGTCCATCGGGGCTCTTCCATGTCCATTTTCGTTGGATGGGCTTTTTAAAGAAAGTATTCATGCAATAGAGATTTTCGGCTGTGAGATATTCTAGCAACCTTTCTCCTCTTTCGTTTCGATCGCCTAGTCCATATGTACCAATGTTCTCTGGGTCTCCGATTTCCTTTTGACCCACTTTTGCATTGAAGTCTCCAATGATGATACAGAGTTGTGTCTTTTCTGAATTTTTCGCTTTGGTGATATCTTCATACAGCTGTTCCACTGCCTCTTCGTCAGAAGTACTCGTTGGAGCATAGACATGTATGACTTGTATGGAGAATTTACTATTCAATTTGAGGACGATATATATCACTCTGAAAGAGACACAAATCATCTTGTGTATGAATTCTTTGATATTTTTATTGACAAGAATAGCAACCCCATGTGTAGAAGCATCCCCGTTATTACGTTAGATGACATGACCTGATGGAAGGGTCTCAGCTTTTTCTCCTTGAAGGCGAGTCTCACAAATACCCAGAATATCCCATTTTATGTCATGCAGTTCTTGTTCTAGCCTTTCAAGGTCTTCAGCTAGTCTCATAGTTCTTATGTTGTATGTGGCTATTCTTACTTTTTTAGTCGTTCTTTTCGAATTTGGGCCTCCCAAAGAATCCTTGAGGCAGACTGACGTATTGTCAGTGTGAGATTCTGAGTCTTTCACTCTACTCACCTGGGGTAGTTTCGTTTGAAAATTTGAAGTCATAGGAGTTTATGGAAGGTGTTCGGCAATAAAACACCACGCTTGCCAGACGTGTTGGTGAGTTGTGATTCAGCCGCCCCTAACATGGGGAACAGACGCTGTCGGGGTACCGCCACTAACATGTGGAACCGTCGTGCCCTTTGTGTGTTGTACACGTATTAATCCCCATGTACAGGGCTGCCTCTTCCAACATCTCCGCCGTACCGAAGGTCACCCTCTCCGCCGTTGATGTCGTTGAGGTCTTCACTCGTAACCCTGAGCTGGGACCCTTACCAGATACTACACACCGGGTCAGCGTGCTCTGGGACTCGCATAGGCAGGGGCGCCACTCCCTGGGTAGAGCTGCCTCCAAGGAGGGTCTCTACCTGCTATCAAACCCGTTGCCTTATCCTGTATGAATACAGCCGTACAACAATAATTACTAATCCCCAGGTGTATCCCTAGTACGCGAATAGTGATATTGTAACATCTTTAGTACTATAATATAATTCCAAAGTATGATATGTACTCTATACCTTAGTTGCAACCCACTTATTATTAATTAAAAACAAAGGAGGAAGTATTTCTAAAATCACGTAACATACGGTCATAAACCTTACCTTACAAGGTACTCGAGCTTATCTGCTGAAGTGTAACATGCGCTGCGCGAGTCAGCATGCTTCTGATAGCTTCATACGGATAGTCAATTAGCTTATTATGCACTAGACGTATTCATAACACTATTCACTAGCCACCATCGAAGAGTACAGTATTCTTGTGCCATCCTAAAACTAACAATATAAATCTTAAGTAAAATCGTGTCGGCAGTGTGTCTGTATATTGCTTGTTTTGGCGAAATTTTCTGATAGTTACCCGCTTCAGGTGTAATAATGACCGTCTACGTACATTATACCCTTATTGTCTGTTCGTCTGAATTCTTATTTAAACTACTGGATAAGATTCAACCAAACATATTTCAAATCCGCCTCTTCTTCAGCAGGTTTTATCGGCAATATTATTTTAAAATCCCGAAATGGACCGGGAGTTTATAGGAAGTTGGAATTCAAGAGGACAAATTGGTATAAATATTCCTGTACTTTATACCTTGTTCTCTCTTTGCCTCATTTCGTTAATTCTATTCTGTCATTAGTCTCAACTTTATTTGTCATAAACATTCTTTTATTAATATCTTTCCCCTCTGATATCTATAAGGTAACGCCTTCTCTCTGCCCTCCCGACAGATTCAATGAGTAGGAACACACACAGGTGAAAATGAAAATTCCAGCACCACGAAGAAATGGGTCATTCGCATTCCCTATTGATACTGAATAAATACGGATGGAAGGCTCGATGTTTCTTGTTAAAGAGCTAAGGAGCTCTTTTCATTAGGTGTTCTTGACATCATGTGATAGCCAGGAGATATTTTCAGATAGACTGGCTGCCAGAATATTTTTGCTCACTTAGCACCACCGAAGGGCCATGTGTAAAGTACTTTAACTTTATACCTACAGACGCGAGCAACATGCTAAGTGACAGGAGATAATGGGTGCACATAGACAACAGTAAGAGCACTGACAGAAAACTCAAAAATGTCTTAGCTCAAGGATCAGTTCTGTCCCCTTATAGGATGAAGAAGTATGGGTGGACATGGACACACCATTCACTAACCATTGATTGATCTGTCGCACTCCAAAGTGGGTGAAACGGACAGACAAATGGAATGGTGCCGGCTAAGTATGTAAATGATACTGGTTTTAAGCCACACGCAGTTTTTGCCACTTGCGTGGTAACGGAAGAGCGATCCTGCATGCGAATCCCACTGGAGCTTAGTAGACGTGCAGTCTGCGAGGTGCAGCGACGTGAGGTCTTCGATTCTGAAACATGCATCACTGATGGCCACGGGCAGAATATCAACAATTGTCACCGATTGATAGGGATTGGATTTTTGACCTGCTTGAGAAAGGGTTATCTGAGTGGTCTGTAACTTCAAGTGTTGGGCCGAAATGCATGTAATCACACGGTGGAAGCAGCAGTGTTCGAATGAAAGGACTCATGCTCGGACAGCTGGGACAGGATCTATCCCACGAACAATCGTGTGAGAGGATGTCCACAGTATTTGAATATCCACGCAGAGCTCCGAACCACAGCAATGGAGAATCAAACTACTGCGGAACCACAATTGACAAAACGAAGAACCGGTAATCGTTTACGTGCAGTTGGTTTACGATGCCGTATTCCTGTATGAAGTGTTTCACAGACGCTACTAGTATTACTAATCGTTTTTAATCCTCTCCTCCTAGACGGTGACGCCGTCTCTAAGGACAGGAGATTTGTGTCGGAGAAAGAGATGCGCGGAAAAAGTGTGAGTGTTCGTGGCTGTGGCCTCTAATAAAAACTTTCCAGGAGTTTGGCCTAGTGCAGGAAAATGGAAAACCTCAGAAAATCATTCTCAGGACAGCCGACGTGTGTATTTAATGCTTTAAATCAGTGCGTAAATGTATTGTGTTGAATGAGAGTTATGCGATAAGCCTATGTGTGTGATTTATTTCCTCAACATTAATACTGTGATCTTCTGTAGTCATCTGTATTATTTATTTACTGTGTTTTCTATCTTTTATTGTCCGGATAAATTTATTAAATGAAATTAAATACATCACCCACCCCTCAAGTCCATATAATTATTTGTCTATTTTTTTTCAGTGCTGAGGTTTCTTATTTGCCGTAGTTTTTCTCTGATTCTGTACAAACCAAAAGTGGACCCTGTAAACCCCACGTCCCCTTCAGTTCATAAAAGTAATTTGTAGCTTAGTTTCTTCAGCCTTTTGCCTTGAACTTTCATACTGAATTTCACAAATTTATGTGCCGCCGTTTTCCCGTGATGGCGTTGAGCGGAGCCGTTCGATATGGCAACCCTGTTGTCATAAGAGCAATACTGTTTCCTTAACATGGAATGAGCTGTAGTAGGCTAATGGCGGGCTCATCCTGACATTGTTGTGATGAACGTCCTTCTGCAAGGCTCATTCTCTGCTCGAACCAACTTTTATTGTACTTCAGCAATTTGTCCCTTTTTCTACTATATTTTGTCCAGCGTGATCGAATCATAGCACACGAAATACCGACATATTTCCTTATTGACTTGGATATATCCTAGGAGCAATCCTCAAAGCCTAAATGTTCAATTACAACATTCTCAATATCATCGTTCCGCTTATATTCCCTGCTGTTCCTCAACAGTTCGAAAACCGACCTCCGAGTTACAGAGTACATGGCTTCTGAAAAAAATTATTTACTCTCATGGTCGTGCCTGGTCGCAGCAAAAAATCACAGTTTTCTATTCAATAAAGTATAGATAACTCATCCAAAAGACTTTCATTGCGGAAATCAAAGGCAATCCATTTTGAAAGTCAGCTCAAATTTGTATAATTAGATAGCGCTTGGACACCGTATACCTAAATTTTAAGTGCATATTTCGGACAACAATATAGTAATTTTCAGAAAATGCTACATACTGTATAAAAATGCATACCTTCATCTAATATAATCACATTGCAAATTAAAGAAATATTTAGTTCTGATGACTTTACTGAGCCCTCACATAATAATAACTGCCCGCTCGCTTCGCCAGAATATGATGCCCTAACGGAGAAGAGCTACTTTAGGCCTTCGGTGAGATTAGATAATCAGACAGCGCGACTTTTCAATACTTAATTACTGTATCCATGAGTCTTATAAACACGACTCTCAGAAAATGCGCACCAAAGACAAGGGTTGAAAATATTATTTTTGGCCGGCTGGATGATAGAAATTACCCACTGTGCGACGGTGGGGATAAGCACATTTCCATCTCCCGAATACAGAGATGTAGATCCACGGCAGAGCCATCGCCACCCATTCTTTGCTCGCGTGGTCGGCCGGAGTGCATGGACCAGCCGTGGCGACTATTAGGACTAAGCCAACTCTGCAGCCACTGACTTCACAGACTTCATAGCACAAAAGCGTGAGGCTGTCCTAATGTCGCTAGAGGTTACATTAGGCGGACGAATAGAGCAGTGTCATCTTTGGTGAAGAATGGCGCTTCTGTCTTGGCCGAAATGGTCCGTTGCAATTGTGTCCAACTTCAGAGCGGGGAGAGTTGCTACGACGGTGGACGGAGCCAAACCCGGGCATTATGTTATAGTGAGTGATAGGCTCTGATGTGAAATCATCCCATTAGTGATACTTGGGGACACAATGACTGCTCGATATCATGTCGACTGGATTATCGATCTTGTTGTTGTCCATCTTACGGCGACCATTGCAACTGTGATATTTCAGCACTATGCACTGCATCGTTTCCAAGGAACCTCTCCAGTACATTACGCTTATACACTGGCCTCTAGCACGACTAGTTCGAGTAAGACCCCGGAAGCCAAGCTCTGTAAGGGCTATTTCTGTCAGCTGGTGTGGCAGAGAGAGCAGGGCCTTTCAGGGTGCACGCGCCGGTGCATTGCAAGGTGCAAAAAACGACTTCGCCAGGTTGACCAGACTGCAGATCTCCACCCCTTGATTTTGCTGAACAGCGCTGTCTCTCTCTTTCCCTACCCCTGTCTCTCCTCCTTCCTCACTTATTCTACAGTGCTCCACCATCCAAGCTTAGTTGAGCCCCGCTTAGCCGAGTCGGACCGATGCACGGTGCACAGAGCCTCTGCGAGTGGGTTTGTACGCGTGCTGTTTTGGGCGTTTGGGAGACCCCGGAGTGGACAGTGAATGCGATGTTGCTCTTTCTCTCCCTTCCCTATAAACAACTTTGTTTTTATCAAAAGTTAAGTTCTCAGAAGGACATCACAATTAAATTGCCTCGATTGCAAATGTTGAAAAGTTTACAACTCTTAAGCCTTTTCAATCAAGAAATTACTAGCGTTTCGCCCCAGTGTACCAGTGGGCTCATCAGTTGGATTGCTACACCATATCATGCCTCCAGTCTCAAGCAGAATACGGACGCACCGTTTCTAATGAGGGGCTCGGGTGCTGTTTCTTAATCTGTTCTAGCTAGAGCTTCATTGATGATGAGGGTAAGGGACATGTTGAAACGGAATCGGAACTGGTTAGAATGTGACCTGCACCCTTTATAGGGGTGACTAATTTAGGATAACCTTGGGTCGCTTATAGCGGAGACCAAGGGTATCGTAATTGCCCTACGTGGTGATGCGGGGATTGCGTTTATGGGTTAGTCAAGAATAGAATTTACGGGACTTCTTCTTTATTCTGGTTCTATTCTTGTCAATCGTTAGGGATTGATGGATGTCCCGATTCCGTCCAAACCAGTGTGCACCTGAGATGAGGCTCAGCGCACTGTTTTAAATGCGCTACACCTTACCTAGGTGGGTTTTGTCTTCCATTCCCCAGACCGGACACCACTACAAGCCTCCTATGTAGGACAATACAGAGACGGTGCACTAGGCGAAGTATGAGCCTCCTCTTGTATAAATTCCTTCCTTTGGCCTTTATGTAGAAAATTAATTTCCCAGAAACAAACCATAATTTAACTTCAACGATTGAGAACGTTTGAACTTTGTTTTTAGCAGTTGTCATTATTTAACGCACTGAACAGGGATAGGATAAAAATTCATATTCCTACAAAGACGTCATCGAAAATCTCACACTCAATACAATGGAATACTCAGTGTACGAGAGCCAGCAGTACTAGCTATTTAGGTCTCGGTGTTGCCAAGTCGTGCCCAGTGACAGATAAAGCGCGAAGCTAGAGCATTCAATGCTGACTTAACTGAAACTGCTCCAGCGAGAGCTAGGCTAGCACTGTCTTGCATTCACTTATGGGTAACATTCGGAAATCTTCAGTCCTATTGGCTGATGACGGGACGCTTCTTTTTGCAGGTTACAAGGTTACTAGTCCTCCATGAATAGGGACAGAAGAGAGAGAGTTTCACTTGGATTTGGCGACATCTACCAGAACCTCTGAACATACGCTGGAATGGGTCGGCGCCTGCACAACTCTCCTCAGTTACCCCGAACTGTGCACGAACTGATCCCTTTTGTAGAGCAAGTTTGAGCGCATTTCCTCAGAACGTAAACCAGACACTTATTGGCTGTGCAGGATTCAGCACTGTACCAATCTGTGTCGATGTGTACATGCAGAGAAACTTGAACAGAGATACACACCCGTCCGCCACAGTGGTACAGTTTCTATTTTCTTAGTGTTTTGAGAATTCTGAATACTACTGATTTTTAGTTCGTTTCAGTTTTGTTTCATTTGTCAGTATTGTGGATGTATTTCGTTAAACTAGAATAGAAAAACAGTTGGGAATTAAATAAGATACTTCACGCACACATATAGTATATATAAATATTAATATCTATCGACAAATTGCAGAGTCATATGTGTGCTAGTGAAAATTTGTTCATCACCAACGCCTGCCGTTATGCTGGTTGGCACATTTTCTCATGGTCTGCCCCTCCGTTTCTCCCGGTCTTCAGCAGATCTGACCTTCTTTCACATTTTAATGTTGTCTTCCATCTTGAATGTGTTATTTCCTCTCAGTCTCTTTCCATGTACCGTCCCTGCCACCAAGCACTCTCTTGTGATACAGTGCACCAGCCAATTCTTCCTTCACCTTCCGATCTTTCGGAGTATATCTCTTTTCTTCTTTTTTCTCCCACTCTTTTTAGTACCTCTCCATTTCGTACTATATCTTTCCAACACATCCTCTCCATCTTTCACCGTATCCACATTACAAAAGCTTCTGTTCTTTTGCCATACTCTTTTTTGTGAGTCCATGTTCTTGCTCCATATGCTAGCACACTCCAAACATAGGACTTTGCCAGTCTCTTATCTAGATCATTATTCCGAGTTCAGCGTATAAGCCGTCGCCTTCTGGAAGAATGCTTTCCTGACTATGGCAATCTTGGTTTTTACTTCCTTTCAGCAGGGAAAGTCTTTGGTAACGTCAGTTCCAACGTATTTAAAACTGTCCCCTTGGTCAATTTCTTCACCTTCCAATGTATTTGTAATCTGTTCCTGTTTACCTCCGGCGATCACAATTTTCGTACTTTTGTCTATGTTACTTGATTTCTAATTTTTTTCTAGGGTTAATATGCCATTCTCTAATCTTATGAACTCTATCTCAAAACTGTTCCATAATACACAAAGTTCTGATAACACTGTAATAGCGCATAGTGAGTCATCTGGTGACAAACAAGAGTACTGGTCAACAGTGCAACGATCGACCGCATTCAAATCTTTCGATATTATTACAACAACCGTGGTTCAAATCATACAATAACAAATAGAGACCAACAATCCCGTTCACCGTTAGTTTATAAGAATTACAATAGTCAGTTTATAGGTATTATTTCAGGAATAAAGAAATATTAGCTTTTAATTATTTTGGATTGTAGAAATTTGAGATAATTTTTGGTTGTGGTATTTTGTCTTATGGAGTTATTTTATTAAGTTTATGAATTTTTGTTTCAGATGAAGTGGAGGAAAGTCTTCACAAAGTACAAGATTCTCTATAGTTTGTGATTTTGACAGTCCATACACCCTATTATTCTGAAGCACCGAAACGTCGATTTGAAATTCCAGAGTAAATGCGAGGTATTTGGTTTCTCAAGTTATAAGACTATAACGAAACATATATTCTTTATAGAAATGATGATAAAGTCGTCTCGCCATGTTTGCAAACTTGACACGTCGTTCACACGCGCTGCCTCTGAGAGTCTCTTTGTCTCTCGTCATCTACATTCCCAGAGTAGACCACACAAGTGCGTGGTATTTTCCATAAGAAGGACGGCGCTTGTCTGTCGCTGATCACGTACGGAATGTGGCGTGCGGTCTGGAATGCGAGGGGAGGTCGCTGTAGGACACGATAGCTATTTGCCCCTTTATATTTCAAGCAAGTCATTCCCCGTGAGGTGTGCGAATGTGTGCGATAACCTTGTTGCATTCTCTTATTTCTAGTCTCCTCGAATGACGTACAGTTCCACTACAATTTTTTACAGAAGTGTAGGCTTATTTACGATAGGAATGAACGGGTCGATTTATATTTAAAGGCACTTCAAATTAATAAAGAAAATGATGTAGGAATATTACGTTAAAATAGGTGGCTGAATTGGAGATGATGCACAGGACGTAAAAGGAAATTCATGAGTAAGTATAAGGGAATTTTGTGAAAGTACAAGTAAGCTGAAATTTAACAGTCGAATTCACCCGGAGATTGACAGTGAATTTTTGAGTGGAGGCAGATCTCGAGTATCAAAGAGATAGCTTATAGTTTCATATGTAGAAACAAGGCCAATATCACGTTCCCGCCCAGAATGTAATTTATAAAGCAATATCTCCCATCTGTAAACTATCATTCTACGACAGATAATATGCATCGTGATGTAATCTCTCCGTATTCAGATGTATTAGTGATTCATAGTTTGAAACTCACAGTGCTACTTAAGTTTCTTGTGAAATATTTTACGCCAGCAGTTATGAACGATTTCAGAGAACAGGTTGGACAAACGTCTCACCCGAAATGCGTTCCGACAGAGCAGAACACACGCCAAAGTAGGGTAAATCACGCTCTTCTGCTCACTGAAGTTCAGCAACTGAAACACACCTAACCAAATCGTGATGTATTATAATAAGTGATATGTATAGATGCAAAAGAAAAGGAACTGCTCTTGTGAATATCTTTAGACGTGCATCATGTTCCTAGTAGTTTCAGGGTTTAACCATGCTTCTTAGTACAGGGGCACTGCAACCCTGAAGAGCAAGAAATTTTTCATGTTACGGTTTTAGAAGTACATTCTATCTACATTTAATAAATGAAATACATATACCAATAAAATATGACTTCCTGAGACTCAAAGGGGTACCTAACATAATGGCAAAGTACTTCCTATAAAAGTAACTAGCAAATGTACCCGTGCTTCGCTACGGTATTCTACATTGTATACGGATATCGACGTAAATACTGTGCGTGCAGCAAATGAGATTGTTTTAAAATTGCATGTCTCTTAGCCTTATCCGAGAAATAGCATGGGGAGGTCCACATACGTTGTTTCCAATGTAAAGTGAGGGTTGCGGAGTTGTGATGATAACGCCAGGCTCACTTGCCTACTGCCATTCACAATCGAGTTGGCAAGTTTACATTATAATTGCAGGCCCCAATGCCTACTGCGCGGTCACAATCGATTTGGGGAGTTTTAGTTACAATGGCAGACCCATTTCCTACTTTCAGACAGGTTACAGTTGAGGAGTTTTTATTATAATACCAGGCAACATCCCTACCACCAGTCAAAATTGAGTTGTGCAGTTATCATTATAATGACAGTCCCTTTTTACTGCTGCTAGCCAGCTTACTGCCAGTCACACGGAATTAGTGAGTTTCCATGAAAATAGCAGGCCACTATGCCTAATGCTAGTCAAATTTTAGATTGGAACATTTGTTTATAATGGCGGGCACCCTGGCCTAGAGCCAAACACAATAGAGTAGGGGACTTTCGAACAAAACTGCATGATCCCTTGCCTTCTGCAAGACAAATCGAAAAGTGAATTATTCATGAAAATGGTAGGCCTCCTTACTAATGCCAGTTACACAGGAGTTGGAGAAGGACCCCATTCCTACTGCCAGCAGTCAAAGTCGGTGTAGGGAGTACTGATTACAATAGCAGACACATCCTTTCTCGATCGCTACAAATCGACATCAATGAATATATACAGATGGACATACGAAAGTATATGAATGTCTACAATATTGCAGACCTTCATTTACAGATTAACTGCTGCTAAACGGTACGTCATATCGACAAAGGACTGTACCGTAAGGCGCAGTATTTAGCGATCTAAATGGCTGGTCCTATGATATTTTCTCGCATCTAATCTATTCATGGGTCAGATTGAATCAGAAACGTTGAATAGGTTGAAATTTGTGTAAGATTATCTTACATTGCATTACTTTTCGGAT
This sequence comes from Anabrus simplex, assembly GCF_040414725.1. Taxonomy (NCBI): domain Eukaryota; kingdom Metazoa; phylum Arthropoda; class Insecta; order Orthoptera; family Tettigoniidae; genus Anabrus; species Anabrus simplex. The sequence goes on along the minus strand of NC_090268.1, from coordinate 425,483,901 downwards.
AATTATGTGACATAGCATTTGGCTCACATATGGGTACTGGGTGGGCCAATGTTCGTGTAGAGTTTGATCATACTATCTTTCCTGTAAGTGATTGAAATGATGCACATGAGAAGAAAAGGTTTAGAAATTAATTTCCATTAAGGCAGGTAGATTTCCATTAAGTTTGGTTGTGTGTATTTTGAGGGAGTGCAAAATCACGGTTTGGTTTCGTATAAACCCCCAATTAGTTCAGGGATTTAGAAACAATATTTGCCCTAAAACCTCCCCAAAGGATAGGTGGATTCTAAATATGAAGTTTGGTGGAAATATATCCAGTAGTTTTCAAGTTAGAGAAAGGCAAACAGACCAAACAAACAAACAAACTAACTAACAGACACCAAGGAAACCTACCCTTGGACAGATGGATGCTATATATAAAATTTGGTTCAAATATCTTGTTAGTTTTCAAGTTGTAAGAAGTACGCTTTACACACACCCGCTCTTGCGTTAAGTCCGCTGGGATTTGTACCGAAAACCGGTCCGTTAATGATATCTCCCTTACTAAATCCTGTTATCGAAATGAAGCACATGAGAAAAAAAGGTTTAAAAATTAATTTTCATTAAGGCAGGTTGATTTCCATTAAGTTCGGTTGTGTATACTTTGAGGGAGTGCAAAATCACGGTTTCGGTTTCGTAAATATCCCCACTCAGTTCAGGGATTTAGAAACGATATTTGCGCTAAAACCTACCCAAGGACAGGTGGATTCTAAATATGAAGTTTGGTGGAAATATATCCAGTAGTTTTCAAGTTATAGAAGGACAGACAAACAGACAAACAGACAAACAAACAGACAAACAGACACCAAAGCTAAAAATGATGCAGATGGTCATTATTACACCTGAAACGGATAACTGTACCGAAATTTCGCCAAAATAATCAATGTACAGACACACGGTCGTTACGATTTTATTTATATAGATGACGGATAAGCATGAGCACGTTGAAAAGTGCAGACATCCACTTCGAGATTCATATCTCCTAAACGGTTTATGATATTAAGAAACGGTTTGCGCCATCAGACGCCTCATTTATCGCTCTACATGTGTGTTTCTAAACCATTTCCTCGCATCTCCCATATTAAGGGGGTAAATTGAGTTAAAATTTTGAATAGGGCGAAATTTGGGTGCATTTTTAACATTTTACATTACATTTTGCCTACTTATGTATAAGCTAGAATCATGAAATTTGGTACACATATGTCCCTTAATTGTGCCAATGTGCGCACACAACGTGATGATCCTATCATTGTTATAAGTGTGTCAAAGAATAAAATATACTTGTAAAAATCACCAAATTTACGAACAATCCAGAAATACGGCCAAATTTAACGTATAAGGGAGAGAGATACGACAAAATGTCACAGGACCAAAGTTGTAGATCACTCCGAATTGAAGGGACGTTGTGCCATCCGTTTTGTGATACGACTTACCGTTTAGCCAAAAAATAGCTCAGAAGGAATGTCTGCACAGTCATTAAAATTGCCTCCATATTTCGATATCCTTGGGGGTAAAAAGTGAAAAATTTGAACATCTTGGAATTTTCCCGTCGGTTAGGGTTCAAAAGCTATAATTTCACCAAATTTCAATTGTCTACCTCGTCTCGCAGGTTGTGCCGCCATCTTGATTTGGGGGGATGGGGGATAAAAGTGAGGAAATTCCCGAAAATTTTTAAGCCCACGAAACCTATAGGTTATCGTTTTGGATATACTATACGACTGTGTTCTTATACTGAGCCCAAAATTTGAGCCCCCCCAGCGTGCCCCCTTCAGGGAATTTTGAGAATTTCCGATTTTTCTAGGGATCCTGGGGTCATCAGTTTCCCTCGTACCAAGTTTCAAATTTCTGAGATTTCTGGAAGTGCCTCATTAATTCACGTCTTTTTTCATTTTTAAATATTTATATATACATCGCTCCAGCCCGACTTGCTTTTATATATATAGATAGATGACGGATAAGCATGAGCACGTTGGAAAGTGCAGACTTCCACTTCGAGATTCATATCTCCTAAACGGTTTATGATATTACGAAACGGTTTGCGCCATCAGACGCCTCATTTATCGCTCTACATGTTTGTTTCTAAACCAGTTCCTCGTATCTCCCATATTAAGGGGTTAAATTGAGTTCAAATTTTGAATAGGGTGAAATTTGGGTGCATTTTTAACATTTTACATTACATTTTGCCTACTTATGTATAAGCTAGAATCATGAAATTTGGTACACATATGTCCCTTAATCGTGCCAATGTGCGCACACAACATGATGATCCTATCATTGTTATAAGTGTGTCAAAGAATAAAATATACTTGTAAAAATCACCAAATTTACGAACAATCCAGAAATACGGCCAAATTTAACGTATAAGGGAGAGAGATACGACAAAATGTCACAGGACCAAAGTTGTAGATCACTCCGAATTGAAGGGACGTTGTGCCATCCGTTTTGTGATACGACTTACCGTTTAGCCAAAAAATAGCTCAGAAGGAATGTCTGCACAGTCATTAAAATTGCCTCCATATTTCGATATCCTTGGGGGTAAAAAGTGAAAAATTTGAACATCTTGGAATTTTCCCGTCGGTTAGGGTTCAAAAGCTATAATTTCACCAAATTTCAATTGTCTACCTCGTCTCGCAGGTTGTGCCGCCATCTTGATTTGGGGGGATGGGGGATAAAAATGAGGAAATTCCCGAAAATTTTTAAGCCCACGAAACCTATAGGTTATCGTTTTGGATATACTATACGACTGTGTTCTTATACTGAGCCCAAAATTTGAGCCCCCCCAGCGTGCCCCCTTCAGGGAATTTTGAGAATTTCCGATTTTTCTAGGGATCCTGGGGTCATCAGTTTCCCTCGTACCAAGTTTCAAATTTCTGAGATTTCTGGAAGTGCCTCATTAATTCACGTCTTTTTTCATTTTTAAATATTTATATATACATCGCTCCAGCCCGACTTGCTTTTATATATATAGATAGATGACGGATAAGCATGAGCACGTTGGAAAGTGCAGACTTCCACTTCGAGATTCATATCTCCTAAACGGTTTATAATATTACGAAACGGTTTGCGCCATCAGACGCCTCATTTATCGCTCTACATGTTTGTTTCTAAACCATTTCCTCGTATCTCCCATATTAAGGGGGTAAATTGAGCTCAAATTTTGAATAGGGTGAAATTTGGGTGCATTTTTAACATTTTACATTACATTTTGCCTACTTATGTATAAGCTAGAATCATGAAATTTGGTACACATATGTCCCTTAATCGTGCCAATGTGCGCACACAACATGATGATCCTATCATTGTTATAAATGTGTCAAAGAATAAAATATACTTGTAAAAATCACCAAATTTACGAACAATCCAGAAATACGGCCAAATTTAACGTATAAGGGAGAGAGATACGACAAAATGTCACAGGACCAAAGTTGTAGATCACTCCGAATTGAAGGGACGTTGTGCCATCCGTTTTGTGATACGACTTACCGTTTAGCCAAAAAATAGCTCAGAAGGAATGTCTGCACAGTCATTAAAATTGCCTCCATATTTCGATATCCTTGGGGGTAAAAAGCGAAAAATTTGAACAGCTTGGAATTTTCCCGTCGGTTAGGGTTCAAAAGCTATAATTTCACCAAATTTCAATTGTCTACCTCGTCTCGCAGGTTGTGCCGCCATCTTGATTTGGGGGGATGGGGGATAAAAATGAGGAAATTCCCGAAAATTTTTAAGCCCACGAAACCTATAGGTTATCGTTTTGGATATACTATACGACTGTGTTCTTATACTGAGCCCAAAATTTGAGCCCCCCCAGCGTGCCCCCTTCAGGGAATTTTGAGAATTTCCGATTTTTCTAGGGATCCTGGGGTCATCAGTTTCCCTCGTACCAAGTTTCAAATTTCTGAGATTTCTGGAAGTGCCTCATTAATTCACGTCTTTTTTCATTTTTAAATATTTATATATACATCGCTCCAGCCCGACTTGCTTTTATATATATAGATTAAGAAGACTCTGAACAGATCCATTTATCGCACTACTCTCTTGACATTGTTCAAAATACTATTGAAATAATAAATATCGGATAATCAGTGAATTATACCTTTTATCGAAGAATTTTAATTCTGTGCTAGTATGGGTTTAGCAGTTACGAAGACATTCTAAAAGCATAAGGCTATTCACCGCTACACATTGGTGGCTAGGGGTACCAGATCCATAATAGACTATATCTTAACAGACTTTGAATTCAGGAAATCTGTTAGGAATGAACGAGTTTTCCGCAGATTTTTCGATGATACAGACCACTAGCTGATCTGTAGTGAACTAAGTATCTCTAGGCCTAGGGTAGAGAAAGTGAAATATGTCTGCAAACGAATAAGGGTAGAAAATCTCCAGGACGAGGAAATTAGAAAGAAGTACATGGATATGATTAGTGAGAAGTTTCGAACAGTAGACAGTAAGCAGGTTCAGGATATAGAAAGTGAATGGGTGGCATACAGGGATGCTGTAGTAGAAACAGCAAGGGAATGCCTAGGAACAACTGTGTGTAAAGATGGGAAAGGCGAACACCTTGGTGGAATGATGAAGTGAGAGCAGCCTGTAAACGTAAAAAGAAGGCTTATCCAAAATGGCTCCAAACAAGGGCCGAGGGAGATAGGGATTTGTACGTAGATGGAAGAAACAGAGCGAAACAAATAGTTGTTGAATCTAAAAATAAGCCATGGGAAGATTTTGGTAATAATAACCTGGAAAGGCTGGGTCAAGCAGCAGGGAAACCTTTCTGGACAGTAATAAAGAATCTTAGGAAGGGAGGGAAAAAGGAAATGAACAGTGTTTTGAGTAACTCAGGTGAACTCATAACAGATCCCAGGGAATCAGTGGAGAGGTGGAGGGAATATTTTGAACATCTTCTCAATGTAAAAGGAAATCATCCTGGTGGTGTTGCAAACAGCCAAGCTCATGGGGAGGAGGATGATGATATTGGTGAAATTATGCTTGAGGAAGTGGAAAGGATGGTAAATAAACTCCATTGTCATAAGGCAGCAGGAATAGATGAAATTAGACCTGAAATGGTGAAATATAGTGGGAAGGCAGGCATGAAATGGCTTCATAGAGTTGTTAAATTAGCATGGAGTGTTGGTAAGGTACCTTCAGTTTGGGCAAAAGCAGTAATTGCACCTATCTATAAGCAAGGGAACAGGAAGGATTGCAACAACTATCGAGGTATCTCATTGATTAGTATACCAGGCAAAGTATTCACTGGCATCCTGGAAGGGAGAGTGCGATCATTCGTTGAGAGGAAGTTGGATGAAAACCAGTGTGGTTTCAAACCACAGAGAGGCTGTCAGGATCAGATTTTCAGTATGCGCCATATAATTGAAAAATGCCACGAGAGGAATAGGCAGTTTTGTTTATGTTTCGTAGATCTGGAGAAAGCATATGACAGGGTACCGTGAGAAAAGATGTTCACTATACTGGGGGACTATGGAATTAAAGGTAGATTATTAAAATCAATCAAAGGTATTTATGTAGACAGTTGGGCTTCAGTGAGAATTGATGGTAGAATGAGTTCTTGGTTCAGGGTACTTACAGGGGTTAGAAAAGGCTGTAATCTTTCACCTTTGCTGTTCGTAGTTTACATGGATCATATGCTGAAAGGCATAAAATGGCAGGTAGGGATTCAGTTAGGTGGAAATGTAGTAAGCAGTTTGGCCTATGCTGACGACTTGGTCTTAATGGCAGACTGTGCCGAAAGCCTACAGTCTAATATCTTGGAAATTGAAAATAGGTGCAATGAGTATGGTATGAAAATTAGCCTCTCGAAGACAAAGTTGATGTCAGTAGGTAAGAAATTCAACAGAACTGAATGTCAGATTGGCTAGAACAGGTCGATAATTTCAAGTATTTAGGTTGTGTGTTCTCCCAGGATGGTAATATAGTAAGTGAGATTGAGCCAAGGTGTAGTAAAGCTAATGCAGTGAGCTCGCAGTTGCGATCAGTAGTATTCTGTAAGAAGGAAGTCAGCTCCCAGACGAAACTATCTTCATATCGGTCTGTTTTCAGACCAACTTTGCTTTACGGGAGCGAAAGCTGGGTGGACTCAGGATATCTTATTCATAAGTTAGAAGTAACAAACATGAAAGTAGCAAGAATGATTGCCGGTACAAACAGGTGGGAATAAAGGCAGGAGGGTACTCGGAATGAGGAGATAAAGGCTAATTTAGGAATGAACTCGATGGATGAATCTGTACGCATAAACCGGCTTCGGTGATCGGGTCATGTGAAGCGAATGGAGGAGGATAGGTCACCTAGGAGAATAATGGACTTTGTTATGGAGGGTAAGAGAAGTAGAGGGAGACCAAGACGACGATGGTTAGACTCGGTTTCTAACGATTTAAAGATAAGAGGTATAGAACTAAATGAGGCCACAACACTAGTTGCAAATCGAGGATTGTGGCGACGTTTAGTAAATTCTCAGAGGCTTGCAGACTGAACGCTGAAAGGCATAACAGTCTATAATGATAATGTTTGTATGTATGTATGTATGTTGTAATTGTATTTACGAACTAAAATACGTACCAGTCATTGACGTGAAAAAGTTATTTACGTACGAGTTGAGATATTTATGACCGAAGTCAGGTGATTTTCGAATTTAGGAAAGAACAGGCATTCGTGAAATATTTTCCTTTTTGCGAACACTATACTGAATTTCTTCATATTTGCTTAAACAAAGTTAAATAATTGAATGAGAATATTAAAGGAAGTTCATCAGAAAGTTTTTGGATCCTAAGAAAGTGTCCTGCGGTTTTGTCTTCCACCTGAGGTGAAACAAGAAACTATATGCGGGAGTCAAAAATGTCACCAGTGTTATGAAGATACGAAGGGTAACCTTTTATGGTCATCTGAAGAAAATGATCCCGGGGAGTCTGATGCACAAATTTCTCGCTTTACGAGAAAAATGGAAATCTCATCCCCACTGGTTGAATAATGCGGACAGTGACATGTGGGTAAATGACGTGAGATCAGAGAACATAATGAAGAGGACCATATTTAGGAAGAAAACCACGGAACATCTTGCTGGAAGAATAACTGAAATGGAGCCTGAGGTTAAAAAAATCTTTGATTAAAATGTAAACAAAAATGTGCAAACCTAACCGCGTAACCGTAGTCCACAGCTGGCTGTACCTATGTAAATAAATAAATAAATAAATAAATAAATAAATAAATAAATAAATAAATAAATAAATAAATAAATAAATAAATAGTATTAAATAATTATGCTTAATAAAAGAGCCACAATTAAAACAGTCGACTTCACACGCTCATATGAAACATTGCGATCATCAGGTAAGTATCTAACTATGTTATATCGATGGATACCTTTCTTATATTGATATTTGCAAATACATTAGTACTTCAACAACGGACAGCTGGTGATTTTCGGCGAAAAAATCGATAGTGGTATTAACTGCAGGGCAGGGCGGTGGCCAACTTACGACAGTTCCATGATTCTTGATTTACTGGCATAGTGTTTATTACTTGTCAGATGTGTTTAGTTTAATAGTTCTATATTGTTAATCCACAATCCACTGGCTGACACTATTTGGGCACAATCGCAACATTTCAAACTGCTTGGAGTCATGTTTTTAATTTACAGAGCACTGTGGTCTTTGTCATCAGCCCATAGACTCATTTCATTCAGCTCTCCACGTAACTACTACATCCTATATCTGTTCTACTCTGCTTGTCATGTTCATACTTTGGTCTACCCCTATCGTTCTTACCACCTCTATTTCCTCAAAAACAAACTTAACAAGTGCTGGGTGCCTTAAGATGGGTCATGTAATTCTATCTCTTCCTCTCCACAAATTTATCCAAATCGATCTCTTCTCACTAATTATATTAATCAGGGGCGGTGCGTGGTATTGTTTCAGGGTTGCAAAACCCCCAATAATTTCGCACTTCACCTGTCGTCTTTTCTTCTAATGTTTTAGTTTATTAAACTTAACATGCATTCAAAAGCATGTTATTAAAATCAACCATCTTCGGTTGTTCGCTGTATTAATGCTTCGTAACGGACCAACAAACGCTGCTGGCTTCGAATCAAACTCAGGGGGTTTGCTTTCCTACGGCAACTCCCTAGCAGACAGCGCGGCGCAATGTACCTCAGCAGGTAGCATGCTCGCCAGTATCGGTCTCAGGGAGTTGCACGAGACTAGCAAGTCCCCTATCTAGAAACAGTTCCAAATGCCCCCGTTAGATTGCTCTACTCTGCGGAGATTACTTTATTCCTACTTTCTCTCCTCTTGCAAAGGTATTTCTTTTAAATTTACAAATTTAATTGACGTTGTACCGAAGCAGATAGGTCTTCTGGCAATGATAGGATAGGAAAGGGCTAGGAGTTTGAAGGAAGCGACCGTGGCTGTAATTAAGGCACAGCCACAGCATTTGCCTGGTGTGAAAACTCGAAACCGGGAAAACCATTTTAGGGCTTCCGACAGTGGTGTTCGAACCCACTATAACCCAAATACAAGCTCACAGCTACGCGACCCTAACCGCACGGCCAATTTGCTGGGTAATTTCTTTTCTACGCCATACCAGAGCACCCACAATATTACCAACATCTTACTTCAAGGAAACAAAGGACGGCACATTTTCAATTCAGTGAGGCAAAAGTAACTGTACCAGGCTGAGTGGCTCAGGTGGTTGAGGCGCTGGCCTTCTGACTCCAACGTGGCAGGTTCTATCCTGGCTCAGTCTGGGGGTATTTGAAGGTGCTGAAATACGTCAGGCTCATGTCAGTAGATTTACTGGTATGTAAAAGAAACCCGGCATATCTGCGGCTCCGAAAACCTTAAGAAATCTTTAGTGGGACATAAAGCCAATAACGTTTTTATTTTAAGAGTAACTATAGTCTAGTTACAGTGTACAACTAGCCTCTTATTTCCTGCCAGATATATTACAGCTTTAGTAGGAATGTAGCTCATTACTTAACGATAATAGAGTGTCTTGTTATCTCTGTAAGTTATAAAAATGTGACGCTGGAAATTTTGTACAACACCCAACGTCAGATACCGTCAACCGCCACTGATATTAATTATCCATTCATTCGAGATTCTATAAAATAGTGTCACTTTCAGCATTCTTCTACAACACCACATTTCAAAAACTTATATTTTCTTTCTTTCTGAGCTAATGTTTCCGTCCATGTTTCACATCTATACAATGCCATGCTCCAGATGAAAGCGTTCAGAAACATCTTTTGAATGATTATATCAATGTTCGAAGTGAGCAAATTTACTTTCTTAAAAATAAACCTTCCTTCCTTGTTGCGCTAGTCTGCATTTAATATCATCCATAATTCTACCAGCGTTAATTATTTTTCTACCCAAGTAACAATATTCATCTACTTCCTTTAACATTTTATTTTATACTCTAATATTTCCTGCATCACCTGACTTCGTACGACTGCACTCCATTACTTTTGTTTTGTATTTATTTCTTTTCATCTTGTGCTCTTTCTCCAACACTCCGTCCATAGCTTTCAGCAATTTCTATAGACCTTCTGCAGACTCTGATAATAATAACAATATCATCGACAAATCCTAAGAGTTTTGATATCCTGTCCTTGGCTTGTAATTCTTTTCCAAATTCCTCGTTGATTTCCTTCACCTCCAGTTCAATATAAACATTGAAAAAAGAGGGGTGAGAATCTGCAACCTGCCTCACTCCTTTCTGGTTTGCTGCTTAATTTCACTTATTACGGCAAACTGATTTTTACACAGATTATAGATAATTCTTCTTTCTCGGTATCTGATCCCGATCACCTCCAGAACCGCAAATAGCTTGGTCCAATCAACATTATCGCACGCATTTTCTCGATCTATGTATGTGGGCAACTCTTTTTTTAATTCGATCCTCTAACAGCAGACGTAAAGTCAGAATTGCTTCACGTGTTCCTACCTTTATCTGAAGCAAATTAATTTTCTCCCAACTCAGTTTCAACTCGTCTTTCCACTCTTCTGTACATTATATAAGACTGTAAGATGTATTTATTCCATCTGATGAATATGTCTTATACCTTATAGTCATTTTGGTGACAAGCTGTGGGACTAAAGGATAATGTTATTATTTCTGTTCATTTTGGCTGCCAACAATATTACGTATACGTAAAGGGAAGGATTTGGATGCAATATTTGAGGAATTCGGTTCCCAACATTTGAACAACATACTCGTATACTGATTGTATGCATACCATTTCTGAACAACAACCACAATAAACCCTAATTTACTAAGTCACGAAACTAGTTTTCACGCCAGTCCTAAAACGAGGTCCACAGGATTCACACTTTCCTCAGGAAGAAATTATAACTCATGGAAAAGGTCTTGTGTTATATAAATTACCTAGAATTATTAGAATTGCTAATGAGTTAATGAAAATCGTAATCTAACAATTATATTAAATTTAACATTTCATGAACTCTGTCTCTTATAGGCTATTAGTAAACCGATCAAGTACAGAGAGCAAAATGCACTCACACTGGAGGATGCGCATTGTTAAGCGCCATAAATTGTATATCGGCGTTGCGCCTAGAAAAACCGCTTTGTAATTATATTTCAGCTCAGGACTCAGACCAGAAATATTCTGTCATCTCAGGTTCTCTACTGCATGAACTGTATCTACGAATTTTCGCTAAGTGGTAAATGTACTGCGGGTCAGTATTTCTCCCCTCAGCATTGTAACTTAGCGGCATTTCGAGGCGCGACTACGTACAAGGACGGTACTATTCCTATTTTACGAAATTGTTTGTGTACCATCCGCTTGGAACTTATCATTACTCTAATATTAAGGTACTCATTTAAATCTTAAAGCTACACACCTCCTCCACGGCCTACGGACCTCGGCCTTCCAAGCAATCACTGTTCAACCCGAAAGCCTACAAATTATGTGATAGCATGTGGTAAGCAATTGCCTTCCTGTTGAGAGGTAGAATGACCCTACACTGCATCAGTAGTCTTGAATTATTTTGTTACACGAAATTTATATTATTATTTAATTAATCCATTTACCCTCCAGGGTCGTTTTCTCCTCCGGACTCAGCGATGGATCCCACCTCCACTGCCTCAAGGGCAGTGCCGAGAAGGGTGAGATATTTTGTCAATATACAACTGAGAAGAAGGATCAGTACCTATCAAATGTAGCCTCACCTGCTATACTAACCAGGGTCCTTGTTGGGGATTGGAAGATTGAAAGGGATAAACAACGAAGAGGGAAGGAAGCGGCTGTGACCTTAACTTACGTGCCATCCCGGCATTTGCCTGGGGGAGAAGTGGGAAACCACAGAAATCCATTTCTAGATGCCTAAAGTGGGATTAGAATCCCTCTACTCAGTTGATCTACCGAAGCTGAGTGGACCCAGTTCCAACCCTCGTACAACCTTTCATATTTCGTGGCAGAGCCGGGAATTGATCCCGTACCTCCGGGGATGGCAACTAAATACAACAACCACTACACCAAAGAGGAAAACGCACGAAAATTATTTTAGTGTATATTTGCACATTACTCAGCAGTAAGTCAACAAATGCCTTCTTTTCCTTCTTCTTCTTTTGCTTTAGCGTTTGTTCTACACTTACGTATTTGTCAAGGTCATCGTTCGAAAAACCTTTTGAACCTGAATAAAAATGGGTAAAACTGAATATGAAGTAGCACTCGTTCCTGGAATTCTGTTGCATACAATTTCATCATAATAACTGTTTACTTACAGTCTGCTTTACGCCGCACCGACACAAATAGGTCTTATTTGGACAATGGGATAGAAAGGCCTAAGAATGGGGAGAAATCGGCCGTGGCCTTAATTAAGGTACAGCCCCAGCATTATTCTGGTGTGAAAATGGGAAACCGCGGAAAACCATCTTCAGAGCTGCCGACAGTAGGGTTCGAACTCACTATCTCCCGGATGCAAGCTCACAGTTACGCGCCCCTAACTGCACGGCCAGCTCGCCCGGTTTATCATAATAACAATATAGGTTGTTCGCTACGTCTATGTGATGTGCATAGATTTAGAAATGGCAAAGGTCACTTATCCAGCGCTAAGATAAAGTGAAACGTAGTCATTAGTGCTCGAAAAAAGAAAAACACAGCGATAGGAGCATGTTCAAGTTAACAGTATCGAACCCGAAACATTCAGGTGGATATATTTTATGTTATCCATTCTGCTATACGTGCATATCTTCTCATTTTCTGAGAGAAATAGTTTCAATAATTCCCAGACTAGCGCATATCCAAATATTCCCTGTGCACATTTCCTTAATTCGCCACATAAGGCACATAAATAATTAAATGAATAAATGAGTAAATATGTAAATAAAGTACTGCAGCACAATGACAATGATTGCGAAAGAAAGCTGAGCAAAATTGTCTCACGTTTTATTAACGAAAAGTTCATTTATCCAATTTGTCAGCATTCAGATCCGCACGTTAAATGCATGTAAGTTGAATAAGCTCTATACTGTTCTCATCATTGGGGAATTTGTTGATTCCTTCCTGAAAAGAACGGTCACCATATTTCGATAAAGACTGATGGAGAAAGTCCAGCGAGTAAAACATATATTTATGATATTCAACAATTTCACTTTTTAAATAAGTTAACGTTTTCTAATGCACTATTCGACAACTAAAAGACTTTGGTGTAAAATGCATGTCGTCACTACTTGTAGTTCGGGAGCTTGAATTTTGTGAATGATAGAGTTTAGGTTATTATTATTATTATTATTATTATTATTATTATTATTATTATTATTATTATTATTATTATTATTATTATTATTATTATTATTAATTAGAGGGTGGATGTTAATGACCAAAAATCATTGAAATTGAGAATGCTATACAATAAATAAAAAATAACTTCTAAATATTTGACCAAACTGAGTTTCTTTTTCTTTATTTGCAAGTTCCTTTACATCGCACCGACACCTTTAGGTCTTAAGACGACGATGGGGTAGGAAATAGCTAGGAGTGGAAAGAAAGTGGCCACGGAATTAATTAAGGTTCAGCCCCAGCATTTTTCTGGCGTGGAAATGGGAAACCACGGAAACCAATCTTCAAGACTGCCTACAGTGTGATCTCGAACCCACTATCTCCCGAATGCAAGATCACAGCTGCGCGCTCCTAATCGCACGGAAACTCGCTCAGTTGACCAGACTGCGTAGCAATTGGTTTAGAAAATGTATATCCGTGTTCTATTCACTGTAGAGTTCCTTTGTTTACAAAAATAATTATCTGCTAATTTACTGCGCAGTTTGTAAGAAAAGCGCCCTCTTATCATAAGCACGTCTTTTCCAATTTAATTCACTACCTGATTTAAAATACACTCTGTGTTGATTTCACGTTTAACATTTGTCTTGCAAGGAACTACAGTACCCACTTGGGAGGATAATTATATAGGCCTACTAAAGCGGAATGGTATTGTTTTCAAACACTTTTCCTTCCATTCACCTTGGCCTTGCTATACACGGGGATGAATGACTGGCTGTAGGGGAGGATGCGACACCTGCTGCATTGCTTGTATTTCAGACATGTTACGAAATACTTTCTCCTAATTATAGAACTCTGTAATGTGTTACTGCACATATCTCAAAAACACAAGACTAATATATACTTTCCTTGCCCTTTACTAGTCACCAAAAACAGCTGGTCACTTTGCTTGGCCTTGAACGGTATTTATCAAGTTCAACCATATGCAAGGAATAATAATAATAATAATGTTATTTCTATGTCCCACTAACTAATTTTGTAAGAAAAATGTATATTATACAGATACTCGTGCATTTTTTTAATGAATTGAAATGAAATGGCGTATGGCTTTCAATGCCAGGAGTGTCCAGATGCAGGTCTTTTCATTTGACCCCATAGGCGACCTTGCCCGTCGTGATGAGGACGAAATTATGATGAACAAGACACAAACACCCAACCCCCGTGTCAGCGAAGTTAGCCAATTATAGTTAAAATTCCCGAACTCCCCGGGAATCGAACCCGGGACTCCTGTGAAGAAAGGCCAGCACGCTAACCATTTAGCCATGGACCCTAACTGGACTTTTCTAATTCTGATAATAATGAACACATGCATGAAAAAAAAGAAGAAAAACCTTCCAAAATGCTATGTATGGTCCCAAGGATTTCTTAACGCACAAAATGTTGACTGATCATCTCTAACAGGCAAAAACATGCAATGAACTGCAAAATATAAACGCGTAATTATCCTTAACGTTCTAATGCAAACGCAAAAATTGTGACATTTGAACAATATCTGCCCACTTATTATTATATTTATGATTGGTCAAGTCATGACTCAGCGATGACCATGTGAATTTATTATTTTAGGTTGACGAATGAAAGCACTATTTTTATTACGCATATTGCCTTCCCGATATTTAAGTAAGAACCAGCTCGCTGACTGTATGGAAGTAGAAATTTAGGATCAGGGTGAAATCCACGCTATCAATCAAGGATTAAAACGTTTCATTAGTGAAGTATATGTCCTTGTCGTACAGGGCACAGTTGGCAGGTGCTTAAAGCAGAAGACGTCTCTCGAGATACTAGCGTCCTATAAGCCAAACAAATGGTCGCGATCAACGTGGATTGAGGGCACCCACTTGATGGAGTGGCTCGCTTCAATTCACCGGTCCAGTCGGCAAATCCCCCAGCGCACCGCAAACACCACTCCACAGACCACGGCAAGGTCGGACAATGGGACTGTAAAGATCACACAAATCACTCGGAGCACCAGGCGCGTGTATTTCACAAGACCTCTGGTCACTATCGGAGAGTTATGGGAGTGGTCATTATCCTCTCTACTCTGCCCTATATTTCATGACTGGGAAAATGAGGCTATGCAAAAAATATCGCTGCCAATGAAATCAAATCTCATACTTCAAAAATGTTTAAGTCCACGACGAGGTCGCGAAAGGGCAACATACTTGTGGTGGGGAAACGGTGAAATCTGGCCTCGGTCCTGTTCGCTCTATTCTTTTTTTATATTCCTCTTCTCCTTACTTTTTCTTTAGGTCCTGCCACAGTAAGTGCCTGAATGTCACAACTGAAAGGAATTCTTGATTAATAATGGATATAAATTCAGTACTCAGCTCAAAGGTTGGTTGTATCCTCAACAGCTCCAACATTGCTGTATGATGGCCTAAGCATCACTGAAGAGGAGTACTAGCCAAATTAGGAGTGGCATACTTTCCCGTTTATTTCCTCACTGAGGTAGATGGAGATGACCTGGGGGAGTCATTAATTCAACCTTGTGACTCTGGCTAATAAATGGGGGGTGAGATGCGAATATAAAAACTCAACAAGAGAGTTCTCTCAGCCTCTCTCACCCTAATTCTCAATAATTCTACGTACAAATGGTGCCCCTGTTAAGCTCAGCAACTCAGTGGAAGGTTGGGTATCAACCCCAGCGTGAATCTGGATCAGCGAGCCGACAGGACGTGGAGGACAGTGGAAGGCAACGGAAAACCACCACTGGCAGTATCTCTCAAGACGTTCATGAGATGGACCTCTTTGTAAAATATTCCGGAGGTAAAGATTACCCTCAATTGGATCTCCTGGAGGGTGTACAACGAGGTTTTTGAAATGTGGAAGGAAGGAGAATAAGAAAGAAGAGTATTGTTGGGGATAGGGACGTGGAGTGTTATAACCCTTTTACAGGAAGGAAAATAGAAAACACTAAATGTGAGGGGAAGAGAAATAATTTGGATGTACTTGGAATATGTGAAAAGAGATGGGGTGGATATTGAGAACTAGAAAGCTGTGACTTTCGAATGTACTCTTCGGGTGAAGATAAAAATGGATTGTATGGAATTGGAATACTGATTGGAAACGACTGAAGAACAAAGTTATGAAGGTTGAATATATCAATAGAAGGATAATGATGATAAGACTGAAAGTGAAAAGAAAACACTTAGTGGTCATTCGAGTTCATATGCCGACCTGTAATCATTCTTATGAAGAGGTATAATAGTTACGGGAAGATAGATCAACTCATAGAGAAAGAGGAAAAGAATGCATTTATTGTTGTAATGGGTGATTGGGATGCTGTTGTTGGTGGAGGTTCAGATGGTAAGATCATTTATAACTTTGGATTGCGAGACAGAAATGAGAGGGAAGAAAGGTTGACTGAATTCTGTAATGAAAACTGCATGG
Organism: Anabrus simplex; assembly: GCF_040414725.1. Lineage (NCBI taxonomy): Eukaryota > Metazoa > Arthropoda > Insecta > Orthoptera > Tettigoniidae > Anabrus > Anabrus simplex. The sequence continues at coordinate 425,467,667 of NC_090268.1, read as the reverse complement.
TAGTTGGAAGCACTTTGTTTGACAACCACAATAGGAGAAGGTATACTTGGATATCTCGATTAGATGGCAAGAAATATCAAGTTGATTATATAATGATGCAACAACGGTATAGAAACTGCCTAAAGAATGCTAAATGTTACCCAGGAGCAGACATTTATTCTCACCATGTATTAGTTGTAGCAGAGGTACTAATTAAACTGAAAATGACATGGAAAGGAAAGAAGAGAGAAGAACTTAATATTGAGAAACTGAAAGACAAAGACAAGTGAGGAGAACTAGAGGATGAGTATTGTAACAAAAATACGTTAGGCAATGAAACAGAAAGTGAAGATAGATGATGGGAAACGTTTAGAAATGGGATAAAAGAAGCAGCTAAGAAAGCACTTGGAGCCAAGGAGAGGAAAAGGACAAAGAAGGAATGGATAACTTCAGAAATGATAAGTAAAATGGAGGAACGCAGGAAATGGAAAATAGTAAATACGGAAGAAGCAAAGCGTAACTACAGGAAGTTAGATCATGAACTAAGAAGAGAAACAGAGAAAGCAAAGAAGAAACGGTTGTCAGAAAAGTGTGATGAAATAGAGCAACTGGAGAAAGAAAGGAAATATGACTCGATGTACAAAGAAGCAACAAAGAAAAGAGAAGGAACAACAGCAACAAGGAAACAGAGGCTACAGATGGCACAATGACATATGAACCCCAAGAAATAACTAAAGGGTATGAAGAATACATACAAGGGCTATATGATAGGGACAACCGACCACATGAAGAAGACCTTGAATTAGAGGAGGAAGATATGGTTAAAGTGGATGATAAAGGGGAAACTATAATGGGAAGAGAGATCGAAGCATCACTGAACGAGATGAAAAATAGAAAAGCTATGGGAATAGATGAGATTCTTGTTGAACTGTCAAAAGTGTTAAATAACGAAGGAAGAACGGTCTTGATTGGATTATGTAATCAAATATACACGACAGGAAAATAGCCAAAGGACATTACTGAAATCATATTTTTCCCCATGGAAAAGAAAAAGAACAGCAAAAAATGTGAAGAACATAGGACATTGAGTCTAATTTCACACGCAGTCAAAGTCTTACTGCGGGCGCTCAACAGAAGCATATATGGAAAGCTGAATAATTTTACAGGTGAAGAACAATTTGGTTTCAGGACAGGAGTTGGAACAAGGGACGCCATTGGGCTTCTGAGGGTGATAGGAGAGAGGTACATAGAGAAAAACAGGAAGGTTTATGCTGTATTGATTGACCATCAGAAGGCTTTTGACTGTGTCGGATGGGACAAATTGATGACAATCCTGAATAAACATGGAGTTCATTGGAGGGATAGAAGGAAGTAAAGAATTTGTATTTAAACCAGAGAGCAAGAGTGAGAATAGGAGATGAGTTGAGTGAAGAAATTGAATTAGGAAGAGGTGTAAGGCAGAGCAGCTCTTTATCACTGACACTGTTCAACATCTATCTCGAAGAAATAATGAAAGTTTTAATGGAAAATGTGGAGTTTGTGTTGGAGTTATGAGAGTTAAATGTATAAGATTTGTGGATGATATGGTTGTGATGGGAGAAAGCGAACGTGAAATGATACAAATGTTACATAAACTCAACACGAAAATGTGGAATGAGAATGAAGAAGAAGAAGACCAAAGGTATGATAATTGGAGGAAAAGCTAGAAGTTGTCGTATTAGTATAGGGGGATAAGAAATAGAGCAAGTCAGTAATTCAACTATTTGGAAAGTATGATCAGAAATGATGTGTATTGCACGACAGAAATTAAGAAAAGAATAGCCATAGCAAAAGAAGGCTTTAAGATAAATTAAAATTACTTTGTGGACCACTAAACAAAGATTTGCTACGTGTTATGTTTGGAGCATAGCGCTGTATGGTGCAGAAATTTGGACATTGCGAAGGGAAGATGAGAGAAGATTGGAGACACTAAAGATGTGGGTATGGAGGAGCATAGAACAAGTAAAATGAGAAGACCGAAGAGTTGGAGAAGAACGAAGTATGTTTCAAATCATTTGAAGGAGAAATGGTTCGGACATTGTATGAGGAGGGGCTGTTTACTGAAAGAAGGAATAGAAGGAATGGCGAAAGGCATGCTAGGAAGTGGAATCAAAATATATCAGTTGTTGGACAATATCAAAAGAAATAAACATTCGAACATCACAAACTTGGAGCAGGACAGGCAACATTGGAAAACAAGACCTGCCATAAGGCAGAATACCTAGACGTTGATTACATATCAAACTCTTTTTGTTTTCAGGAACAGAAATCTTAATCTATTCCAACAAGACCGGGCGAGCTGGCCGTGCGCGTAGAGGCGCGCGGCTGTGAGCTTGCATCCGGGAGATAGTAGGTTCGAATCCCACTATCGGAAGCCCTGAAGATGGTTTTCCGTGGTTTCCCATTTTCACACCAAGCAAATGCTTGGGCTGTACCTTAATTAAGGCCACGGCTGCTTCCTTCCAACTCCTAGGCCTTTCCTATCCCATCGTCGCCATAAGACCTATCTGTGTCGGTGCAACGTAAAGCCCCTAGCATTCCAACAAGATGATCAATAGTCAGGCATATTCAAATTTAAATCTTTAAAAAGTAATCCGGTAACCTTTTGCTATGTCTTTTACCTTTTAACGACTCCGATAGGTTTTATTGCGCCGATTAAACGACCTGTTAAGGTAAAGCCCCAGTATTTGCCTGTGTGCCTATGTGAAAACAGGGGAGACCATCTTCAGGATTGTCGACGGTGGGGAATGAAATCCCTCCTCTCCGAATGCAAGCTTACAGATTACATGAGAGCCAAGTGATACACTCCACGGACTCTGCTCGATCGATGAATAACCTTCCTTTATTTAAGGTCAATATAGGCCACTTATAAGTACTCCGTAATTTCTGTGTAATATATTTGGTCAGTAACCTGTTGACTATAGAATCTCTTTGACCGGGCTGAGTAGCTCAGACGGTTGAGGCACTGGCCTTCTGATCTCACCTTGGCAGGTTCGATCCAGGCTCAGTCCGGTGGTATTTGAAAGTTCTCAAATACGTCAGTCTCGTGTCGGTAGATTTACTGGCACATAAAGGAACTCCTGCAGGACTAAATTCCGGCATCTCGGCTACTCCGAGAACTGTAATAGTTAGTGGGACGTAAAAGTAATAACATTATTATTTTACAATTTGCTGTACGTCGCATGGACACAGGTAGGTCATATGGCGACGATGGGAGAGGAAATGTCTAGAATTGGGAAGGAAGCGGGTGCGGCCTTAATTAAGTTAAATCCCCAGCATTTGCCTTGTGTGAAAATGGGAAACCACGGAAAACTATATTAAGGGCTGCCGACAATGAGATTCTAACCCGTTATCTCCCTGATGCAAGCTCACAGCTGCGCGCCCTTAATAATAATTATTATAACTATTATTATTTAGTATATCTGTAATGAAACAGCATGACTTTATATTAAAACAAAACGGTTATTTCCCTTGCTTTTATTTATGGCATTTTGTAAGTGAATCACATATAATGGTACTTTGTGTAAAAAATATTCCAAAATTAATTTTTGAAACCAAATCATGGGAATACACATTTCCTAAAGGTGAATTATTTTTGCAATTAACAAAAATGAAATGTTCCTTTTGTAATGTCCACCTAAATTTAAAACTCAGATAAAAGATGGTCGGTATCGCTATATGTTGTGAAAACATAGACCTTCAAGGATATATCAGTGAAACGCCTGGAAGACTTTCTAATGTGGACCCACCAGAGGACGCTCAGAATTTCGTGGGTTGCTCGACTAACAAACCAAGAAGTACTCAAGTCGGGAACTCATTGCAACAATAAAGTGCCGGAAGATTTTTTTTACCTTGGCTACATCTTCTTAAAGTCTGATTCCAAATTTTACAGTGGATTGTACAAGGCTAAATACAGCACAGGGTCAGAGAAGTGTCGGGAGGACGTGTACATGATGGCTTGAATTCAATGGAATTCACAGTATTGAAAGACTTTTCTATCTAGCAAGAGATCGCACACATTCGCCACAGTGATCGCTAACGCCAGGGAGATCTGATATGATATTTCGACATATAAGAAGAATAATTCTTGTTTCTTTCGAAAATTCCAAAGCGACACTTATCGGCTTGTTGCTAATTTGTGAGTATTTATTATATTGTAATAATTAGGGAAAGGATATCTAGGCACTAATAACTTAGAATACAAACGTATTTATGCTAGGCGAATGTGTCTTCTACCCACAAAACGGGTCTCCTGGAAATTTGCATAAATATTATCAGAACCCCTAAAATATATGCAACCCGGTTACAGAACTGCAGGGCGGCTAGCTCATACTTGCCCCTGTTCAAATACATTTGCTTTCTAACGTATTAGTGCCTAAAATCCTGTATACGTCTGTAACTGTACAAACAGGTTGTTGTTGGGTCATCAGTCCTTAGACTGTTTTTGTGCAGCTCACCTTGCCACCCTATCCTGTGTTAAACTTTTTTTTTTTATGTAACTATTACATCATGCATCTGCTCAAATCTGTTTGTCATATTCATACCTTGGTCTACCCCTACCATTTTTCCCATCTAAACTTCCCTGAAAACACAACTAAACCTGATCTGGATGTCTTAAGTTGTGCCCTATCATTCTGTCCCTTTTTCTCGTCAAATTTAGCCTAATCGATCTCCTCTTACTAAATCGCTTCAGTACCTTTTCATTCGTGATTCGATCTATCCAACTCACCATTAGCATTTTTCTGTAACTCTACATTTCAAAAGCTTCTATCCTCTTTCTTTCTGAGCTAGTTATCGTCAGTGTTTCACTTCTATACAATGCCACGCTCCAGACGAAAGACTTTGAAAATATCTTTCTAATTTCTATGTCAATGTTTGAAGTGAGGAAACTTCTTTTCATAAGAAATGCCTTGCTTGTGCTAGTCTGCATTTTATGTCCTCCTTACTTCTGCCATCGTTATTCACTTTACTGCCCAAGTAACCATAATCATCTGCTTCCTTTAAGACTTCATTTCCTAATCCACTATCACCAGCTTCACCTGACTTCGTTTGACTGCACTCCATTACTACTGTTTTGGAGTTATTCTTTTTCATCCTGTACTTCTTACCCAAGACTCCGTCCATACCAGTCAGCAATTTATATGTATCTTCTGCAGTCTCGGGTAAAATAATAATAGCATCGGCAAATCTCAGGGTTTTGATTTCCGCTGTTTGGATTGTGAATTCCTTTCCAAATTCATCTCTGATTTCCCAAACCTCCTGTTCTACATAAACATTGAAAAGGAGGGGAAACAAACTGTAGCCTTGCCTAAATCCTTTCTGCTTCTTTTTTAAAGCCCTCGATTCTTATCACTGCAGACTGATTTTTATACAGATTGTGGATAATTCATCGTTCTCGGTATCTGATACCGATCACCTTCAGAATCTCAAGTAGCTTGGTCCAATCAACATTATCGACTGTCTTTCCTAGGTATACGAACGCCGTGTACAAACGGGTACGTGAAGATAAAACAAATGTTCATGGAATGTTGAGAAATCAAAAATTTGAAAATTATGTTCGAAGTATCGAAATGTAGTAAAAGCAGAAAACGGGGATTATCAGAGTAAATACATTTTAACCACAATAGGTGAAATATTTTTAACATAGGAGAAGCGAAGAAGTAAAGTTGTTTAATGACGAAGAACTTTAAACAAAGCCTCTTAGGTCAATAGGCTGAGTTTAGTATACATTGACGCTAAAACACATCCAATTTCTGGTTTATAGGGTTGTTTACTTGTACTCTGAGTGCTCCTACGTCCGAGCTCATCCTTCTTTCGCAGTTGTTAAGAGCACAATCTCTGACGAAATATTTACATTCAAATGAGATCAGACTTTAGCGCGACGTTTACTGTCTTCCAAATTTACAATTAAAATATCAATTTAAATGCATAGCTTCATCCCGAAGATTTGAATTCCGATAAGGAATAAACTCTCGTTCGTTTAGAGAAGAAAAACTCTCGGCCTTAAAAAGTGTCATGACTATAACAGGACGAAACTAAAACCTGGAACCTATTTACATTCTCTTATTGGGATGGAAAATTGTATTGCTCATTATAAACTAAGGGTAACATGATTATTAAACATGTGTATTGAAAATGTGTCTAAAAGCTGAATAGCCGCTTCACGACTGAATGTTACCCGATGCATTGACGACGTACTTCCTTTTATTTAATATGAACTGGCAAGAGAACAGTTACTGGGGATAACAAGGCAACGTATTATCTGAGGTCTGAGTTCATTCCCCAGCCAGGCCAGGTACTCTTGCCTGGGCTTGAGAGAAGGTTACATAAAAATAAATTGAGGAGCTACCTGAAGTTGAGGCAGTGGGCCCACTGTAGAAAGACAATAATTACTGGTGAGAATATTTTTGTACAGACCATGCGTGACATAGTAATCTGTATGCCTTCAGGCTGCGCAGTGGCGTTTGGTAGGCAAAGGCTCAGCAGACTCTAGCACTATAGAATTAGGTTTCGTATTTATTAACCACCTTCTTGTTATTTTACCTGTCAGCTGATAAGAGTAAAATCGTCTTCGCGTTTCCCAATTTTGCGTAGAATTTGAATCATAAGAATGTGGCATTTCACTTCAGAAATCCCACATGAGCTGTCAAGGGTTCTAACTTCTATAACATTTTTTAGTATCCTGTGATGGTGTAAGTCCGCTATCAAGTCTTTCCTTTAGAATCCAGGTGTCTCAACTATTTTTTGAAGCTCTTCGTAGTTATTGTAAGAAGAAGAAGAAGAAGAGTAAGGACGCCCTACCTCAGGACTATGGTCTAGGCCCGATGTTCCTCAGAATTTGTAGAAATGATCACTCACTTCAAGCGGCTTCTTGAAATTTTATCTATGCAGGTAATCGTGTCACGGATGATAATGGAGAGACTTTTAAGACTTGAACAGAATATCTCAAAAGAATACTCAGCAGTGAAGACTTTACCACAAAGATAAGCTAAGGTGACATCCATCAGAAAACATTAATTTCTGCCTTCCACCTGAAGAACAAGGAGGCAACAATAATGTCACCTATGGCCAGATAGAAGATTACATTTAAAGCAGACTCCACTACAAAATCTTCGACATTAAACAGAAAGTATCAGGCAGTAAAACTGAAAAGTTATTGATAGGAGTGAGGAAACGTAGCTTTGGATTAGTTATTTACTATCCAACTATAGAATATGATCGCTCTGTCAGGAGCAGATTCTGACTTTGTGAGCGAGGATTGCTTCTTATGTCCTGGGACTATTATGTTTCTCTCGAAATATCTCGAACACAGGAAATGTGTTAGGTAGACTGTATTTGAAAATGTATGGCATGGACTTTATAGAGGTGACACCACATAAGGCAGAGATGCAGGAAGCTCTGTTAATGGAAGAAACACAAACAGTGCATTTCGTGATCGATTTATTTTATATATTCTCGTACAACCAGGATACGGCCACAATTACGTAACCCACACAGGGACGCAACGAATGCGATACGCACCAACCTGCCAGAATAATGGTTCGGGCAACCTGAGTTAAAATGAAAAACAATTATGAATAACAAATATAAAATTAATTAGAGCATAATTTTTACAATTTGCTTTACTTCGCACCGACACAGGTAGGTCTAACGGCGAAGATGGGGCAGAAAAGGACTTTGGAGTGGGAAGGAAGCGGCCAGTGCCTTAATTAAGATACAACCCCAGCATTAGCCTGGATTGAAAATGGAAAACCACGAAAACCATCTTCACGGCTGCCGAAAGTTGGATTTGAACACACTAACTCCCGGATGAAGGCTCGCAAGTAGTGGGCTATGAGAGTTCTAAATCCGCTGAGTAGTGTATCAATGCAAGTTCCAATGCAAGGTCATTGACCCTCAGTACAGTAGGTGAGCAATGCCGATTTGAGAATTTTGCATAAGAGTGCGAGCCTAACCTCACAGTCACTATCGTTACTGTAACGGCTAGTCGACCTACCCGACGCCTAAGAGAGCGAGCCAAACCTCACATCCGCCATCTTGAAGGGACTATCCTTAGTTTTACGGCAAGATGCCCTTCCCGACGCGAATTGCACAAGATGGCTGCTATACACAGCTCCTTACGATACGGCCTAGAGGTGCTTGCGCAAGATGACAGCTATACAAAGACGCTAATGAAAAAGATGACGGCCATGGGCGATTTGCAGAAGATAGCGGCTATACGCGGGCTTTTATGCAAAAAGATGACGGCTATGGGAGGATGCACAATATGGCGGCTACACTCGGGCTTTCATGGAGAAAGATAACGGCCATGGGCGATTGCACAAGTTGGCGGCTATTCATGAGCTCATATAGAGAAAGATGCCGACTATGCGTGATTGCGCAAGATGGCGGCTATACATGGGTTCTTCTATACATGGGCTCTTATTAGAACACCTAGTGCTATAACAAAATACATTGGTTACATTTAAGCCCCTAGGAGTCAAAAATTTTCAGTTAAACATGTAAATTGAAATTTCGGATCGGAAATGTACTATTTGAATCAGTTGGCATGGGTTATAAGCATGTAGTTCATGCGGAAAGTGAAATTCAAAAGAACGCCTAGTGCCATAAAAATACATTGGTTACATTTAAGCCCCTAGCAGTCGACCAAATTATCGGATAAACATGTAACTTGAAATTTTGTTTCGGAAATATACTATTTGAATCGGTTGACAAGGGTTATAAGCATTTAGCTCATACAGAAAGTGTCATAAACAGTTTGCGTAGCGCTGTAAGGAATACATTGCGTACATTTAAGCCCATAGCAGTCAAACAAATTATCGCTTAAAAATGTAACATGAAATATCGGTTCGGAAACATATTATTTCAGTCTGTCGGCATAGGTTATAAGCTTGTAGCTCACGCAGGGGCGAAATGAAACTGAACGCCTAGTGCCATAAGAAATACATTAGTTACATTTAAGCCCTAAACAGTCAAACAAATTATTGGATAAACAGGTAACTTGAAATTTCGTTTCGGAAATATAATATTTGAATCTGTTGGCATGGGTTATAAGCATATAACTCATGCAGGAGGTGAAGTAAACAGTTCCCGTAGCGCTATAAGAAATACATTGCTTATATTTAAGCCTCTAGCTGTCGAAAAAATTATCGGATAAACATGTAACATGAAATGTCGGTTCGGAAACTCATTATTACAATCTGTTGGCATAGGTTATAAGCTTGTAGCTTATGCAGGAGCGAAATTAAACAGAACGCCCAGTGCCTTCAATCGAAAAAAAATCGTGCTACTCATATGATAGGGAAAGGAACTCAGGGGTCACATCTTATTAGAAGGGCAAAAGGGTAAAACGACTTTTCTTCCTTCTTCTTCTCCTCCTCCTCACTCTTTTCCTAGGGATAAAGCGCTAACGGGTTAATGGGCTAAAGGGCTGATGGACTAATGGCCTAATGGGCTAATGGGATAAAGAGCAAAAGGGCTTATATTTTTGTAGTATTTAGGATGTCTCACCTCTCTTTATCCGGGATTGAGACCGGCTCTACAGCTAGAGGCGGAGTTAACACCCTAAGGATGGGAGATTGCCGGAAAAGAGTCTGAATCAGTATAGGTAATCGATCTACTTTATGCTACAGAAGGATGACATAGATTAAGGTGAATGTGAGGGCTGGGAATGTGGGAGGATTTTTATGCTGTTGTGCTGTCGATAGAGAGCTTACAAGTAAGGTCTTTACTTTGAAGACATGTTACTCAATAATACCCACACAACGTAATTCTTGCTCTATTTCCATAAAAACCTGTTTTATACTTTGTGCAACCAGCATCTAGATAGGCTCCTAGAAGTTGCGAACGTTTTACGAGTAGGTTGGAGACTTTACAATATCTTATGTCTACATAGTTTAACAGAGGCTTGTTGTGAACTTTGAGCCTATATGCAGACAGTTGATATGTAGGGACTTGTTTCAATGTAATACGTGCTTCAGCAGTAGCGTTTCCAGGTACAAACTTAACTTGTTTCGATAGCAATGAAGCGTTGACATTTTCTTCCACTGCATCTTGCATCTCTTCTTGAGATGTTTGCACTGCAACAGAACGTGTAGTAGGCTTAGAAAGTGAAGTAAAATCGTAAAGCTCTAATGGCAATGAAAAATTGAGATCTTCCTTTTCCTTTTCTCCTCCTTTTCCTTTATTATCACTATTATTATCAGACTCGTTATTCTTATTATCATAATCATGTTCTTGCTTTTCTTTATCTCAAAATTTGTGCTTAGTAACAGAACTTGTAGCAGGACTAGACAACAAGGGAGAATTAAAAAAACTCTTGCAGAGGTGTACTTTTTAAAAACAATTCAGTGTCTGCTTGACTACGGTTGAGCTCTTTGTATTTTCTTATCGATGAAGCTTCATTATACGCGGCTTCGTGACGTTTAGCGTTGTATGCATTCTTGAACTCTCTTCTACAACGTTTGCATTAAAAATTGTCCTACGTGGTATCTCATGACGTTTCTTGTGATAGCCTCTGGAAAATGTTTTCCCACACTCTTTGCAAAATAGCTATAAATAGTTTTTTCATGGCAGACTTTATCTTCTGCTCACAGATTCTTCTTTAAAAGAAACAAGTTAAATCTACTAGACACTTTTTACTCTCTACTTCGATGATGCGAACAGCTTAACGATTAACAGTAAACTAACACAAAAACGTATAACGAAGGTGGTAAGTGTGAGGTTTAGTCCCGTCAAGATGGCAGCAGTGAGGTTAGCGATGATCTGTTGTTTAAAATTCCGCGCCCACGTCGTTAAAGATGGGATCTGTTATCTTGCCAGGTGTCAAAAAAGCACGTATATTTTAAATTCCGCGGCTAGGCGTTCTGTTTAATTTCACTTTCCGCATGAGCTACATGCTTATAACCCATGCCGACATATTCAAGTAGCATATTTATGAGCCGAAATTTCAAGTTACATGTTTATACGATAATTTTTTGGACTGCTAGGCGCTTAAATGTAATCAATGTATTTCTTATAGCACTGGGCGTTCTATTTAATTTCGCTCCTGCATGACCGACATGCTTATAACCCATACCAACAGATTCAGATAGTATATTTCCGAACCGATATTTCGGGTTACATGTTTATCCGATAATTTGTTCGACTGCTAAGGGCTTAAAGGTAATCAATGTATTTCTTATGGAAGTAGACGTTCTGTTTAATTTCACTTTCCGCATGAGCTAACTGCTTATAATCCATGCCAACAGATTCAAATAGTGTATTTCCGAACCGAAATTTCAAGTTTCATGTATAATTTGTTTGACTGCTAGGGGCTTAAATGTAACCAATGTATTTCTTATGGCACTAGGCGTCCTGTTTAATTCCACCTTCCGCATGAGCTACATGCTTATAACCCATGACAACATATTCGAATAGTATGTTTCTGAACCGAAATTTCAAGTCACCGGTACATGTTTATCCGATAATTTGTTCGACTGCTAGCGGCTTAAATGTAACCAACGTATTTCTTACTAGCGAATGTACCCGTGCTTCGCTACGGTATTCTACATTGTATTCGGTTATCGAAGTAAATAGTGTACATGCAGTAAATAAGATTGTTTTAAAATTGCATGTCTCTTAGCGTTATCCGAGAAAGAGCATGGGGAGTTCCCCGTACGTTGTTTCCAATGTAAAGTGTTTGTTACGGATTTGTGATATAGCGGCAGACTCACTTGCCTACTGCCATTCACAATCGAGTTGGGATGATTACGTAATAATTGCAGGCCCCATTGCCTACTACGCGGACAGAATCGATTTGGGGAGTTTTCGTTAATATGGCAGCCCCCTTCCTACTTCCAGACAGATTTCAGGTGAGGAGTTTTTATTATAATGGCAGGCAATTACCCTACTATCACTCGAAATTGAGTTGTGCAGTTATCATTATAATGCCAGGCCCATTTTCCTACTGCCAGCCAGCTTACTGCCAGTCACACCAAGTTGGTGACTTTCCATCAAAATAGCAGGCCACTATGCCTAATGCCAGTCACATTTTAGATGAGGACATTTCTTTATAATGATAGGCACCCTTGCCTACTGCCAAACACAATCGGGTAGGGGAGTTTTAAACAAAACTGCATGCTCACTTGCCTTCTGCAAGTCAAATCGAGAAGGGAACTATTCATTATAATTGTAGGCTTTCCTTACTAATGACAGTAACACAGGAGTTGGAGAAGTAACCCTTTCCTACTGCCAGTCAAAGTCGGTGTGGGGAGTACTTATTACAATAGCAGACCCACCCTTTCTCGATCGCTAAAAATCGACATCAGTGAATATATATAGATCGACATACGAAAGTATATGCGTATTTACAATATTGAAGACCTTCATTTACATATTAACTGCTACTAAACGTACGTCATATCGACAAAGGATTATACCATAAGACACGCCGGATTTAGTGGCCTAAATGGCTGGTCCTATGATATGTCATCTATTCTTGGGTCAGATTGAGTTAGAAACGTGGAACAGGGTAAAGGTTTTGTAAGATTATCTCACATTACATTACTTTTCGGATACATACATAGCATTTGGCTCACATATGGCTACTGGGTGGGCCAATTTTCGTGAAGAGTTTAATGATTCTGTATTTCATATAAGTAATTGAAAGTATGAATTATGCATGTGAAAATTCCAAATTGACTTAACATCGATTAAAGAGAAAAATCAAACGTAAAAGGGATACAGATACGGCAAAAAGTCATAAGACCACGGTTGTAGATCATTCCAAATTGAACGGAGATTGTGCAATCCGTTATAGGATAGGAATTTCCGAAGGTCTGCACCATCATTAAAATTGCCTGCGTATTTCGATATTCTTCGGGGATTCAAAGTGAAAAATTTAATGATCTAGGAAGTTTTCCGTTCGTTACAGGCTTAAACGTATAATTTTGTCAAATTTCAATTATCTTCTTTTTCTTCTGGCAGATTATGGCGCAATTTGGATTTTGGGCGAGGCGGGTAAAAATTAGTACTTTCAGGAAACTAAACCAAAAATTATGGAGATGGTCATTATTACCCCTTAAACGGAAAGCTGTACGAAAATTTCGCCAAAATAGTCAGTGTAGAGGCACACAGTCGTTACGATTTGATTTATATAGATAAGGAATCTGCTCCATGTAAAACACCTTTTGGGCTATGTCCGCTGGACTTAACCTGCAAAAGTGACCATTCATGATATCTCCCTTAGTAATCCTCCTGACGAAAGAATGCACATGAAAAAAAGATTTAGAGATGGAATTCCATCACGTTTGGTCGATTTCCAGTCAGGTTGGTCTTGTTCTGTATATGTTGTGGAAGAGTAAAATCACCATTTCGGTTCCCTATAAACCGCCAGTCCATTCCGGAACATGAAATGTTATTTACGTTTAAAACCTACTTTTGGACAGGTGGATGCTAAATATAAATTTTGGTTCGAATGTCTTCAGTAGTTTTCAAATTGTAAGGAGTACGCTTTACACGCACCCGCTCGTGAGTTAAGTCCGATGGGACTTGTACAGAAAACGGTCCGTTAATGATATCTCCCTTATTAGGTAGATTTCCATTAAGTTTGGTTGTGTATATTTTGTGGAAGTGCAAAATCACTGTTTCGGTTTCGTATAAACCCCCAGTCAGTTCAGGGATTTAGAAACAATATTTGCCCAAAACCTATCAAGGACAGGTGTATTCTAAATATGAGTCTTGGTGGAAATACATCCAGTAGTTTGTAGCACTCGCGTACATACGGCGTAATTAAGGAAGAAAATAATACAGTTAAGAAAGTTGAAAGTAATAGAAAATGGATTATAACTGCGGACAGCCGGATAACGACAAATATGTAAATGCCAAGTGAATGTATTGGAAAATCAAATGCCCCTCAATAAATTATGCTAGTGTGAGTAATGGATATAATAAAGCGGTAACAGAGGAGAAATTTAGGTCAGTGATTCTTAGGTAAACAAATAATAAGAAGATTACTAATGGCGTTATTACTTAATCTATTCGAGGGCGGTTATAATATCCAACGATATTCCGCCAATATCCCGCAGATAGGCCGATTGACGCCTCTCTTGCCTTCTACCCAAGGAACAACCACGAATTTAAAAGCATGATGAGGAAAATGGCAATATGTTACTTCCCTGCTGGCATGCAGTCAGAGACGTTGCCATGGTAACCTGTAGTTTAGTTGTCGGTCTGTCGGTCACTCAATGCAGAGCATGATACCAGCGGAAAATTGTAAATTTCTCCGTCATGTGAAGAGTAAGGTAAATTATGAACATAACGAAAGTTGTTTATAATGAAGAGACGTTTCACTTACGGTAAACGAAGTTTACAGAAAATCAATAGTATAAGAGAAAATGGAGGAAACCCATTCTGGTTTTCCTATAAACCACCCGTCTATTCGACGATTGTAAAATAATATGTATATAGAAACCTTCCCCAAGATGAGTATTCTCTAAATATGAAGTTTGGTTGAGATCTATCCAGCCGTTTCGAAGTGATGGTGGAAAAACCATTCAGGTTTTCCTATAAACCCCCGTCTATTGAAAGATTTTAAAATGATATGCATATCAAAACCTTCCCCGGGATGAGTATACTCTAAATATGAAGTTTGGTTGAGATCTATCCAGCCGTTTCGAAGTGATGGTGGAAAAACCATTCTGGTTTTCCCATAAACCCCCGGTCTATTCAAAGATTTTAAAATAATATGCATATCGAAACCTTCCCCGAGATGAGTATACTCTAGATATGAAGTTTAGTTGAGATCTATCCAGCCGTTTCAACGTGATGGTGGAAAAACCATTCTGGTGTTCCTATAAACCACCCGAGTATTGAAAGATTTTAAAATGATATGCATATCGAAACCATCCCCGGGATGAGTTTACTCTAAATATGAAGTTTGGTTGAGATCTATCCAGCCGTTTCGACGTGATGGTGGAACAGACAAACAAACAAACAGACAGACAAACAGACAAACAGACAAACAGACAAACAAACAGACACGAAACGTAAAAACCACCGATTCGGTCTTGAGTTGACCTAAAACGGATAAATATCTGAAAAATTGGCAAAACGAAAGAAATTACAGACAGCGGACCCCCTACAATTTTATTTATATAGATAGCACTAGGCGTTCTAATACGATCCCATGTATAGTTGAGCCTATGTATAGCTGCTATCTTGCGCAATCGCCCAAAGTAGGCATATTTATAAGGGCTGATGTATAGCCGCCATGTTGTGCAATCCCCCATAGCTGTCATCTTTCTCCTTAAAAGCCCGTGTATAGCTGTTATCTTGTACAATCGCCCATAGGCGTCATCTTTCTCCATAAAAGCCCTTGTAGACCCGCCATCATGTGCAATCTCCCATGGCCGTCGTATTTCTCCATAAGAGCCTCTGTATAGCCGCCATCTTGGCCAAGCGCCCCTAGGCAGTCTCATGAGAGCCTGTTTATACCCTCCATTTTGCGCAGTAGGCTCCTCAGCTAGCTTTCTCCATAAGAGCTTGTGTATAATCATCTTGCGCAAGCGTCCTTAGCCCGTCTGATAAGAGCAGCCGCCGTCTTGCGGAAGCGTCCCTAGGCCTTCTCATAAGAGCCTATGTATAGCCGCCATCTTGCGCGAGCGCCCTTAGGCCTTCTCATGACAGCAGCCGCCATCTTGCACAAGCGCCCCTAGGCCGTCTCATAAGGAGCTGTGTATAGCCACCATCTTGTGCAATTCGCGTCCGGTAGGGCATCTTGCCGTAAAACTACGGATAGTCCCTTCAAGATGGCGGATGTGTTGTTAGGCTCGCTTTCTTAGGCGTCGGGAAGGGCAACTAACCCTTAAAGTAAGGTTAGGCTCCTCAAGATAGCGACTGTGGGGTTAGGCTCGCTCTCTTACGCAAAATCCGCTAATCGACATTGCTCAGCTCCTATACTGGGGGTCAATGACCTCGCATTGGAACCTGCATTGCTACACTACTATACCTCGGATGCTGACTCAGCAAAAAATTGCTGGCTCAGTGAATTTAGAACTCCCATAGCCCTACTACTCTCACATCTACGCGCGCCTAATAATCAGAGCAGATAGAAGTAATGGAATATAATGTCAGATGATGTTGATGATGCTTGTTGTTTTAAGTGGCCAAACATCGAAGGTCATCGGCCCCTAAATATAATGACATTAAGCTATATAAAGAAAGGGATTATTCATTATTGTAAGACAATTAAAGAATAAATTTTAATAGATATTACTTCAGTGTCTTAGTTACTATAATTTATTCGTTTACAATACAAAAATTATAAGAACAAAATTAGCTCAAACACTGTTGAAATAAAGTTCGAAAAATATCAGACCACACAACTCTTAGGTCTAAGTCTAGTCTAATATTAACTTCGGGCAGAGAGGTCGTTCGGAACAGAGTTGACTGATTGTTACTACAGGAACTTCTTATTGGCAATACACACTGTTGTGGAATTAGTGTGAGACAAATGTTAAATATTCAACAAACCTTGTCCAAAATTCGATCTCAAATGCACTACACATCAACAAAGTATCATTTTCTAACTAAAATACGATACTTCGCTATCAATTCCCATAGCTGTAATTAATTACTTTTAAATAATCTGGTGCAGATTTTTTGTGAGACTGTGTCACGGTGTTGTGTGAGACGGCTGTGCTGTGTTCCATTCAGTACAATACACTGTTGCTAGGTGCAACCAAGTCGCAATTCATCTGCATACAAACTGTAAATGAAATGGTATATCGCTTTTAGTGCCGGGATTGTCACATTTTTGAGAAGCTCATTTCGAAAAGTTACCAAGTCCAAAAGTAAAATTATGAGGAGAGAGGAAAAACGGTCAAATTGAGAAATTTCAACTAAAAAAATTCATGTTGACACGTTCATTAAGTTCAGATACAATAAATGAATTGCTAAGCAAAGTTTTTCTGTTAAAACGTTGTAAAAGAAAAAATAAAGTATTTGGTAATTTTTTTTCTTTCTGACTTTCTTAGTTCGTTTAACCTCCAGGGTTACTTTTCTCCCGGATTATGCGATGGATCCCACCTCAACCGCCACAATGGCAGTGTCCTGGAGCATGAGACATTTGGTCGGGGATTAAACTGGGGAGGAGGACCAGTGCCTCGCCCAGGTGGCCTCATCTGCTATACTGAAGATGGGACTTCTTAAGGGATGGGAAGATTGGAAGGGAATGCCAAGGAAGAGGGTAGGAAGCGGCCGTGCCCTTACGTTCGGTACCATCCCGGCTTTTGCCTGGAGGAGAAGCGGGGCTCCACGGAAAAAACACTTCGAGGGTGGATTAGGTTTGAATCAAACCAACCAACCAACCAACCAACCAACCAACCAACCAACCAACCAACCAACCAACCAACCAACCAACCAACCAACCAACCAACCAACCAACCAACCAACCAACCAACCAACCAACCAACCAACCAACCAACCAACCAATCACTCACTCACTCAATCAATCAATCAATCAATCAATCAATCAATCAATCAATCAATCAATCAATCAATCAATCAATCAATCAATCAATCAATCAATCAATCAATCAAT
The DNA here is from genome assembly GCF_040414725.1 of Anabrus simplex. Taxonomy (NCBI): domain Eukaryota; kingdom Metazoa; phylum Arthropoda; class Insecta; order Orthoptera; family Tettigoniidae; genus Anabrus; species Anabrus simplex. The sequence goes on along the minus strand of NC_090268.1, from coordinate 425,450,068 downwards.
CGATCAATCGATCAATCAATCAATCAATCAATCAATCAATCAATCAATCAATCAATCAATCAATCAATCAATCAATCAATCGATCGATCGATCGATCAATCAATCAATCAATCAATTATCTGCACTTAGGTCAATCGTCCAGGTGACAGATTCCCTTTCTCTTATTTACACAGTTTTTCTTAAATAACTGCAAAGAATTTGGAAGTGTGGTGAACATTCCCCTGGTAATTTATTCCAATCCCCAACTCTTCTATATTTACAGGAATATTTTCCCCAATTTGTCCTGTATAACTGCAACCCTCTCCTACTTTTAGAAGCAACACTCAACTTTATTCGTCTATTAATATCGTTCCACGACATCACTCCACTCACAGCTGGGAATATACCACATAGTCGAGCAGCTCGTCTACTCTTTCCCAAGTCTTCCAAGCCCTAACTTTGTAACAGTTTCGTAACACAACTCCTCACAGAACAAACCAATCTGCTTTTTATTCGATTTTTCCATTTCTCGAATCTGGTGAGCGTCTCATATACTGGAACCATACTCTATGTGATGTCTTACGAGATACTTATATGCCCTCTCATTTACATCTTTACTACACCTCTAAATACCATCATAACCGTGTGCAGAGATCTGTACCCTTTATTTAAAATCCCGTCTATGTGACTACCACAATGAAGACCTTTCCTTATATTACACCTAGGTGCTCGCAGTGATCCCCATAAGGAACTTGCATTACCATCTGCTCGGTCTGCACCTCGTTTCATGGCCTAGTGGATTTTACTTCGCTGTGCACAATTCGTTTTCAGATACAGTGTTAAGGGATTTCAATAAAATCACATGCCCTTTTCTTCCTGGAAGTTTCCTAGCTATTATACCTATGTACTGAATGCAATAACAGTAATGGAAGTAATTCAGAAACATTCCAGAAAGCGGGACTCCACGTATTCGGTATATTAGTGATACGGCATAATATTCTACGGGACAAATGTACCTACCATCAGCTCCGGAATGCACTCAAGTTGTATCGGACTGGGATACAAAGGGAGCAGTCATGTGGAATTAACGTGAGGAGCAGAGAATTATCCCATCAGTTTTTCCAGGTAACGCTTGCCTCCAGCTCAGCCCTAAAATAAACTCACGTCTTCCAGCTAATTACAGGGCTATCAAGCTATCAAGAACAACATAGTAAAACAACACCAAGAAACAAATAGAAACGTATACGTACATGAGTATCCCAAACATCAACGTGCTCAGGTCTTAACAGAAAAAGCATCATGTTCCTTTCATAGGTACATAAATTATATCACAATGAACCTACTTAATTAATTCCTAACTAAATTTATTGTTTCCTTATTTCATTGGTATTGTTAATGTACTGTCTCTCCCAAACATATTCTCTACTTTTCAAAGGAGTATTTCTCTATTTAAGAGGTCGGAAACCTCCTTGAAATTCACGAAGATGACACAGAATTCCTCTCGTACTCTGATAGTATTATGTATATTGCCTAACAGGTTTTTCATGCTTGTAATGTCCCTCCAAATTGCTTCTCGGGAATCATAATTCATGTGTCTGCAATTATTCTGTTCTGTAGCAACTTGGCGTGCATCTTATAGTTCCATTCAAGGGAGGTAGCTGTATACAAATCAGCGTAATATTTATCCCCTTTACCTTTGAACATTTTGATGTCTAACTGTTTCCACGTGCCAGGTATTTTTTCTGGAAAGCACATGTTCAACAAAGTAGCTCACATGTGAACCAGTATGTCACATGTTTTGTGATAAGATGTGTGAACATAAGTTTCATAAACAACGTTCTCATAGGATTACTCCTAAATTTAATGCGCGTTTATACGCAGTTCTTCTTTCATTTTGGCCGACTATGGACCATGTTAATGCGAATTCAGCTTCATCTGTTTCTGGGCTTTGAATCTCGTCCAGAACCCCTTCATCCCTTCACTCTGCATTTTTCTCCTTTCTTCTGTCCAAGGCACTTGGGTACGGGATCTAACTTTCTCTTGAAACCTCTTGGTGGTCACTATTTTCGACTTGTTAGCATCCTTGTGCTGATTTACGTTCCATGTATTTCCACTTCTTCCACGCCCTCCTTCAACTCCTGATAGCAGCGCACCGTAGTTTTACTGATCTCAACAAGAAATATTGTCTGACTGGTGAGTCCTTTCGGGTTCATTCTGTAGATATGTCCAAATAACACGGCTCTCCTCTTCCAGATGGTATATGAGATCTTTTCCATCTTGAGAAATAATTCTTACATTTAAGTAAAGGGATTTTACAATTAGAAGCAAATTTGAATGTGCACGACTTGCTCTGAAGATCGAGCACTAGACCAGTATGGGACATGAAGTCGGCTCCCAATATAATGGGGCAAGACAAGTGATTAGCCACAAACAATTTTATTTTCCAAGTAAATTTCAAAATGCGGATCCTGGCATACAGAGAACCTAAAATTTCTAATGGAGATGAGTTGGCCGAAACGTATTGAACCGAAGACGAACAAAAATCAGGGAGTTTACAAATAGATTTTAATTTGGAATACCACTCAGCCGAAATAATTGAACAAACACTGCCTGAATCTAAAAGAGCAGTTACGGGCTCATTATTCAATTCAATTTTGAGAAAAGGAACAGGTGCTGGGGTATCCGCCGCAATCCTAAGACATTCTTTGGGACCTTCAAAAGATAAATTTGAAGACTGAGTTTTCCCTGAAATTTCGACATGTTTACTTGGGGCTTCGCCAACTCAGCCGAAGCCACTAGTCACTTATTATTATTGGCATTGGTGGAAGTTGCACCAGAAGTTGAGCAGGAGGGGGTGCTATTCGAATTTGGGCAGTTCTTGGCGATATGGGAAAACGCGCCGCATTTTAAGCAGCCTTGGGATGAACCTGCTCCATTATATGTCCTACTAGATTTGATCAATGGACATTTATTGCGAAGATGGTCAGGCGACCCGCAAGCGTAACATTTACGGGGTGTGATGGGTCGGCGAGGTGGAGGCCGAAAACTACTAGAGGATGGAGGGGGTTCTTTCGCAACACGCAAGGTATCGGCGTATCTAACTCCATCGGCTGAGACAGCCATAGCCTCTAACTCGGCGAAAGTTTGCGGACGCGACCCAAAACACAAGTATAATCTATAAGGTGGTGAAATTCCTTCCACAATAGCCTGTACAATCTGATCTTCAGGGAAGTGAAGAGCAAACACCCTGGTATAGAATTTAATGTCTTGTATTAAATCAGCAAGATTTTCATCCAGTCTCTGTACTCGATAATAGTACTTCTGAATCAGAGATGACCTCGCACGAGCAGGAATGAAATTTGCAAGAAGGTGTGCATGAAAATCTTCAATTGATGACTGTTCAGCTATTGCCCTAACAATTTTGTCCGAGAGGACACCTATGGCATACGGATATATAATCTGAAGAATTTGTGAAGCAGAGAGGGAAAACACTAGAGCGTGATCCTGGAATTCGACCAAAAATCTCAAAAAAGAAATTCAATCACTGGTAGAATTGACCGAAAACTTAGAAATACCCCTAAGTAACATGGCTAATGGATGAGGCAAACTACTGAACCCAGGTGACATAGTAGGAAGTTGCCTAAGTGGCGGAGAAGCAGATTCAGAAGGAGGATTATTTAACACGAAGGGTGGAATGGACGTGCGACGATCGGACACAGTTTCTATTGGGGCAGATGTTCGTTGGGTACCCTCCCCAGTACTAGCTCCTTCCTCTTTACAGGAATCCTCCCCACTTACGATGTTTACAACCATAGGCTGGTCGGTTTTTGGAATAGCAGATCCAGATAACAAATGGCTAACTTTACTAGACATTTTAGACAGGTTTTCAGCAACAGCACTAGCTTCCTTACCCTGAAGGTCATTTAACTTCAGGGACAATAGATCACATACCCTATTATAAAAGTGGTACAATCTGGCCTGTACTCTTTTCAGTTGATTAGGAGGTGGATCACTTACTTCAAAAAACTGACTACAGATGCTAGCTCAGTAGCGTTATCAGTGATCGTGGAGAGAGCGTCACCTATCCCTTTTTCTCCCAAAGCCGGGATGGTAATAGGCAAATCAAGGGAATCTTTTAACTTACTGGTGTCTATTGCAACCGTGCCTCCAGATTGAACATTCCTAATCGTTCATTCATAGATCAATTCCTCCTTGCGCAAATATCTGGGATGGAGGACGTCGCGAGAGCCGGACGTGATGACAGAAAAGTTTTAGAAAAAAAAATTCCAGCGACTGAGAAAATTGTTAAGAGTTCGAAATGAAAACAATGTTTAGCCATCAAAAGGGGCTAAATTGAGACCCATTCAACCACGCTCTGCTACCACTTGTTACGGAGTTATCCGTGGTAGTTAGAGGTGAAAGAAGGTGTGGGCGGGAATAGGTCTCAACTTACGAAATTAAAGTTAATTTAAAACATTAAAAAAGGTCATATTTTCTTTTCAAAATCAACAAATGACAACAAATAACAAAGATGTAACAGGTACCAAGTAGCAAGTTAACAATTTAAGAATTTACAGAGCCCCAAGATTAATTTATGAGCTCTCAGCTCACCACCACAATAGTTACAGGGCAGAAAAACCCTAAGTACAAGGAGCACTTGCTCCTAATTACAATGTTAAGATGAAAAGAGCAGACCCGCTCTCAATTTTACCAGCCTGTTAAAGGCTACAACAAACTTTATTCCTAACTGCCCTTAAGGCGCATATACCGTGAAACAGGGGTATCTTGTACCTAACCAACAGGGCCTTCACATGAAGAAAACAAACACTGGGTTAATTAAATGGCCCAAAAAACAAATTGACTGGAGGCGTAGCTTGCACTCCTACATGAAACTTTCTTAAAACCTAGGTGGCATTCGGCCAGTTATACAGGGGCTACTCCCATACTAGGGAGGTGACTAGTTGGCAAATAAGTTTAAGACTTTAGGAAGAAAGAGAAAAATTATTACGAAAACATAGTCACCTCAAATTCAAAATGAAGGGGAGTTCGAGAGGGTTAAGCACTCTCTATCCCAACTTGCGGCTAACTTACATGAATACAGTAAGGTTTACATTTTAAAAGGATTCGAACCTTCCCCAGCGGGTGAAAACTGCTGAGCTAGCAAGACATAAAGATGTTAACAGGCCATTACTTTATAGATGAACCGCTGCTTGGAGAAAGAGGCGCTCCCGCCCCCTGCTATATATGTTCACACACTGCGAAAGATGTTACTGATGTGGCCCCGAGACCAAACAATCAGCAGTTTTTATACCCTCGTGGAACATTCGAGACCTTTCAAGAATGAAAAAGGCACACCCCTTCAACTTTATTGGTGGACAAGGAATTACACATGGAAACCTGAGAAAGAAAGCTATGATTGGAGGAAAATTAATTACAGAAATTACCGATTGGTTAAATTCAAAACTGGCGGAAAGAGAAGGGTTATACTGCCAACCCATAAAATGACTGAAAGAAATTTAACAAAGAACAAACTTATGAATACCAAATTTCTTCAAAAAAACGTTCCTTCACTTCGCACTAGGGTGCACAATTGTAGTTGTTAAGTAGTGCCATCTAAAAGAGAATGTTCACACTTCTTACTACAGAGCAAACAAATACAAATCGAAACAGACATAGTTCAGAACACTTCAAAATTTACAGTAGAGACATCTTCCGAGAAACGTTTGATTTAATACAGATTGTTAAAGTTCAGGCTTCCTCCTGTAGAGGGATTTCAACTGGCGCAATATTTGAATTCGCGGCGTGGAGGTGTACCGCCCGGTACAATTATTGTTATTATTATTATTATTATTATTATTATTATTATTATTATTATTATTATTATTATTATTATTATTATTATTATTATTATTATTATTATAGTTTCCTTATATTCCTGCTCGTACTATGAGGTAACAGTATGGGGAACTCAGCAGCTAAATTTAAGGAATTTTGTCATGTAAAGAGAAGTAAAACACTACAAACACAGAGACAAGAGTCAGGAAGGGCGTCCGGCCGTAAAACCGGAAAAATCCGAACTAAGAGGCAACTCGAGGTAATTGTAAAAAGGCAAGAAAGAAGAAGAAGATAGTATATTTCATAACGAAACCTGAAAGTTGAACAGGGCACAAATATAGTTTGAGTGGTTACCTCATCAACTGAAAGAGGAAATTTTGCAAATTCTATCCAGTATACATGTAAATAGGAGATAGGATCAAGAAGATTGGGATTCGTGTTCATTTTCTTACCGTGAATATAGTCGGGCTCACCAAAGTACTGTCCCCTTGTAAGAAGCCCTATTTCATTCCCGTAATTCTACTGAAACTTGTCTTTTATAGTTATCTTCTAACCACTGAGTTGCTTCTGCATTGCAACTATTACACTGAAGGCAAGGCAACGTCTTTCAACTCGTACTTTGTGACAATATTTTATGATTAGTGTAGAGTTGCACTACCGCCGACATGCATATTTTTGTTAATAGGGATGTACTGATGCATTTCGAAGTATAATTTATGGGAATTTATTTTCCGTTATGGTTAGAAGACTATTAGGATCTGATGCAAATCTATGAATAATGTACTTAACAACCTTCTATGTAGAGCATGTGATAACCCATGGAATTGTGATTTGAAACCCGACGAATGCATTTGGAGTGTTTGAAATGATAAACCACTTCCAGATTATTTTTCCACGTACAAGTGGAGCTGCCACCGCTACAATCATGATATAAAATCATGAAATAACCCACAAAATTGCCTCCCATTTTACCTCGTTGGTGTAACATTAAATATTAAGTCTTATTGATAATATACTCAAGTACGTGAATACAACTTTTTAAGACATTATTTGTTTAGTGGCTTTCATAAGTAGCTGTCCAAGTTGGCAACAATGATTTGTCATACCTTGTTCTGCCATGCTGTACTCTTGTGTACAAATCAGTTTTCTTGGTTTCATTTGCGCTTTAAAACATTGAAAGCCCTGTAAGAAATCACCTTGGGATACTAATGTACACCGCACACTTTCGTCAGTATTGAAGATTCTGGAAGCTATATTCTGTTAAAATCTGCCTCCTGCGATGCTGATTTTATTTTGGGATTTAAAATGACACTCTTTCAGATGATTCATAATGACTGGAAAGAGTTCGTAGTTCAGAGTCTAAATCAGGTAACCAGTTGTGATGTAGAAAGCAATAACAAGTTTATTCCCTTCCCTGAAGGGAAGGGGCGGCCCACCTAGAAGTTCACGCCTTCACTCTGTCCAGGACGGATGCAGAAGCACAGACGTGCTCTAAGACCATTTGCTATTTCTTCATATCTCAGGCCGCAAACGATAGATTACGTAAGTGACATAACATACCCTCATATATGTATGTCTATGTTTACTGTCTTACTCTCAGATTTAAATTCTGAAAGAACAATTTCTCACGTATGAGATAGAATCTTCAGCTTGTCTTTTCCTTTGCTGCGATCCTGCCGAAGTCATTGGAACATTTTGAAATTGCGCCTTCGTAGAGTCAATGTTGCTGCTTCTGCCTGGGGGTCTTGCAACATAGTAGCTAAGGCCTCAAGACCGGCGTCTCGATGAACAGTGACGGAAGTTTCCGGGCTTGGAAGCCGTGGTCGAATAGCCTAACACTCTCGCATCCCAATAATGCGACCGCTTCTGCATAGCTGTACAGAACAGTATCATTCTTTATTGCTATGATATAGAGGTAAAAACCCAATTATATTACGAACTACAAGGCCATAAAGTTTACTTCACATTGTGACCGTACACAGGTCTCGGCTGACTGAATATGGGTCAGTGTGCTACTGGGGTTCGCTTTGCCGGCGAGGTGCGTGTGGCCTTGGCCAGATGATAGAGAACCAGTTTCTGACTTGAAGGGGGTTTGACTGACTGACAAAAAATAATAATAAAAGCGAACGAGAGATAAAAATAACCATTGTGTGTTTATCTGCAATTACATCGATTGGTAATAAATTAAATATGTATAATATCTTTCGTGGCGTGATATGCATAATTAGGAAGGTACACATGAATCATATTTGACTGAACCGTGTTAATAATGTCACGTGTGAACTATAAAAAATTTAAAACTGAATTTTTACTTGATTTCAACGGTATTTCGGCTATAAATGATGGTGAAATTATGTAATCAAACCCCAGAAGAATTCAGTACTTGAGCTGACTTCACTTCAGACCACGAGTGCCACGCACGACATTTAAGACAAGTCATAAGAGTACAAGCTCTCACATGCTGACATGTTCCTGGTCTACTATCTGCAGTTACTTCGTGAACTTTGCTAGCGGATTTAAACGCAGAACTTCAGTGGAATACTATTATCAGGGATAGTGGACTCATTCCTGTGTTCGATGCTTTCTACAATTATGCAAATCTACGACTTGAGTTCGTACAGTAAACAGACGTCGAAGGATAAAATTTTTAAAGTACGTGTTCTTTTCATCCTAAATTACATGTGTACTCAGGATTTCTTTTATAACATTTGGTACAAGTTTCAGCAACCTCACGAGTGTAAAAATGGAAGAGGACCTCCACGTTATCATCGCCGGAGGAAGATGGAATTTCGTGCCATGGACTCCATGTATTTCATTATGAAGTTCTAAGCCCATGACCATCGTCAACAGCGCCGAAATGCAGAGACTTTCACCTTAGAATGGATGATTGAGAACCCGGACTTCCATATTTGAAGACATCTAAATAAGTTAAGTCGACTACGTGTTATTTATATCTGTTCTATGTAGCTCTTTATTTCTACTCTTCATCTTTCCTTAGATTTGTTCTATGATATCTAGTTGATTTATTTTTGCGACATTTCACTGGTTATTTCTATGGTATGATAGGACTTGTAGCTTAATTTGCATACTTGCTCGATTCATGACCACGCGTTGGCGAGTTTGATGATGATGGATCAATTGAAGTTATCCATGTGTTATCGGAACCACCCTTTCTTATTGTACGAATTTCATTATGATAGTGAGTTAATCTGTGTCCGATGAATTTATCGAGGTGATATTTTTCCAATATTTTTAACATTTTCATGGTAATTGGACTTTTACTCGTACCTTATATTTAAGATAGCAGGTCATCAGGATATTAATTCCGAATCGAGTGTATGCATTATTTTAGAGTATATGCAATGTGGTATGTGATAAATAGTGGATTAGTTAATCGAGACAAATTTAATGAGGATATGACTTGTTTTGGGACGATGACAGGTCCTTATAATTTTCATGAGTACACATGTGTGATAATGGGTTACGATGAGTTAGGGTCGTCGTTATGATGTTGTACTGTACGTGTGATTTATGAGGAATTTGTACGTACGATATGAGTCTTTGTGAAATCGGAATTTTCACGTGTTAATGTAGGAATATTTTTATACATGATGTTGATCATGATATAATCGATATATGGAATCTTCGAGATTTTACGAGGTGTAGTTAACATAATAATGTCTTCTGATGACATGGACAAGGACTCACGTGGAGACTATCTTTTTAACATTTTGGAACGAGTTAATGGAAGAGTGGCGAGATTGATTAACACCAGATGATGATGTGTAAATATTGTAGATATTTCCTTCCTTGATATTTTTCAGTAGCTAGTAGTAGATTTAGAGATTTTCTAGAGGTAAGACAGTTATTTTCTATGCATTTGTGTTGTGGTGATGTGTGACACTTTGATGATGTTAATTCGTTATGTGAACGAGATTTCCACGTTTAGGATATATTTCTCCCTATTTATTGATTTCTCTGAAGGCTCATAATGCTAATTTTTGTTCATTTAATGACCAAGTGATAATAAGTTTTGTTATTAGTTCTCACGAGGAGATAAGGGGGAAGACGTGAACAGATCTACTCGACGTCTCGAATTAACTTGTAGAAAACAAAGGCAAATTTAAATTTTCATTTCAATGTAAACAAAACTTTTGATGAACAGAATTTCACTCTTATTTTGTCAAGGTAGTAAAATGAATTAATATTGGATATTTTTATTATACACTTTATTAAAATTAATGCATTATTCCATATTGTTCGAGGAATACTACGCAAGACCTCATTTTTTTAAATTAACTCGACTTTAAATTACTAAATGAATGTTTTAAAACGAAGATAAACAATGTTATATTCAAACACTCTGTTAGAATGGTAGGCAAACTAAGTTACATGTACCAACCCACTTGTTTGTACCATTTTTTTGTCACATCAAGTGCAATAGTAATTAACGTAAAGTAGCGATCATTTTCATTATCATAGATGTCGGGATGGCTAATATTTTATTTTCATTGAATAAAAGTGTGATATCTTCTCTCTGTTTAAACATTCTTATTTTCCGAACCTTATGTCAATCCTGCCACTTTCATTTCTTTTAAGTCAGCTGTCCTGTGGACTGAGCACCTCTGGGGTGTCTCTTGTTCACCGGCAGACCTAGTCGGGGACAAAATTTATCGAGGTCATAGTAGAATGTCAATATTAAATATTTTCGTGGTGATCTCGATAATCCATTCCAATAAGACTGGATTCTGAGTGCGCCCTGCAATAAGATGCTATTATTCAATGAAAACCAAACTTCAGAAAATCTAGGAAGTAATTTAGAAAAGCTTGCTGCCTCCCATTTGCTGCAACCTTTCCAATAGGCACCTATAGAGGTAATTCCGAAGAATACAATTTAATCAAGAGTGCGGTGAAGGAAATTCCTCAGCTACCAAGTGACACGCCTAAGAGTAAGTTGTACACAACGAACAAATATAAAGGTTTGCCTATACTTCGTGCAACGTGGGAAGCATATCTCCAAGAATTAAACATCAACCACAAACTTGAAGTAGTGAATGAACTTCGTGTTAGTGCTGTCAGAGATTATAACGCCGTAAGTAATCATTGATTCTCCGAGCTGCAGACGACAGATGTAAGAGTGTTGAGAAGATCCTGCAAACTCTACGAATAAAGGAATTTCATGCTTGGAGTAACTTCCCGCACAAAGGGAAAATAGTTCCATTATTCGCCGAAGTACCATCGGCCAACTCATGGGTGGGGAAATTCAATGGGCTGTCATCCCCGGAATGGAGAGATATGCTAAAACTGACGGCAATGGATACCCCAGTGCGCACTCTACCTGGACGTTCCACGAGCACAGGCTCGGGAGCTTCCTTCAGAGAAAGTTACTTCGTATTAAGCGTCATAACACGATCTGTCTCAAAGAAAACATGCCTTGAGATTCTTGAAGATGTCCACTGTCTAGGAGAAGGTGGAAGTAACCGTAGTATTGATACAATTGCCATCAGATACTAAACAATGCAGAAATCATTGATCCTACGGTAAGGTTTGAAGATTCTCTTTGTATCCATATGACGTAGATAAAGGAAAGCAGCACAAATATGCTCCAACCACACCCTACTTCCAGAGAACCGACAGCGTCAAGAACACACGAGTAAGAGGACGGCTTCTGGGTGCTATAGGGACCATCCCCAGAAGTCTTGTCGAATGGTAGCTGGACAGAAATATTCGAGACAAATTTTTTACCACGATTATAAAATTCTCGGAGGCAACAATGCGAAACCATTTGTATGAAAAAGTATTGTATTTCCTCCCGGTAGCATCAAAAACGGCATATTGTTGAGTACATTGATACTTCTTTCTCCAAACCAAAAATTCAATATTTTTTCAGAGAACTAATGCTAATATTTTTATTTTTTATTTATTTATTTATTTATTTATTTATTTATTTATTTGAACTTGCAGGCCTTCGCCCATTACAATGGTCAAATTCATGCAACCAAGCAAGAACTGAATATTAATCTCGATGATATCAGTAATTAGAGTTGAATTGTAAACAAAATGGCACGCTGTCAACTCACCACTGGAGAGCCGCTTAGCCCTAAAAAACTATGAATTATTCTTACCAGGATATGTGAGGCTTCTCACGCGACAGTATGGATTTTGAACTTTTTCAGAGAACTTGTGATTTTTTTTCTAGTGGTTTTACGTCGCACCGACACAGATAGGTCTCATGGCAACTAAGGTACAGCCCCAGCATTTGCCTGGTGTGAAAACGGGAACCCACGGGAAACAATCTTCGGGGCTGCCGACAGTGGGATTCGAACACACCATCACCCGGATGCAAGCTCACAGCTGCGGGCGTTTAACCGCATGGCCAAATCGCCTTGTGAACTTGTGAGCTATTTTGGTCCTTTCGCAAACACGTATTGGTGTCAGAATTGATTAAATAAAAAGATTAAAGATTCTCTGAAAGGGTCTTAAATATAGTAAAATAAATTTACGAGTTTCCTTAGCTCATCTCAGAAAGAATTCTACGTGCTACCTGAGATTTAGAGAGCATTATAGATCATTCATTTAATATTAAAGTTGAGTCCTTGATCTCCATTGAAATTCATTACAAAATCTTTCTTCGATTTAACACAAGTTAATGTTATTGTAGGAATCTCAAACCTTCCTGGAGAAGAATTTTACGACTGTCAATAATGTAATATCACGTTTTCGCAAGTTGTTGATCTTGAAAGACACAGTTGCATTCGTTCTCACGAAAGAAACTAGGGAATAGCCGATAAAATGATGTTCCTCAGGACCTGCTCAACTGAAATCTTAAAATGAGCATTGTCCCCGCATTGCAGGAGGTCATGGCCTTTAGAGTAGTTACTAGACTATTTATTTATTTATAATATTACTGTCTATTGCAGAGTTTTTGATTATTCCTCCGTTATTGCGAATGGATTTATAAAGAGCAATTTTGGATTTAATTTTGAGAAAATGATAATGTAGGAATAATATTTCGGAAAGGAAAATGTAGCTGTAATGTTGATGGTTGGAGGGAAATCATTACTAGTTGGACCAGCTATATCCCTGCTTTATAGACCATAAATAGAAGAATATTAAGAAAATCGTCTTTACGATATAGTAAAATTATTCGTGGAACGGATCCAACACTTGTAATATCCATTGTAAATTTAATTTGTATTCATGTCCTCAGGATAAAAGCAATAACCTGACTTCAATAGAACTTTACGGAGGTAGAATATAAAACGCCAAAGCCGCATGCTCCCGGTTAGGAGATGTCGTCTGAAACTTGCCTGTAATTTGTACCAGAGAGGCTGCTCGTCTGACAGCCCCTAACAGGTGGCATATGAAGTGCACGCATGTGCGTATGCAAATTCGGGCGCGCCTCTCTGCCTTGGCGCGATATGAAATGTTTAAAGCAAGAAGAGGCGAGATAAGACTTGAATAATGCAAAGGAATTTTCAAACCTCATTCTTATTCCTTTCTATACCACCCTCTTTATTATACTTCCCATTTTTCTTTTAATCCCTCTCCGAAGAATGAAATGTAACATGATGTTCGAACATCCTGCATCATCGTGGTAGCTTACAATTAGAAGGAAGGTTCAGTTGCCATGACTATCAAAATTCACGCATAAAAAGAACGAGGTCTGTTATCAAAATTGGAGTGATTAAACAGGTTAAACACACTGACTCTTAGTAACACTGAACATATCGCTAAACAAGCTTATTGCACAAACAGATTAAAGACAAATTCGTGGGCTCCTAATCCTTGGTATTATTTTGTCATTTTGAAAAATTCAGAGCCTAGTAACTTCGAATTACCACACATTAATCTTCATATATCCTACATACACACAGTGGATCAGGGTATATTTAATAGGCAATAGGAATAAATCTTTGAAAATTTTGCAAAATTGATCACTATGTATATATTATTCCCTTTTCTTTCTTTCTTTCTTTCTTTCTTTCATTCTTAATCCTACTTCTACCACCTCAGGGAAGGTGTTCTGGGGCGTGATACATTTGGTCGGGGATACAACTGGGAAAGAGGACCAGTACCTCCATTAGGCTGCCTCAACTGCTTGTGGGGTGGGATGTTGGGACGACTGGGGTAGGCATAAAGAGCTGGAATGACATAGAGGGGCTGTATGCCTGACATCAGCGCTCCTGGTGATAATGTTGATGATGATGATGATGATGATGATGATGATGATGATGATGATGATGATGATGATGCTTGTTGTTTAAAGGGGCCTGACATCTAGGTCATCGGCTCCTAATGGTACGAAATGAGACGAAATGGAATGACAAATTAAAAGTGTAAAATCCTCCACTGACCAGAATTCAAAACGTGAGGACGAAGAATGAATGGATGGATATGAATTTAAAACAATCAGTGGATCCGACCCGCAATGTCTCGCATTCACAGAAACTGACGTTAAACAATAGTATTACTGAACAAGGGACTGCGTCTATAGCATAATACTGAATCGATGATGCTTTTAGTGTAAAGGGGTCCAAAATACAAGTCATCGGCCCCTCATCGCTAGGAATGTAGAACCACGGTATTTGTCATGTTTTGGTAATGATAAAGAGTAGCGTAGACTCGCGGCATTCCACACAGTATGGTACTTTTCACAGGTAATGAAATTCGTACATGGAATACAGACCTATGGTGTTTCGCACAATGCGGCGCCATTTTCAGGAAAGGCAGACCTATTGTGTTCATCACATACGTGTACTAACCACAGGGATCCGCACTATCCCGTGGAGTTCCTCATATAGTGGGTACTAATCACTGGCAAGCCAAAACCACGGTGTCGCTCCTAAAGTGATAGTAATCACAGGTACTGTCGAAGCCGGCAATGCACTCTGTTGCTACTAATCACAAACCTATTTGGTACCTAACATAGCGGTACTACGAGCAAGTAAAAGCGACCCATGGTGTTCCCCGCGTGGTGGTACTAATCACAAGTAGTTTCACGGTTCTAGTACAATCATCCCCTGGTCGGCTACAGGGGGTTGTGTGCTTGGTCAGCGAGAGGTATTTTATTTCCCTCAAGTCAGCCAGCAAGCTGGTTAGGACCCCCCCTATCCGTCACCTGGGACGCGTGATGTGAGAGTATAACCTCTCCCCCTGCTATGCCAGCGTAGTAGATTCCTGGATCAGCGCTCCTTGTGGAGGCAAGTTCATGAAGGGCAGCCGTGTTTTGAGTTGTCAAAATAAAGCGAGTTGGCGCGAAAACATTTGATCAGGTAACAAGGAGATTGTGCGTAGCGATTGAATATAATCACAATCATGTTTATTATTTTTCACGAGATCTACAGTAAACAATATCCTTTTGATCTGATAAGTGAGAAAAATAACATTGTACAACCTACAGCCAGATTTAAACTGAAATGATATAAACCACAAATGTTGATAAATAGCCATGCACATTCTTTCCCGAAGATCCTATGGCCATTGTATTACGCCAGTAACGGCGGTACGCAACATTAACCATGTCCCAGATTGTCTGCCTGAGTCAGCTAGTCTGGAAGCACACTTCCACTCCTAGCAACCCCAGGCAAGGTCGCATTTACTGCTGAGTGCGATTACTTTTATGTTTACACAGGGTAGACCTTTATCATTTAAATTCCTTAATAACATTCTTACACTTACTCAATCTGTTGTACTGTACAACCTCTATTACCTCACAACCATTGCACTATTTAGAGTTATACTCTGCCAGCTCTACTTCCAATAAACAAACACACTATCAAATAACCCACTAATTACTTTTCCACATTACCTTCAGACTTACAAATAGCACCATACATATGTATATACCATTACACCAATTTTTCACTTTCCTCAACCTCATACCAACTTATTCCTATTCCAGATCGTTTCCAGATTCAATCAATCAATACTGATCTGCATTTAGGGCAGTCGCCCAGGTGGCAGATTCCCTATCTGTTGTTTTCCTAGCCTTTTTCTAAATGTTTCAAAGAAATTGGAAATTCATTGAACATCTCCCTTGGTAAGTTATTCCAGTCTCTAACTCTCCTTCCTATAAATGAATATTTGGCCCAGTTTGTCCTCTTGAATTCCAACTCTATCTTCATATCGTGATATTTCCTACTTTTATAAACGGCTCTCAAACTTATTCGTCTGCTAATGTCATTCCACGCCATCTCTCCGCTGACAGCTCGGAACATACCACTTAGTCGAGCACCTCTCCTTCTTTCTCTCAGTTCTTCCCAGCCCAAACTTTGCAACATTTTTTAACGCTACTCTTTTGTCGGAAATCACCCAGAACAAATCGAGCTGCTTTTCTTTGGATTTTTTCCAGTTCATGAATCAGGTAATCCTGGTTAGGGTCCCATACACTGGAACCATACTCTATATGGGGTCTTACCAGAGATTTATATGCCCTCTCCTTTACATCCTTACTACAACCCCTAAACACCCTCATAACCATGTGCAGAGATCTGTACCCTTTATTTACAATCCCATTTATGTGATTACCCCAATGAAGATCTTTCCTTATATTAACACCTAGATCCCCAAAAGGTACTTTCACCCCATCAACGCACTAATTAAAACTGAGAGGACTTTTCCTATTTGTGAAACTCACAACCTGACTTTTAATCCCGTTTATCAACATACCATTTCCTGCTGTCCATCCCACAACATTTTCGAGGTCACGTTGCAGTTGCTCACAATCTTGTAACTTATTTATTACTCTGTAGAGAATAACATCATCCGCAACCTCCGATTCCACTCCTTTACTCATATCATTTATATATATAAGAAAAAAGAGGTCCGATAATACTGCCTTAAGGAATTCCCCTCTTAAATATAACAGGGTCAGATAAAGCTTCACCTTCTCTAATTCTCTGAGATCTATTTTCTAGAAATATAGCAACCCATTCAGTCACTCATTTGTCAAGTCCAATAGCACTCATTTATCCCAGTAGTCTCCCATGATCCACCCTATCAAATGCTTTAGAAAGGTCAATCGCAATACAGTCCATTTGACCTCCTGAATCCAGGATAACTGCTACATCTTGCTGGAATCCTACAAGTTGAGCTTCAGCGGAATAACCTTTCCTAAAACCGAACTGTTTTCTATCGAACCAGTTATTAATTTCACAAACATGTCTAATATAATTAGAAAGAATGCCTTTTCAAAGCTTACATACAATGCATGTCAAACTAACTGGCCTGTAATTTTCAGCTTTATGTCTATCACCCTTTCCTTTATACAATGGCTACTATAGCATCTCTCCATCCATCTGGTATAGTTCCTACGACCAATCAATAATCAAATAAGTACTTCAGATATGGTACTATATCCCAACCCATTGTCTTTAGTATATCCCCAGAAATCTTATCATTTCCAGCCGCTTTTCTAGTTTTCAAATTTTGTATCTTATTGTAAATGTCACTGTTATCATATGTAAATTTAATACTTCTTTAGCCTTAGTCTCCTCCTCTATCTGGACATTATCCTTGTAACCAACAATCTTTACATACTGCTGACTGAATACTTCTGCCTTTTGAACATCCTCACATACACACTCCCCTTGTTCATTAATTATTCCTGGGTTGTCGTTCTTGGAATCTGTTTCTGCCTTAAGATACCTATACATACCCTTACATTTTTAACTAAAATTTGTAACTTATACTTCATAATCTACCAAAACTCCCTCCAGCTCCACAATCATTCACTTACACTTAACACTCCGAATTACTCCAGATTCCCTTACTACATACCAAATAATGACATTTTTACACTTACTCAATCTGTTGTGCTGTACCACCTCTACAACCATTGCACTATTTAGAATTCCAAGCTTTCATCGTCAATACACCAAATATTCACTTATCTGAACCTTATACCACCATATTCATCAATTCACTATTCATACCAAACACATATTTATCTACAATTGCCAAGGTTCATTCCTAAATCCAATAAACAACACGCTAATTACTTTAACAAATTTTCTTATAGCTCCGATACTTCACTCCTGAATCCATTCAACACACTAATTACTTTACCAAATTTCCTTATCAAATTACCTTCAAGCTTTCATCATCAATACACCAAATATTCACTTTTCTCAACCTGCACCACCATTTCAATCGATTCAATATTCATACCAAACACATATTCACATAAAATGGCCTTACTTCACTCCTAAATCCAACAAACAACACGCTAATTAATTTACCACATTTCCTTATCAATTTACCTTCAAGCTTTCATCATCAATACACCAAATATTCACCGTTCTCAACCTTCGCCACCATTTCCATCAATTCCTTATTTATACCAAATACATATTCACATAAAATTACCATACTTCACTCCTAAATCCAGTAAACAACACATAAATTACCCTAGCCCATTTCACAAAGATACCACGCTCACTCCTTTTGTTGTCACTCTGCCTTCTTTAACATTTCTTTTACTTCTTGCTAACTTTATTAGAGTTTTTTATTTCTTGTAGCAGTGCCCTCATCATTTCCTCCTGTTTTCCACATGTCTTTCAGGCTTCTACTTCTTAAACTTCTACTCCACCCTTCGTTCCAGCCCTGCTCTACTCTCTTCCAGGTTGCCTCCGGGCATTCCATTTCCCTCTGAGCCGCCATTTCTTCACTGTTTCCACTCTGCTGACTTCATTTGACTCTAGCTGTGACTGTGTCTGTGGCCCTAGGCCTGCCTTCTCTCGCCCCATTATCCTCTGCTCCTTCCTTATCGGTGTTTATGAAGCGATTGAATATCGTAAGTTTCAAGACGTTAAAAGTTAGATTTTCGCCTTCAAGAATGCTAGCCGTATGGTCAGCGTAATCGAAGTAAGGTGTTGCGTATGTATGGTCATTGATAATGTTCCGTTTTTTCGACATTTTGATAACTGATGATCTCTGGGTAGTTTTTTATCTTTTGCTCTTGGGAGTGCCTTCTGTTGCCATCTCTCGGTGGCGTATAGTTCATTGAAGTTTGATATTCAGGTTTTTCTCTCCATAGTTGTCCTGAAGTCAACGTATCACTCTCTGTATCTTGTGCTTGGGCATTGTTTTTTTAATCACATTTTACACTCTTGTTGCACACTTGACAGTATACTACATCACCACCACTTGTATAGTCACTATTACCTATTACCCACTGTTTAATTGAAAAATACCCAGAGCTCTTATCTTTAGGCATTTTTGAAGTATAATGTGGTAAAACACTGCAATAGACGACCAGCAAGTTAACAGATGAACGCAATTGTTTAAGCAAACCTTGGGAGGCTACTGTAAGGAGAAATGATTGTCAGGAAGGAGGAAATAGCTGCCGTGAAATTGGTCACAGTCCGTCTACCTGCTTATATTGCGACAACCGAAAGCCCATACCTTCATTAGGGGAAGGCTTCTCGTGTTGCCTAGGGATGTAAAACATATACAGCTCATCAGAATTTTAATTTCATTCTGAAATCTTAGATAATCGATCACATTTAAGAGGAAAATATACCTGTATATGCACTAACGTTCCAAATATGCATTTGCATATGAGCATATGCATTTTTAAAATATTTGGGCGATGCTCATCACACACTGTATTGAAATCGTCTTGTCAGACATACTTTTAACAGAGTACGCAAGAGTTTCTGCTTTTTCTGTCCCGATTTCTAGGACATTCAGCATATGTTCCAGATGATACTGGTGGTTTCCCCTTCAAGAGTGGCATAGTGTACCCGCTCAAAGCCTGAGTCCCAACCAGCATTTATCTCAGGGAGTGTTACGGTCCGAATCCATCGCAACTAATACACAATAAAAAAAATTGAGATATAAGATCTCAAACTAAATGTAAGGGCGCCATCCAATCCGTACTACAGGGTTGAACGGGACACTCTAATCTTTAACTTTAAGGCTCATCATAAAACACACAAATTATATATATTCAGATCAAAGGGAAATCATGAAGGCTCCGTCCTAGGAATGGGGACGGATATTTAAATGGTCACCAAGGGTTTACTATTCTACAAGAACAAGAATCTGGAACTGTTTCCTTGCAAATGCTAAAGAAGCATTTTATTTAAGTAAACAAATGAAATTTTACACACAATCAAAATCTGTTGACCCTTGATTTGCCGGTAATTTGGCAAATTATTCCTGAAAAATGATTACATAATATTTATCACTTTTGACCACCCTTCCATTTGGGTGGTGGAACCGTTGATATCTGAAGGTATCAGATTTACCTTCGTTAACTCCATGACCCTACTTGTTCATGGACCAATTACCTGTTGGCTAAGTAGGCGCGATCACATGGACCATGTTATCGCCTCCACTTTGATTGAGATGAGACCAACCCGGGAAACTACAAACTCTCCCCGGGTTCCTAACCAAGATATGCTAATCGTTAGTTGAAGGAATACGACAAAGGGACTCTAACCTAATGGTCCAGATGTAGGGATTTGCCTTCATTGTACACATACTAACTTAACATATTATTTACAACCAATTAACATTATTACGTTAATTCGCCAGCTGACTTCCCTAGTATCATCCATCATCATCATCCGTATAATAAGAAAAATAAAAAAATAAAAAAATATTTTATTAAATATTATTATTATTATTATTATTATTATTATTATTATTATTATTATTATCATTATGTTTCGTGGAGATCATGATTATCGTAACCCGTAATCATCCTCGGAATAATATTTCAACTTTTCGCGATTTTATTTATTTTCATCTGAAATAAATAAAAGTAGCGTCTTTGATTATTCTTCTTCTCCTTCTTCAAATATTCTCATTATTATTATTATTATTATTATTATTAGTTAAAAATCTCAAATTTTTCATTTCAACTCCCAACATCATAATTATGTCCAAAATTTAAAAAAAAAGTAAATTCTTCTTCCAAAAAAGTAGTTTTTTATTTTTATTATTATTAATTTTAAAAAAATTAATTTCGCCCGTTACACGGTAGTTAACTCTTAATATGTTTAACGCATAACCCCTTTTACAATTCCGATTTATTTTGGCACTAATCAATCCAGATATGATTTACTTGGAATATTATTATTATTATTATTATTATTATTATTATTATTATTATTATTATTATTATTATTATTATTATTATTATTATTATTATTATTATTATTATTGTTACCGGATTTTTGTGGTAGTTAAGCATGAAAGAAGGTGCTGGGTGGTGAATAGGTCTCAAGCTACTAAAGAGAAATTAAATTTTAAAATTTAACAAGGTTATATTTTCTTTTCAAAATTAGGTAACAACAAATAGAACAGGTACTTAGTAGCCGAAATACAACTTGAAATGTACAATTACAGGGATTAAAGAATTTGGGCTTCGAGCCCTGAAAACACAATTCTTGAGCAACTAGCTCAACTTTACGATATACCAATTTCAACAAAAGGGGCAGAAGACCCCAATCAAACCCTGGAGCCCTTGCTCCAAATTACACAGCAAAGCCTCCTCGAGGCATACAACTCTCAGTCTTAGAAAAGAGCCACTCGCTCTTAAAGTTAAGCCTCTCCCAGGCCACACCAAACTCAACTTTCAAGTTGTCCTCAAAGGACATATACACAGGGGTAAAATACCCAACCTACTGAGGTCTATTAGGAGAGAAAAGATTAATACATGACCTCTAAAATACAACTTGAGAGGAGGCGAACTTGCACTCCTAATACACTTTGTTTTTAAAACCTATTCTGGCTCTGGGCCACTAACGCAGGGGCTAATCCCATACTACAGAGGTGACTTAGAGAAGAACACTTTACATTACATAAACGAAGAATAGTTTGAGAAAATAAGTTCACCTCAAAACAAATGTGAGTGGGAGCTCGAGAGGGTTAGCACTCTCTATCCCAATATGTAGCTTTACAAAAAAGATGAAAAGAGTAATTACATTTTAGGAAAAGGTTACATGATGGAAATGCTTCGAACCCGCCGCGAGTGTTAAACTGCCGACCTAGCAAGAAAAGAAGTAATTAATAGGCCATTACCTGGTGTTGAACGGCTGAAGAAGAAAGAGGCACTTCCCGCCTCCTGCTATGTACTTAATACACTGAAAGATGGAACAGAAGTGGCCCGGAGACCCCAAAATCAGCAGTTTATATCCTCTCGCGGAAGATTCTAGGCGTTAGGGGAAAGAAAACACCCTCCCACAAAATCTTTATTGGTTCGGGAAAAGAAACCCCTACATAGAGGAAAAAGAAACACATTATTGGTGGAAAATTAATTAAAGAAATTCGGGATTGGCTAGATCCAAACTAAGGGGAAAAAGAGGGGTATACAGCCAACTTAAACAATGACAGAAGGAAATTTAACAAAGAACAAACTCTTGAAATAAAAATTTCTCCAACAAAATAGTTCTTTGATTTCGCACTAGGTCGCACTATTGTTGATCTTCAGTAGTGTCCTCTAGAAGAGAAAGTTCACACTTCTTACTTCAAGCGAAACAAAAACACATCAAAAGTGACACAGTTCAAAAACTCAAAATTTTCCATGTGGTGACATCTTCTGAGAAAGTAGAGAATTAATAGAATAGATAAAGTTCAACCTTCCTCCAGAAGAGGAGTTTCAACTGGCGCAACTTTTAAATAAACGGTGTAGAGGTGTACCGCCCGGTACAGACCTCCCCCCCCAAAAGTTCCTCCAGGGGTGACACATGAAATCAGTTTGAAACAAAGTCCAAGAAATGATGTTGATACGAAGGTAGATAGCAGAAGCATTTACAAGATTTCTTAATTCAGTTTCAAAATGTTGTTGTTGCAGGTGAATGAAAGTCTTTATGTTTGTAGAATTTGAATTTGTGAAGATAAACTTTTAATACTTAAAGGTGAAGAAAAATTTGGCAATGTCCACCAAATATTGTAGTTGGATTCCCAAGTATAGTTATTGCTTATGGTGACTGTCCATATAGCTGATGTAGATTAAGAAGGATGGCCAGACCGGCCGTTGCAGCTTGCGTCCAAGGGAGGCCGCTCGGACCCCTTAAGTACCCTGAGATACCGCTCGCCCGCACTATGAGGGGAGCAGAGGTGTTGAAGTACGCCGCGCCCGCGGTGAACAGATACAGGCTGCGGGCATGTAGCAGGTCGTGCGCCGCACATCAGCCTTGGCCGGGAGGTGAGCTCCGGCTCGCCGTGCACATGTCGTCCTCGCTGGAGAGGAGGGGGCCCATCCCCCTCCCCAGTCGCTGCACGGCGCTGCGCGGCTGCGGGGGCGCTGAAACATTAAAGCTAGGCGGCAGAATTGTGTTGGACTATCATCTTCTTTGAGGGTACAGGCTTGTGGAGAGGTTGAGGGGCCAGCGGCGTGTAGATATCCATGGCATTTACTATTATGAAGCCACAGTGTAAGGTGAAGCAGGAGACGGGAGCGTGGTAATGGCCGTGGCAAGAACAGGATGGCAGTTTAACGGGTCGGGGCAGGTTTTACACAAGGCTTACATCTAAAACCAAAATATTACAGAAGGGGCAGAAAGCCTTAAAAGTGAAACTCAAAAAAAAATATAACCTTCATATCCTTTCAAAATGATATGAAGCAAGTTAACACAAAATTACACCGGTTTCACCTGGGACAGGTGAACCCTAAATATCCTCTCGGTGGCTGGATTACTTAACAATAAGGTAACCGGCGTAAGAAAATCGAGAATGATACAAGGCCCATGAAATCTGGGGGCAAGCTTGCCCGCGGGAACAAAATTTTTGACCATAACCTGGTCACCTACCTTCAAAGGGGTAGGTCTCCGTCCACGATCATACCTTTCCCTAACCTTTTCATGAGACACTTTAAGATTGGCTTTAGCCTTCTTCCAAAGATCTTTGATGTTGTCCGGATCTATTGTCTCGGGCAGAATGTCACTCAGAGACCAGAGGTTAGAGAGCGGCGAGTTGGGAACAAACTTGAACATCAAAGAAGCTGGAGTAAACTTGTGAGATTCATGAACCGCCGAATTCAAAGCAAAAGCTAACCAATGCAGGGACGTGTCCCACCTGGAAGGATCTTCATGATGATAAGCAATGAGAGCGGACCTGAGATTACGGTTAACTCGTTCAGCCAGAGATGGTTGAGGATAATAAGCAGATGTAGTTACATGAGAGATGGACAAGTCAAAACAGAATTTACGAAACAGATTTGATGTAAAAGCTTTAGCATTATCAGATACAATGTATTGGCACGGACCAAAAGAAGCAAAAATAGAATTTAGGCAAGTAATGGTGGACTGAGCGGTAGCCAGCTTAGTCGGAAATAACCAGGAAAATCTTGTAAAACCATCTACACACACAAAGATGAACTTGTTGGCATTACCCTTTGACTGGGGGAAGGGTCCCACATAATCGATATACAGGCGTTCCATGGGGCGCGACGCTTGATGAGAAGACAAAAGGCCTACTTTAGTGGACATGGTGGGTTTACTGATCAAACAAGATTTACAAGCTTTTACAAGTTCCCGAATTTCACCGTCCATACCTTTCCATATGAACATTTCACGAATCTTTTCACGAGTTTTAAAGATTCCAAGATGCCCCCCCAATGGGGTCTCATGATAGTATTTGAAGATCATAGGTACAAGAACCGCTGGAACAACAACTTTCATCAACTTATCATGCCTCGAAGGGCAACATAGAACACCATTCCTTAGAACATAAGGGACAGCATGTTCCCCAGAAGAAAGGGTTTCCATTATCGGAGCCAGCGTCGGATCTTCACGTTGGTATTTCTCAATATCCCTAAAAAGCATGGGAGCATCTGTTAAGATGGCATTAGCACCAGATAGTATGGACTCGGAAGGTGATGAACTGTCGACCGGTTCGTGGGTCTCTACGTCGTTATGAAACATACGGCTGAGTCCATCGGCAACAACATTTTCAGTACCTCTGATATGCCGTACATCGAATTGGAAGGCAGAAATACGGATGGCCCAACGGGCTATACGACCTGTACGACGCGGCCTACCTAAGACCCAGCTTAAGGCTTGATTATCTGTCTCCAGATCGAATTTGACGTGTTCCAGATAGAGACGGAACTTTTCTAAGGCGAATAAGACTGCCAAACCTTCAAGCTCATAGATGGAATACTTGGCTTCTTGAGCCGATAGAGTCCTAGATGCATAGGCGATGGGACGCCTCCCTAGTTCAGTCTCTTGAAGAAGGACTGCAGCTACAGCTGATGATGACGCGTCCGTTTGGACGATGAATTTCTTCGAGAAATCAGGCATAGCAAGTACAGGGGCATTACAGAGAGCTAATTTAAGATCTTCGAAAGCGGCTTGTTGAGAAGGTCCCCACTCGAATTTGATGCCTTTCCTACGAAGAAGGTTTAAGGGCGCCGCTCTATTAGCGAAGTTAGGAATAAACTTCCTGAAGAAATTCACCATACCAATGAATCTAGCGATACCTTTGATGTCCTTAGGAGGTTTAAAATCACGGATGGCCTGTGTTCTAGAATGATCGACAGCTACCCCATCGGGTGACACAATATGCCCTAGGAATGACATAGAGGGCTTAGCAAAGGCAACCTTGGACAACTTGACAGTTAACCCAGCCTTACGAAGGCGATTCAGAACTTCTCGCAGATGATCTAGATGTTCTTCAAAAGTCTCGGAAAATACGACGACATCATCCAAGTAGTGATATAAGTACTCAAATTTGATGTCGGAGAAGACCCTATCTAGTAGCCTAGTGAGCACAGCTGCCCCCGTGGGGAGCCCGAAAGGCACGCGGTTGTATTCGTATAAGTTCCAGTCCGTGGCAAACGCTGTAAGATGTTTAGACTCCTCGGCAAGGGGAATTTGATTATAGGCCTGATTCAAGTCCAAGATGGTGAAGAACTTGGCCTTACGAAACCATGAAAAGCAAGAATGAAGGTCGGGAAGGGGCACTGATTGCAACACCACCTTCCGATTGAGAGCCCTGTAATCAATGACAGGCCTGAAGCCTCCTTGGGGTTTCGGTACTAGAAAAATAGGCGAAGAATACGCTGACTTAGAGGGCCTAATAATACCATCCTTCAACATCTGATCGATGATTTCTTTCAGAGCCTTCATTTTAGGTGGAGATAGCCTATACGGTGGAAAACGGACAGGAATAGAATCCGTGACCTCAATTTTGTATTCAATAAGGTCAGTAACACCAAGAGTATCAGAGAACACCTCGGGAAACGACTGACACAGTTTGCGAATACTATCAGCCTGCTCCTCAGGTAGATGTCTAAGGTCTAACAACATCTCATCCTGGGTAGGCGAAATAGATGAACATGATACAGAATTACACTTTAACAAGGGAATTCTACAATTGGACGCAAATTTGAATGTGCACGACCTACTCTGGAGATCGAGCACAAGACCAGTGTGAGAAATAAAGTCCGCTCCCAATATAATGGGGCAAGACAATTGCTTGGCCACAAACAATTTAACTTTCCATGTAAACTTAAAAACACGAATTTTGACCAGTAAGGAACCTAGAATTTCTAATGGAGATGAATTAGCCGAAACGTATTGAACAGGAGAAGAGACATAGTCAGGGAGTTTACAAACAGATTTCAATTTAGAATACCAATCAGCCGAAATAATGGAACAAACACTGCCTGAATCTAAGAGAGCTGTTATAGGCTCGTTATTTAACTCAATCTTAAGAAAAGGAACAGGTGCGGGGGTATCCGCCGCAATCCTAAGACACTCTTTAGGGCATTCAAAAGATGAATTTGAAGGCTGGTCGTTCTCTGCATTTACAACCTGTTTACTAGGGGCTGAGTCTCGGGAATATGGATTAGTCGGCTCAGCCGACGCCACTAGTCACTTTTTATTATTGGCATAGCTGGAATTTGCACCAGAAGTTGAGCAGGAGGGGGTGCTATTTGAGTTTGGGCAATTCTTGGCGATATGTGAGAAGGCCCCGCACTTAAAACAGCCTTGTGATGACCCGGCTCCATTCCTTGTCCCACTTGACTTGATCAGAGGACATTTGTCGCGCAGATGGTCAGGCGACCCGCAAGCATAACATTTACGAGGATTGACTGGTCGGCGAGGTGGAGGCCGAGTGTTACTAAAAGAAGGCGGGGGTTCTTTCGCGACACGCAAAGAATCGGCGTATCTAACTCCTTCCGCTGAAACGGCCAATGCTTCAAGTTCAGAGAAAGTTTGCGGGCACGCCGCGAAACACAAATATGACCTATAGGGAGGTGAAATTCCCTCTACAATAGCCTGTACAATCTGATCTTCCGGAAAATGAAGGGCAAACACCCTAGTATAAAACTTAATGTCCTGTATGAAATCAGCCAAGTTTTCATCCAACCTCTGTACTCGATAATAGTATTTCTGAATCAGAGATGACCTCGCGCGGGCAGGAATGAAATTTGCAAGCAAGTGTGCGTGAAAATCTGCAATAGATGACTGTTCAGCAATGGCTCTTACTATTTTATCTGAGAGAACACCAATAGCATACGGATAGATAATTTGCAAAATCTGACAAGGGGAAAGAGAAAACACAAGAGCGTGATCCTGAAATTCCACTAAAAATCTTAAAAATGAAATTACTTCACTGGTGGTGTTGACAGAAAACTTAGAGATACCTCTTAGCAACATTGCCAATGGATGAGGCAAGCTACTAAACCCGGGTGACATAGTAGGTAAAGGTTTCAATGGCAAAGAAGTTAATTCAGAACGGATGTTACCCAACGATGCACGGCGTTCAGACTCGTTGTCCAATGGGGCAGAGATAGTTTGAGCAGCAACGGTTATCCTATTAACTTCTCCCTTGGGAGGCGCTTCCTCACTGCCTGCATTCACTATGGTGGGTTGATCAGATTTGGGAGGAGCCTCCCCCGTTAACAATAGAGTGACTTTACTAGACAATTCAGAAATAGTTTCAAGGAGCGTATTAGCTTCCTTCCTCTGAACGTCATTCACCTTTAGAGACAACAGATCATTAACTCTATTTGAAAAGTGATACAGTCTGCCTTGCACACGCTTAATTTGATTAGGAGATGGATCATTTTCATCAAAAAAACTAACTACAGAAGCTAGCCCAGTAATATTCTCCGTGATCGTGGAAAGAGAGTCGTCAATTTCTTTCTCTCCCAAATTGGGGACGGAAATGGGCAAATCAAGGGACTCTCTAAGCTTGTTAGTGTCTATTGCAACCGTGCCTCCAGACTGAACGTTTCTGATAGTTAACTCATATATCAACTCCTCTTTGCGCAAGTAGTTAAGGAGGAGAACATCGCGAGGGCCGGGCATGATGACAGAACAATTTTGAAAAACTCAAAAAATTCCAGCAACTGAGAAAATTGTTAGAGTTCGAATCAAAGCAATGTTTAGCCGTCAAAAGGGGCTAAATTGAGACCCATTCAACCACGCTCTGCTACCACTTGTTACCGGATTTTTGTGGTAGTTAAGCATGAAAGAAGGTGCTGGGTGGTGAATAGGTCTCAAGCTACTAAAGAGAAATTAAATTTTAAAATTTAACAAGGTTATATTTTCTTTTCAAAATTAGGTAACAACAAATAGAACAGGTACTTAGTAGCCGAAATACAACTTGAAATGTACAATTACAGGGATTAAAGAATTTGGGCTTCGAGCCCTGAAAACACAATTCTTGAGCAACTAGCTCAACTTTACGATATACCAATTTCAACAAAAGGGGCAGAAGACCCCAATCAAACCCTGGAGCCCTTGCTCCAAATTACACAGCAAAGCCTCCTCGAGGCATACAACTCTCAGTCTTAGAAAAGAGCCACTCGCTCTTAAAGTTAAGCCTCTCCCAGGCCACACCAAACTCAACTTTCAAGTTGTCCTCAAAGGACATATACACAGGGGTAAAATACCCAACCTACTGAGGTCTATTAGGAGAGAAAAGATTAATACATGACCTCTAAAATACAACTTGAGAGGAGGCGAACTTGCACTCCTAATACACTTTGTTTTTAAAACCTATTCTGGCTCTGGGCCACTAACGCAGGGGCTAATCCCATACTACAGAGGTGACTTAGAGAAGAACACTTTACATTACATAAACGAAGAATAGTTTGAGAAAATAAGTTCACCTCAAAACAAATGTGAGTGGGAGCTCGAGAGGGTTAGCACTCTCTATCCCAATATGTAGCTTTACAAAAAAGATGAAAAGAGTAATTACATTTTAGGAAAAGGTTACATGATGGAAATGCTTCGAACCCGCCGCGAGTGTTAAACTGCCGACCTAGCAAGAAAAGAAGTAATTAATAGGCCATTACCTGGTGTTGAACGGCTGAAGAAGAAAGAGGCACTTCCCGCCTCCTGCTATGTACTTAATACACTGAAAGATGGAACAGAAGTGGCCCGGAGACCCCAAAATCAGCAGTTTATATCCTCTCGCGGAAGATTCTAGGCGTTAGGGGAAAGAAAACACCCTCCCACAAAATCTTTATTGGTTCGGGAAAAGAAACCCCTACATAGAGGAAAAAGAAACACATTATTGGTGGAAAATTAATTAAAGAAATTCGGGATTGGCTAGATCCAAACTAAGGGGAAAAAGAGGGGTATACAGCCAACTTAAACAATGACAGAAGGAAATTTAACAAAGAACAAACTCTTGAAATAAAAATTTCTC
Source organism: Anabrus simplex (assembly GCF_040414725.1). Classification (NCBI taxonomy): domain Eukaryota; kingdom Metazoa; phylum Arthropoda; class Insecta; order Orthoptera; family Tettigoniidae; genus Anabrus; species Anabrus simplex. The sequence continues at coordinate 425,420,632 of NC_090268.1, read as the reverse complement.
CAACAAAATAGTTCTTTGATTTCGCACTAGGTCGCACTATTGTTGATCTTCAGTAGTGTCCTCTAGAAGAGAAAGTTCACACTTCTTACTTCAAGCGAAACAAAAACACATCAAAAGTGACACAGTTCAAAAACTCAAAATTTTCCATGTGGTGACATCTTCTGAGAAAGTAGAGAATTAATAGAATAGATAAAGTTCAACCTTCCTCCAGAAGAGGAGTTTCAACTGGCGCAACTTTTAAATAAACGGTGTAGAGGTGTACCGCCCGGTACAATTATTATTATTATTATTCTTTCGAGAATCTTTATTTTTATTCCCCATCTTTATAATTTGGTCACATACGTTCTCTCCCAAACAGAAATCACCAAGATCCGAATTCACATCGGTCGGGACATAATAGTGTTCGAATCCGCCACCTTATTTTCGTACTGCCGTTAATTCATGGAGACCATATGCTCCTAAGACAATTCTCAAATCCCATAACACCTCGCAGTTGGGCAAATACCTCCAGTCTCTGCAAGTGTTAAATTATTCCTTCCTTTTCCATTTTGAAGTCCATATATCCATTGGAACTTTTCAAAACATTTTCACAAATTAACCCTCGGTGTGTAGACTCTATTCTGCCACTCAATACACCGGTATATAAATACAACCTCTATGTGGGCCTTAAGATCCATCTATTTCTTCATCAACATCAGTACAATTCACTTTCATTTCGGGCCGGATTTCTGTCCCACAAAACTCCAAATCTCAACTTTTGGCTCAAATCCCTCTGGATCTCAAACATAGCGTGACCATATTATAAAAGTGCCTATCTCGTTTCTACCAAATTTATTTATGATTATTATGGAGTCCAAAAACGTTAAATCAACAATTAGTGTTAAAACCGGATTCACTGCACAAATTATACTTATTCACGGCACATGTGATCTCCACATTTAAATTACTTTAATTTGCAATCATACTATCCAACTAGGCCCGTGCCTTTATTCTCAAAGATTATTATTAAACACGCCTTTACACATTACCAAATTTTAATGTACTACTTCGACACTTGTACATTATGATTATCTTGTCCACTGGCGAACTTCGCGATATATACAAACAAATCAATGGACTTCATTCCGTCCCACAACAATTTAAATCACTTGGCAATCCTACCTCTGGATTATCTTAACAACATGCCTTAATATCTATAAAAGTTCCGATAACGGAAAAACTCTTTGGAAGCACTTCTAAATGAATATTAACATTATCTTTACGTGAAACGTGCTCCATATCATAGCAAACAACTCAAGCACTTGAATGAACAACTCAACCCTACTATACTCTATTTAATAATCAAAATTATGATGAGTGCTTGATCTAATCTACATATTAATTTGTCCCTTTGTCTATCTATCTTTGAACGTATACGAGCCGTAACGGCTCGTTTCACAATCAAGTTACCATGATAAAATATAATTTCCTCCCCCTAACGATAGCAATCTATAAATATATTAAAAGGTACTCAACTCTGCCATTGTAGTCTGCTAAAACCGGACGAGAAGCCATAGCCCCTCCGGTTTTTAGCAATGTATTCCACTGGTATTCATGCCAGCTTGAAGAATTAATCCTTGACCCTTTTCAACTTTACCCATTTTGAATAAAAACAAATAAATTAGCTGTTGCACTTTGGAATAATTTCCACCCTAAATTCTATTCACAAATTTTACACTCTCGGCCTTGTATCTAGCCCACTTAATGTAGATTTACATTCTTCATTCCTTTCCCGGACACTAGGAACATGGGATACCTCGGGTTTCCCTTTACAACGGCCCGTGCGCGCACTTGAATTTCCCGTCTCACGTTCGTGTAGCTGACCAGGTATCAGTTTAGAATCGACTGTTTACTAGGTGACATAAACACTCGTGACCGTTCTCATGTAACGCACTTCCGAATCTGTTGGTAGAATCTCACACTCCGTAAGTTAGGCTTTACTGAGTCCTGTCTATTTGAAACACTTCATACTAGTATACTGCTCAAGACTGTAATATGAGCTACATCACGTCATGAATCACTGTACTATGTAACAATATAATACTTCGAACTCTACTCCACGAGTAAATACACACTCGCACCCCTGGCGTAGTAACGGCTCGAACGCTTTGTCAAAAGTAGTTACGCACCACTGGCGTGGTGACCGCCCGAACACTTTATCAGAAGTACTTACGCACCACTGGCGTGGTGACCGCTCGAACACAATATCAGAAGTACTTTTTAGTCCTAGTATACGACCTCATATTTATACTTGTATCCCCTCTCTTCCGAGTTCAACGGAGGTCATCTTGGAACGCACAGTCCCGATATCTTCATACGACAGTTTGCGGTTTGGCCCGTGGCTTAAATATATGATCCAATGATGTAATTATGTTCTCAAATACTCTATACCAATTCTCAACTATTATCGTTCACTGGTAATGGATATAAGATGTACAATATTATAGGTTAGGATCCACCTTTCAATACTCCGTAATAAGATGGTAAAAAGTAGTTACAACCTGTTTAATGGGACCGGTTTCAACACATTTTAAGTGTCATCATCAGCCAATTTGCGAAGATCTTAAAACAACTAGCACATTGAATACAGGCAAAAAATTAACATTGTATCATAACGTAGCAATTCAGTAAATGTTCAAAACATTTTGAACATTTACTGAATTGCTACGTTATGATACAATGTTAATTTTTTGCCTGTATTCAATGTTCTAGTTGTTTTAAGATCTTCGCAAATTGGCTGATGATGACACTTAAAATGTGTTGAAACCGGTCCCATTAAACAGGTTGTAACTACTTTTTACCATCTTATTACGGAGTATTGAAAGGTGGATCCTAACCTATAATATTGTACATCTTATTTCTCTATTCAATACGGAACAATAATGAAGTTTTTAACTTTAAATGGTAATGGATATATTCGCGAATTTAGCTGCCGTATCCCGGCTCGGGATTTCGCGCTCTATTGTGGCGTCCTTTGCCTTCAGCCAATCAACGAATAGCGTCCATGAATTCTCAGAATTTCACCATGCAATCTCCCGTAATTATTAACTTTATATGAGTTTTATGATATAGTAAGGCTCCTAAATTCCACTTTATTCTGAATCGATCCTTCACCCTTTTTTTATCAGTTTAATCCACGGAGTTAGCCTCGCTAGTGCTTCTTACAATACGAAGTTGTCGCCTTGCTTTGGTCAAGTGAATTTTTCCATTGGTCCACCTTAACCATGTGACCGGGAAGGCCCATATTTTTTTCTTCCAGTGCCAACCCCGCGTTCAAATTCCGCTAGTTACATGGAGATACCTCGCCATCATTTCTCAGAAATTTGCACCCGGCTCCCTGCGCTGTTGCTACTACCAAGACTGCCCGGGGCTATGAAAACTTTGGCAACAAGTTATCCTCTCTCTTTCCCCGTTGTCACAAGTTCTGAGAAACCTAATTCTGTCCCTCATTGTGTTTGTTAATCTCACTGGAGACAACATTCCGTGGTATGGTGAAACCTGCCATCTCGGCCTGGCCTGTACTTACTGTATGTACAGTAAGATACTATTTATTCTGACAATGAAATATATATTCCTCAATAATTCATCATAATTACAATTGCATGACGCTTATCACACCCCCACCAGGGTGCAATAGGAGAGCCCAGGGAAATTTCTTCTTTATCCTTTAGACTCATTCGCAAGACTTTCTCTCTGATATTGCGGGGCAAAATTGTAGGTTGTTTCCAACAATAACAAAAAAACATAGCTGATGTTACTTTCTCCATGTAAAATCATATGGAAGAATTAAAACTGACAAACCACGATTTTGCCAATTTAGTTCCGCCGATGCTCGCATGGGGTAAGATGTCACCCGAGTCAGCTTTGTCTCACTGTTAAAACTTACCTATGACCGAAGATTTATGGCAAATAACTTTGGAGGTGCCACACAGTGTCCTTGAAAGGTAGACAGCAGCCCAGTGTACAGTCAGTGATAGAAAAGAAATTGCAGTCCTTTTACAAGAAATGGGGTAATTTATTACCCCACGCGAGTACCGGAGGGATATCCTACTCTCTCTGGCTAACTTAAACACCCTGGCTGTATCATGAGAATTATGTGACACATAACGTTCCAGAATGTTCACGAGACAGCCAGGGTGTTTACATCAGCCAGAGAGAGTAGGATATATACGGCCAAGGTCAATAAATACTCTTGTAGTGTGACTGCTGCCTGGGAGACTGATTACCCCAGATCCAGTAGGGGTATTTCAGTCGCCTTGACAAAGAATACTGCAATGTATTCGAAACGTCATCAAACTGAACGGAATGAACATTAAACAAGAACACGGTTCAACCCGGAAGAAGAACTAAATATTGATCGTGATATTGGCCTCGCACCACAGCATAGATTTAAGTGGCGCTGTTTTCTTTTCTCTTTTTGAACCCCGAACAGATTATCTCAGTTCGTTGTGTCATGGTTGCTCGGGAGACAGATTGGTTCGAATCCCCCGTTGGCCATCGAATTGTTTTTCCGTGGTTTTCAATTTCAACTTCAGACAAAAAAGAGAACGGTATCTTTCTCAAGACCATGGCCGCTTCCTTCTCATTCCTACCCCGTACAATTACACCTGCACCCAGAGACAACGCCCTCATACAATGGTATATGTTGTTTCCCGCCATGGGGTGTCACGAGAAAAGCAGCTACAGAACTGGCGAGTCGAACATGTCCCTTTTCATTGACAATATCAAACTCTACTTACATACTAAACGAGATACACAAACTTCGTATTGTTTTTTAAACAAAAATATTAAAACAAATTTAGGATAATTCCGCAAACAGAACGTTGATAAGTTGCATTTAACAAATTAAAATTTATGACAGGAGAACATCAAGTCGTTCACCGCAGGGAAAAAAGCAACTTTTCTCCTTTTGCACACTAGGAGCAAACTTAATTATTCCTGTCATTCATTATCCAAATCCTTGAATAGTACACAGTTATAGCACCACAAAATACTCTGCAGTTAACATAATATTGGCAGATATTACACATAGGACATAACAGGAAAGCACTCAGACTTTAAAAAGATGTGGTCCAAACAGCTTCATGAAGACACTTCTGTCTGACTATCTTGCATCGTTCTTTCCTGAGATGATCCAGAAATCCAGGTAAAGTCACACATGTATGCTGAGCGTACGCATTGTAGTGAATGGCTCCGGCTGTTATCCATATACAAGCGTTTCTACTCTCGTTCTGTGCGTGATTTAGTTCCAGATCCAGTATCTCTCTCACTCTGTCACTGGTTGTTGTTGTCCCTGATATCCTGTAGATAGCGTTTAGTGTCCATCTCCAAACAAGTGCCGCATTGCCGCATGTGGTAACTCGATGCACGAGACTGTTCATCAGATGACATACCAGGCATTTGTCATCAGATACTTGTCCATGGCGTTTCAATTTCTCACCCGTCGGGACGATTTCATTTGTGTACATGTAAAGCGATACCCTCCATTCAATCGGGATCCATTTGTTCCAAATATTTTCCCAGATCTGCTTCCAGTCACGATGTGGGTATACCTGTTGTACTAGCGGAATACATTTAGATTGCTTCAATCTGAAGTTATAGTATATATTCTTAGCTTTATCCAACTTTCCAGCTGTAATTTCTGTTTCTGGAAGTTGTTGTAGAATGGAGAGAGCGTTCCGGAAGCAGCTTCTGAATGGATCTTGTTGTTGCAGGTTTGTTGTTACACACAAAGTGAGCACTGCACTATCAAATACATCTTCTCTTGAGTACAATGCTTTAATGATACGTGACAGAAAGAGTGCTGCGCATTTCTTTTCGACTGCAGTTAGGCACAAGCCACCATCCTGTTCTGTAAGATGAAGTTGATCTCTTCTTATTCTGTATCTGTATACTTTCCAGAGATAAAATCCAATTGCCATTTCAACACGTTGGCAAATGACATCTGAGGCGGGAAGAATTAAGGCAAGGAACCAGATCTTCGACAGCGCAAAGATATCTATATGCCAAACTTTTTGGAAAATGTTGAGTCGCCTTGAAAGTTCCTCCTTTAGCTGAAAGCGTGGGGTGTTTAGAGCAGAAGTCCAATTAGACTCTATCGTCTCTGAAATATCGTTACTGAAGGTAATGCCCAATATCTTGCAGTGGTTAACAATTGGAATCCGGGAGATGGCAAATATTTGTCGATTTTCATTTTAACCTAATAGCAATAATGAGGATTTGCTATAATTCACTTGTGCCCCAGACACCGTACAGAAGGCCTCGAGAGTCTCTTGCGCATTATTAGCATCTTCGTCACTGGGGTAATGTCATCCGCGTATGCGCGTACTGTGAAGCATTCGTTGTTAATACTTAGTCCGGTTAAAGTATTTTTCAAACTTTGAATCAGGGGTTCTATTGCTAAAACAAAAAGTGCTATTGATAATGGGCATCCTTGTCTAATTGATTTGTTTATCGAAAATTTTGCTGAGAGAAATCCATTTATCATAACTCGTGAAGATGCCTTGTGGTTTATGCGCTGTATTGTTTCTATAATACTGTTTGGAAATGGAAAACTTTGTAAAACTTTCCAAAGATAAGAGTGTGCTATCCTATCGAAGGCTTTGCTGAGGTTAATGCTAGCCAGAGCTCCTGAAGCATTGTCACACACTCAATGATGTATGATGACATCACGTATTGCCAGTAGATTACGGAAGATGTTTTTTCCGGGTATAGTGCAAACCTGTCCATTAGTAATTAATGAAGGGAGGATAGTTCTGATTCTGTTCGCTAAAATCTTGGCCAGTAGTTTATAGTCACCGAGCTCGATAGCTGTAGTCGCTTAAGTGCGGCCAGTATGCAGTATTCGGGAGATAGCAGGTTCGAACCCCACTGTCGGCAGCCCTGAAAATGGTTTTCCGTGGTTTTCCATTTTCACACCAGGCAAATGCTGGGGCTGTACCTTAATTAAGGCCACTGCCGCTCCCTTCACACTCCTAGCACTTCCCTGTCCCATCGTCGCCATAAGACCTATCTGTGTCAGAGCGACGTAAAGCAACTAGCAAAAAAAAAAGTTTGTAGTCGGTGTTTAATATTGTAATAGGTCTATAGTCACTAATACACGTGCACCTGGAGAGTTTGGGAATTCGGATGATAATTCCAGCTGCAAATGTATCACTTACGTTGTGACTGAAGGCATAATTAATAACTTGTGTCAGGTCTTTACCGATAACGTTCCAAAATTTATTATACCATTCATACGGGATCCCATCATAGCTTGGCGTCTTATTTGATGCAGTATGGTCTAACGCGCCCTTCACTCCTTCTTCGGAAATATTATTAGTAAGATGTGCGGTATCATCTCCTTCTAGATGACTCTGGAGATGATGAAGATATCTGTCAATATCGAACTCTGAGATGCTGTCTTCTGCAAACATTTCACAGAAATATCTCTCATTTTCTGCAAGGAGCTATTCCTTTGTGGTTAACATTGTCCCTTTACCATTATCCCATCGATTAATAAATTGCCTTTTGGCTGATCGTCTAATCTTGGCAATGTGGTAGAGAGAGATTTTCTCTCTTTCGATGAGGGAAGTGCCTTTTACGTGCTGATGTAGTTGTTCTAGGCTGCTTTCCTTAATACCTAAAATAATTATCTTACTAGAATTTAATGCAGAAGAGACATTTTGGCTTTGCTGTTCTTTGTGATGCAGATCAAACATAACTCTGTCATAGAATTCAATTTTCCTACTTGTATCCTGGTTGTACTCATACGCAATTGTCCGTCCGAGAGCTCTAATGGCAGGTTTAAGTTTATATGCCCACCAGTCCATCACGCTACTATAGCGATTTTGCGCTAATTTGCATTGGTGATAACACTCCGTGAAACGTTGGACATCCTCAGTATTATTGAAAACAGATCTATTCATCTTCCATATTCCTTTCCCCACGATGCATCTGTCAGTCCTTGTTGACTTCATCATAACCAGAACGCTATGGTGATCGGTAAAGGCGACGGGAATCGCCTTACAGCTATCGAGGAGCTGTACCTGCGCCGTAGATACGTACATCCTATCTATCCTGGATTTCGACTCCCCACGGCAAAATGTAAATTCGAAATGTGAGCCGTGTAGCTGCTGCCACACATCCTTGAGCTGCATAGACTGTATTAGTGTCTGAAGGCCTGGACAAAAGTTAAAAGTACCTGTTTGGTCTCGTGGGTGAAGAGAGCAGTTTAAATCACCTACTAGAATTATTGGACCAGGTGTCACTAAATGGGGCACTATTTCATTTGTAAATAATAAGTTTCGGTCCTGTTTGTACTGTGACCCGGATGGGCTATATACGTTTATCAATCTTGTGTTATTATAGGTGGCAGACAGAAACATTCCCGTAGGGTCCATGATGACATCATTGAGCTGAATTCCTTTCCTGTATACTATTGCAGTTCCTCGGAAGTTATCACCTACGTTCGTTATATAGTCATATAAGAAATAGAAGTTTGTCTCATTAACTTCCTGGAGGAATAAGATATCAATATCATATTCCTTCACGAACTGACTAAGCAGCGCTTGAGTTGCAACACTCCTTGCTCCATTAATATTAAGGGTTGCGTAAGTTGTAAGAAGATTCACCATAACAAGACAGAGAGGGAAAGCAAAATGCCAAGAAGCTGTATTCATATTTACGTCGACGGTTATTTATAGATACGACAGGTAGTGGTTGGTGCAGAGTCAGTCAGGTGCAGACGATTTAGAATTAGACCCTTTCCGCTCGGCACTTTTCTTTCTTGTAGGTTGACGTGGGTCCCTATAGCTTAAGGAAGTATGTGATGGTTGACTGTCCTTCAAGATTTTGTCCGCCGTGGATGACGTACTGTGTGTTTTATTTACGTTTCTCATTCGAGGTGAAGACATTTTACTTTGCTTCTCTTCGCCAATAGACGCTTCAGTTTCCACACCTTCCTCTGCCATCTCCGTATCTATTAAGTCCCGATCGCGCGTATCTGCACTGCCCATAATTTCGGTTTCCATCCTAGAGGGGAGAGATGCGTTGTTCGGGGTCTGGCTAAGATCCAGGATTAAAGGGGTGCTTGGAGTATCTATCAGGTAATTCACGGACTCCTGGGCCGGCGTGGAGTTAACTGTGGCCAAGGATTTGTAAGGCACGTTCTTAGTTGCATTAATTTGTTCATGGAAAATAGGAGGTAGGGTTTTGGAAATGCTATGTTCCAGCTCAGTCTTCATACGTTTATTCTGACTGTCTGTGACCGAAGAAAATACATTCCTATCAATAGCCGGGTTGTGCGCTGTGTTTTCCTCATTGTGTATATCTGCCCACGGGGCTTGTTTACTGGCGTTGTTGTGTGGCTCGCTTAGCGAGGGTGAAACTGGTATAGTGGGGTCTAGTTCACTGACGGATGAGTTAAAAGCTGTGAGTTTGGCATTGTTTACATTTCTTCTCTCTGCCAAGCGATTCTGGCGAAGCGGACAGTCTGGTTTCAAGTAACTGGGCGAATTGCAAGCAAGGCATGTTCTAGTTGGCCGTCATAAATAACCTGTGCACGAAAGCCTTCAATATATAAGAAGGAAGGTATTGGGTCTTTTCATTCCATTCTAATAGCTCGTATACCGTTGCGTACTTTAAAGGGGTATTGCTGTGACCACTCCTCTTCCCTGTGTTCTACCACTTTCCCGTATTTACTTAACACTAATGAAATGGACTCTATAGGCACTTCCGGGGGAACATTAAGTATTTGAACATTCTTTTGTACCCTGTCAGCTGGCATCACAGTAACTTTTCCTATACGACCATCACTTAACATTACTTCCTGAATCCCTGAATAGTGACATATCAAACGTTCGTAAATCACTGTTGAAATTACCTTAACATATGCTGCGGTTTCCAGATTGTCCAGCTGGATCATGTCGATTTGATCTGATGAGAGTTTCAGCAGTGACTAGATCCAATTATGTACGTCCCACGCCGAAGGCTTATTCTCTCGTTCAAATATGCATTTCAGAGTATTCCTCCTTACAAATTTTGTTGCCATGATATTACTTATCTTTTCACTGTTTCACTGAAAACACAATTAAACGAATTCACACAAGTAGAACTCGAAACAAACTCGTAGTTTTCTTAACAAGCACACTGTTGTAACACGAGCGACTAGCAGGAGAATGCAGAGCAGACCCTGTTCGTACTCTATGATTATTAATGCTCTAAGTTTTAGGGTAACGTCTTTATTTTTGCACCAGTAAGTATATAATACGCCTGTCTCTATGGTGTAGTGGTTAGTGTGATTAGCTGCCACCCTCGGAGGCCCGGGTTCGATTCCCGTCTCTGCCACGAAATTTGAAAAGTGGTACGAGGGCTGGAACGGGGTGCACTCAGCCTCGGGAGGTCAACTGAGTAGAGATGGGTTCGATTCCCACCTCAACCATCCTGAAAGTGGTTTTTCGTGGTTTTCCGCTTCTCCTCCAGGCAAATGCCGGGATGGTACATAACTTAAGCCACGGCCGCTTCCTTCCATCTTCCTTGTTTATCCCTTCCACTCTTCCCATCCTCCAGCAAAGCCCCTGTTCAGCATAGCATGAGAGGCCCCCTGGGCGAGGCACTGATCATCCTCCCCAGTTGTATCCCCTGACCCAGAGTCTGAAGCTCCAGGACACTGCCCTTGAGGTGATAGAGGTAGGATCCCTCGCTGAGTTCGAATGAGAAACCGACCCTGGAGGGTAAACAGATAAACAAGCAGAAGAAGAAAATTATATACTGCGTATTTTCAACATTTTTCGTCGTTCGAGGGCCCAGCCTCCTTGCGTACGTAACCACTGAAAGTATGGCGGACGTTCGTTCGATTAGTTTCAGCCAAGCAGCGCTTCCGCCACTCTATCTTATTGTAGTTCGTTGGATTGGCAAGATAGGGGGTAGAAAGCGGCCGTGGCCTTAAGTAAGGTACGATCCAGGCATTTTCCTGGAGTAGAAGTGAGAAACCATGGAAACCACTTCGAGAATGGCTGAGTTAGGGATTGAACTCCCTCTACTCCACCGACCTCGCAAGGCTGAGTGGACCCCGTTCCAGTCCTCGTACCACGTTTCGAATTTCGTAGCAGAGCAGGGAATCGATCCTGGGCCTCGAGGCATACCAGCTAATCATGCTAACGACTACGCCACAGAGGTGTACTTTATATTATATCTGATATTATAATACTTTTTTTCTTTTTTTTTTTTTTTGCTAGTTGCTTTACGTCGCGCCGACACAGGTAGGTCTTATGGTGACAGTGGGACGGGAAAGGGCTAGGAGTTGGAAGGAAGCGCCCGTGGCCTTAATTAAGTTACAGCCCCAGCATTTGCCTGGTGTGAAAATGGGAAACCACGGAAAACCATTTTCAGGGCTGCCGACAGTAGGGTTCGAACCTACTATCTCCCGAATACTGGATACTGGCCGAACTTAAGCGACTGCAGCTATCGAGCTCGGTAATTCGTATATTCATCATCATCATCATCTGTTTACCCTCCAGGTTCGGTTTTTCCCTCGGACTAAGCGAGGGATCCCACCTCTACCGCCTCAAGGGCAGTGTCCTGGAGCTTCAGACTCTTGGTCGGGGATACAACTGGGGAGTATGACCAGTACCTCGCCCAGGCGGCCTCACCTGCTATGCTGAACAGGGGCCTTGTGGAGGGATGGGAAAATTGGAAGGGATAGGCAAGGAAGAGGGAAGGAAGTGGCCGTGGCCTTAAGTTAGGTACCATCCCGGCATTCGCCTGGAGGAGAAGTGGGAAACCACGGAAAACCACTTCCAGGATGGCTGAGGTGGGAATCGAACCCACCTCTACTCAGTTGACCTCCCGAGGCTGAGTGGACCCCGTTCCAGCCCTCGTACCACTTTTCAAATTTCGTGGCAGAGCCGGGAATCGAACCCGGACCTCCGGGGGTGGCAGCTAATCACGCTAACCACTACACCACAGAGGCGGCCGGTAATTCGTATATTACGAACATTAAAATGTATTATCAAAGTTCACTTTCGTTAATTCGCCGGTTGGTAGTATAATTGAGGAATACTTAATGACGCTGCGTCTTGTGGTTAGTGAGCAAATACAATATTATGAAAAATTTCATAAAACGTTTCTACGCTTGTAAGGAATACTAGATAAGGAAAGGTTATCCTCAATTTTTAAAATGAGATTTGTGCTTAAACAATTTTGCTTTTAAACACCACAAAAACAAGAACTTTGTCCCCCACACAAATAGTGGTACAGAAGCAGTCCACGCTCTACAAAAGGATGACTTTTAACGTGTAGTTCCTACCTTGAATGGGAAGTCTCTAATAGTGATTTTCATATGGTTTATTTCTTCTGAATCCCTAAACATACAATATTTGTTCAATATTGACTCGTCTCTGATAGCGTTTTGGTATATTATACTGCTAATATATTGCTCCTTTTGTAGACTTTACTTCATGGTACTCCCTCTGTGGATTAGTGGTAGAGGGTCGGCGTCCGGGTACCAAGATAGTGGGTTCAAACCCGGCAGAGGTAGTCAGATTTTTGAAGGACGAATAAAGCTCCCTGCATCGCTCCATATCGTATGATGTCTTCATGTAACACATTTGGTGTTCACCAGACAAAATTCCTAAAAAGCTCAGCCATGGACGCCCAAGAAGGATTCGGTTTAGTCTGCCATCTAGTGGCCCTAAAGACAAATGGAACGCCGAAAATGGCAAGCAAACCGCCAGCCGGCGTCAAATTGAAATGTCTGCGTAAAGTAGCTGACGTCATAGATTATTGTTTTACCTTCCAAGGTTGGTTCTTCCCTCAAACTCAGCGAGGGATCCCACCTCTACCGCCTCAAGGCAGTGTCCTGGAGCGTGAAACTTCGGATCGGGAGATACAACTGCAAAGGACGACCAGTACCTCGCGCAGGTGTCCTCACCTGCTATGCTGAACAGGGTCCTTGTGGAGGATGGGAAGATCGGATGGGACAGACAAGGAAGTGGGAAGGAAGCGGCCGTGGCCTTAAGTCAGGTACCGCCGCGGCATTTGCCTGGAGGAGAAGAAGGAAACCACGGGCACCACTTCGAGGATGTCTGAGGTGGAAATCGAACACCTCTCTATTCAAATGATATTGCAAGGCTGTGTTGACCATTCCTCATATCACTTTTCAAATATTCTGTCAGAGCCGGAAATCGAACACCTCTCCACTCAGTTGACCTCGCGTGGACCCCGTTCCAACCCTCGAACCATTATTACTATTACTTTGTGGTTATATATATACCTCCCCGAGCCTGCACAGCGTCCTGTACTGAGGTGTAGAAATAAGCACAGAAGTAACCCTATGTATTTAAGCCTGTTGATATTGTTACCGAGTTTCTAGTTTTGCATGGACATCGAACCACGTATCCGTCAGTGGCCAATTGAACATATTATGCTTAAGAATTGGCGGAGATTCGAAGCTGGGCCACGTTGATGAGCGACCGGAAGAGACGCCACTCGGCATAGGTGTAGTTCGTGGAATTATTATTGATTGTTGACCTTCATATTTCTACGAAGATGTGTATATGCTTGATTATGTGCAATATGTCTAATGAAATAAGGGCATATTCATACATAAATCTTCAATATAGACTGTTATGTCTTTCAGCGTTCAGTCTGCAAGTCTCTGTGATTTTACTACACTCCACCAAAATCCTCTATTTTTAACAATCTCTGTGGCCTGGTTTAGTTCCATACCTGTTGTCTTTAAATCTTTAGAAACTGAGTCTAACCACTGTTGTGCTGGTCTCCATCTACTTCTCTGATTTTCCATGACAACATCCATTATCCTCCTAGGTAACCTATTCTGCTCCATTCGCCGCACATGATCCCACCAGCGAAGTCGGTTTCATCAATTGAGTTCATTCCTAACTCAGCCTTTGTCTCCTCATCGTGTGGACGCTCTTATCATTGTTTCCGACTGTTTATGCCAGCGATTATTCTCGCTACTTTCATGTCTGTTACTTGTAACTTACCAATAAGATATCTTAAAACGGACAGGTGTAATGATATTCCATTCACAAAGGCTGGAAGTCTGTTAAGACGAATGCATGTTATTTAGCACTGAAAGCACACATTTATATTTCTTCTGCATATTTGATTGATTGATTGATTGATTGATCGATCGATTGATTGATTGATTGATTGATTGATTGATTGATTGATTGATTGATTGATTGATTGATTGATTGATTGATTGATTGATTGATTGATTGATTGATTGATTGATTGATTGATTGATTGATTGGTTTATAAGTAACAATGGGTATCTAGCTGACTGGTGTTGTTCCGACGTATTATCCTATGTTCCAGTTTCATCTCCTCCTTAGTTATCTCTTCTTCTTTTCCAACTTCAGTTTGCGAGGCCTGAGGAGTCTTTCATTTTCACGCCCTATTTTGCTCTTCCTTCTTCTTTCTTGGAATGGTTAGCCTTCTACCATTTCACTGGTCAGTGTTAAGAACGTATGGTAGTCAAGTTGTATTTCTTTTTCAGACAATAATCACTGTCACCGCACCAGTACATTGCAGATATCTCCACCCACCCTGCTGGTTTCATATTACAAATCTCATGTTCGTATCACTTCTACACCCCTGCAAGCATCATGTGCGATGCCGTTATGAACTCTAACTCTCCAGCAATAGTTCCATGTTTCGTGAGACTGACAGTATGGGAAGGGTTGTGCATTCGCTGGCGAGGGAGGAAGGGAGGGAAATGAGATTTTTTTGTTTAATATCCCAAGAGAATAGATCCTGGAGGAGCCAGGCGATGTGGTTCGCAGTAAATGGAATAATAATCCAGGCTACAGGCTTGAGATGCTACTGACATTTTCTCATTTCTCCTCTTCGAATTTCAATATACATAACAATTCCTTCAATATCCGTTCGTTTCCAATCCCTTCTCCTCCTCCATAAGAATCTAATAAATGATGCAGGCTTAAGAGATTCACGTAGGTAAGCCGGAACGAATGGGGACACGTGAAACTGGATAGGAGATGTTAGCCCTTAACTTAATTTGCTTCTTCTACAGTGTGACCTTATGAATATCTCTGTCCATTTCTCAAAACGCTATAGTACCTCAAGCAAACCAAATTAAATGTGTTGTTTGCTAATATAATGGGGCAAACTTCTCTGTGGCAAGGAAAGTACGAATTCTAGCACCCTCGGACCAATGGAATTGACAGCCTCCCACTTCATTTCTCCAGGCCATGGATTCCCTGGAAACACCTTGATAAATGGAATTGAAATCGATAGATTGCTACGGTACTGATGGGAATTATGGAAAGGGATGTGCAATTTGGAGAGTTGGTATAGACTATAAAGGATTTGTTCAGATGCGGAGTCTTGCTAATCCGTTCCCGATTTCGGTTGGTCTAGCCCGAAACTACGACGGATATGAACCGACCACTTCTACCCGTATGCGTAGCTCATCGGCTCGTCCTGATTGTAAAAGCTTGTACGGGTGAGACCGGTGCGTAATGCTGTCAAAGCTAATGGGTAAGGATATAGCGTAATTATTGGCAAAGCCTGACGTTGTATCAGGGTAGCGGTGACCATATTCTTCATAAGAAATATTGATTGTACGGTGAAACTACCTACAATAATCTCAGGAAGTACGTGCACTTGAAACAATGCTCAGTATTAGGTCCGCGTGACGAGAAGGCGTTTGAGCAAGGGGCGCGTAAAGTGTTGGGCACCTCGAGCTCCGAAACATGCCTACTAAGCGTTTCCCTTGGTTAATTCCAGAGCGGCAAACAGGGTGTCGTAAACTTATCACTTTAGTGGCTTTTGTGTACAATACTTTATTTCATACCGTGGAGAATTTACGTATTTTAAACGAAATGAATTTATTATATACCAGGTGTGTGCATAAGTTTTTTTAGTAAAGAAAACACGTAATTTCCCAGGGGAATTCATGTTTTATTTATTCAAAATATTGGCCATTACCTTCTAAATACTTCACCCATCTCTCAGGTAAGTTACGAATACCATGCCAGAAAAACTACTTGTCTTTTGCGGCACACCATTCGTCGAGCCATTTTCCAACTTCCTCGAAACTGCTGAAGTGCTGTTCTGCAAGCGTGTGCCCCATCGATGCGAAAATGTGATAGTCAGATGGCGCCAGGTCGGGAGAGTACGGCGGGTGTGGAAGGATGTCCTATCCAAGCGATTTCAAGGTGTCTTTCACTAGTTATGCTGTGAGAGACGGCGCGTTGTCGTGTAATAAAATCACTTTGCCACGTCTTGTGGCCGTCTAAGGATCAATGTATTATTTAAATTAAGCATTTGTTGGCGGTAGAGTTGTGCATTAACGGTTTCGACGGGCTTCAATAGACTTCGCTCTCTTGTAGTCTACCAGAGCACGCGCTGTCTTTCACATTGAAATCACGTTTAAATTGTCGAAACCATGTCTCACGTGTTCTAATCGATGGAGCGTGTTCACCATATATTTCTACCAACAAACGAAGCTATTGCCAGACTCAACTTGTGTGTGTAGGTAGGCTAATGTCAGACTAACAAACTGACGTACAGTTTTGCTCAAATTCATACGCTTCGTACTGTTCACTGGTGCCATCTCTTAGTGAAACCGGGAAATACGCATACAACTGGTAAATTATTTTGTTTCCTCACGATGCAAATCGGCCATGTTTGATCCGTGCATTGGCATTTTATTGTTTTGTTGTTCGTGTCTTGCTATGAAAAGTATAATCGGAGTGTGCATGGGGTTGTTTTGTGATAATACATTAAAAATCTATTGATTGAAGCAGCGAACAGTCCACTAATCTACCAGATCCGTTAACATGGCCTCCGTGCTCCTGGCTTAATGAAGCTAATACTAAGTTTATGATATGAAAATCCACAGCTTGTTTCCAGTCACTTGACCGTGCCAGGAATGGAATGAATGAAGCCCCCGTCCATCGGCGACGATAGGAATTGTGCCGGCTGCCGAAGCCTGTCGCACTCCTCTGGGGCAATGATGAATGACTGACAGATGAAATGAAATTATATTGAAGACTGTTGCTGGAATGAATGATGACAGGGAAAAGCGGGGTACCCGAAGAAAAACCTGTCCCACCTCCGCTTTGTCATGGACCTGAGGTTCACTCAGCCTACACAAACATTGAGTATCAGGTTAATTCCTGGGGGCAAAGGCGGCCGGGCGTAGAGCTAACCACTCTATCTCATCATGTGCCGAGGTTACTGATAGTCAAAACCTTTACCTTGCACCACTCCAAGGGCCTTCATAGCCTGTACGAAGATGACTTTGGTTTACCTCGGCTTTGTCCAGCACAACTCTCACATGGAGTGAACGGGATTTGAACCACCGAATCCAACGGTGAGAGGCTGGCGCGCTACCGCCTGAGCCATGGAGTGATATATGCGGTATTTGTGTGTCGGAAATTGATTAAGCTATGCATTAGTCTGTATTGTGATGGTGGCAGGTTGCCTGAGTTGGTAAAGCAGAGACGCTGTAGATGAATACAGAACCACGGTGCTGCAATCAGGTGGAGAGACATTTCCCAAAGAAAGGTTTTCTGCCACAGCAAAAGGATATACAAATAACGGTTTCTCTCTTGCGTGTTTTATTTACCTACACAGTACATTGCAGTACTCTGTACTGTACTACTTCAGAATGTACATAAATCGTACAGCAAAGTTATTGTAACGAAATTCTCTTATTTTCATCCCTCTTGATAGCAGTGCAAATAGCATTAAGTACAGCGCTTGTCACATCGTAGTACGGCAATCATATCGTAAGAAGACAGTGAGGTTCGCGCTTGACTCTCGGGATGTGCAACTGCTGCGCGTTTCGTTCATCTCAAGCGTCAACTTCACGTTTCAATATCTCGGGATGTAATTGACCTATTGCGATGAAACAAACGCCATTACTTATGTGACTTTTCATGTTAACGATTGCTTACGAAATAATACAGAGTGTCCATTAAAAAAACGTAAGTTGATGTTGAAAATACTATTTTCTTACGTTTCTGACTGGCTCATAGTATTTACGTTAATTAGCCCCTTCCCTGCCTTCATGCCCGTGGAAGTCATTTTTCAATATCTCTTGTTGTTCCAGATATATCTGCGGTGAAACGTTTAAGTGGGTCACCCTGTATATATATATCATACAAATTCGTAATATCTTCTTCTTACATATAACCTCTCGAAATATTAACATTTAAATCTCAATATTTCCACTAATACACAATTCTAATATATCTCTCCTTAGTCATCATTCTTCTCATTTCGTTGTTCTTCCTTATAACCTCTCATTCGTTACGACAATAATATCCCTCAACGATATTAGTTATGCAATGCTCAGGTAAGATCCATGTCATGTTTTAATTTTCATAGGCGTGGTTATGTTTGTCAATATAATTGCCTCCAAGAACTCATCTACATGTCATATAACATGCATTTTCCCCAATACTTCTGAATCATAACTGAATAGCCATTCCAAGTATATTAGTATCATACAGCCGAACCTCCCTTCTGCAGACACCGTGGGTTCCGATAAGAAATGTCCGTTACGAGAGGTGTCCGCAAAAACAAGTTTCAGAAAACAATCGAGCATTTTAACGGCAAAGGACATCCACCTTAAATATAAGCATGCATGTCTTTATTTTTGTTATTTTATGTGTTATTATTTCATAGAGAGTTACAAACATTACTGCTTTGTGAAGTAATCCCTTGTTACTCATGTTTAACAGACAACTGAAATGCTACGGTATTTCCGTCTCACTAAGTAGCGCCTGCACTGTCTTTTCCTTCTCAAGGTGACGACCTGAGCTCGACCTTATCAGCGATAATCCGAGTTATGAATAGAATGATGCAAGAAGGGAAGAAAATCCACGGGTAACTTGTGAGTCAACAGTCTCTGGCAGCATTTCTGGGCAATTAGAATTCTCAGAATAGGTCTATACAGCACTAGGTAGAACTGCATTCTGTTGAAACTTCTCAAGCCTTGCACTCTAACTAGTACAAGAATGTCTGAAGAATGGTTTTAAAAGAAATGATGACATGTGGTCCGGCATAATAAATTGTCCTGCAACGTGTAAAGTGTCCGTTGGACGGGACAAATGGCGCTGTCCGCTGTCCGGAGTTCGAGGTGTCCGCTTAAATGAGGCCAATTCAACACTTGTCTTATGTAAAATAAAATCGGCTACGAAGAAAATTGTCCGTATAGGGAGGTGTCCTCTGAATAAGGGTGTCCGTTAGGGCAGGTTCGACTGTATATCGATATGCAACACACTCACTAAAAGCATCAACATAACCATATCACTTCCCATATCAGTTTACATATCATTTAAAATAAATAATGTTCGTGGTTTTTATGACCAAGATCTGCTATTGATGGTTAGAATCTGACTGAGAATGTTGGTGAAAGAAAATATTTCTACCTAACGATATGAACACCTTTAAACAAGAAACTTATCTCATATCTCGTCACTCCTCCGGAACTGCCTCCTTCTTCTCAGATGTTACATGTGCTCCACGCGGCCGGTTACCGTCTCTCCGGACGTCATCTCTGGTACCATTGCATTGATGCTGCTATGCTTCGTTATGGCATCCTAGGCCATATTCTTCCTCAGTTTAAGAGAACTACATGGTGTTACAGTTGCTCATGAATGTAGAAATCAACATTGGATTGGGAGAATACATATATAAATTAGCCTCTCAATATTATGATAGATGCTACTTGAAATTTCGTATCTATAACTATCTGGATACAGCTTCTTATAAGTAAATATATCTTTCCGGTCTATATGGATTTCAATTACTAATCCAATTTCTCTTCTATGTACTATATGCCTGAAGTACGGAATTTTGGCCTCTCGCTTATTCTCTTCAGCGGTCTCAATATTTCCCCCAGCCGGTATTTAAACTTGAAAATATCGGATCTTTTGCGTATTTTAATTTCTGATCCTATGCTATATAGCACGCAATTCTGATTCAATTTTATGTTTAGATAGTTCTTCTGATACGCAGCGACGACAGATTTAGCCTTCCTTCTTCTCCGATCTTTTTTCGTAATGTAATATTTTTTTCTTCCAGTAAAGAATGAATTAGTATTCAATTATTTTTATAACAATACCTGCTCCATCTGAACGTTCTTATACATGGCCCTTGCAATTCCATGCCTTCTAAATTTAAGTTGATCTTAGTTTCGGTGCCTTTTTTAAATATATTTATTCTGCCTGAAGTTGCCATGCGCCAACTTGTCTGTCCCTTTATCCCCTTCCCCTTCGTATTTGCATCTGGACTGTAACGTAATGGTACAGATCAGACACCATGAATGCCATCAGTACTGGACACGTAATGTGGCACAATTTGAATACCAAGGTAGTCGGCTGCGTAGCTGTGAGCTTGCCTTCGTGATACGGCGTACTCTGATTCCAACGTCATCAACAATGGATATGGTTTCCCATGTCTTCCCTTTTCCAAATCAATTAAAAGCTTTATTAAGAGCATGGATCCTACCTCACCATCCTAATCCTTTATCTTCCTTGCAGAGCCGAAAACTTTCAGTGTGTTAGTACGACCATTAGTAAAATTATAATAACAGTAATGCAGTACTATACATCCTCCTAAACTGAAAGCTAAAACACGGACAGTCTTTTGGTCTGGTGTACCCTTTGAATGTTGTGCGTCAACGTGGTTTAACAGTTATCATATAATAAGGATGGATGTCCAACGAAAGGAAACAGTGTGACGGATATCCAGAACCTGTATTCACTCATCTCCATTGGATACCAACGCCCTAGGGTATTGCTCCTCCACTTACGGCGCTGTTAGAGAAGATATTATGCAAGACTTACAAGTTCATGTTTTGTGTTACACGACTTCTCAGCTAGGATTAGACTCCAGAAATCCATTCATGAATGAAGATCTGACACAAATGGTTACCACATTTAGCCTACAATTGAAATTGGCATACGAATGGTCTCCAAAGAGACATCACACCAGTGTCAATCAGTCTCGACTGATCTACTTTTAGGGCTTTTGCCCATGTAATAGATTCCCTACCAGTTGGTTACCTTGTCTTTTTGTCAGAAATCACCCTGAACAAATCATACTATTTTCCTTAGTATCTTTGCGAGTTCCCGAATCAAGTATTCCTAGTGAGGTTCCTGTACACTGGAACCATACTCTAACTGGGCCCTGACCGGTGACATACGCCCTTATTATTACCTCTTATTATCATTATTTTGACGGTGCTATCTTCTAGCAAAGAATTTTGTCAACAAGCGGGCAGCTATTCCAAGTCAACAGAAAAAACAAAAGCACAAATATGCCGATGTGGAATTTTGAACTCAAAATTATCCTTTATTGTGTGGCAGACCCATTTAGCCACCTCGGACCTTGAGGCATGATTGAACACAAGGAGACATACTCAGTACCAAAGAATCAAAATTGTTTAGGGGTTGATCATCCCAAACTTGTATAGTAGCATCAGTCAGTTGCTGAAGGGGGGCTCAAGCCTTCCATGTCTAACACAGTTCATACCCACAAAATATGCCGGCCATGCAGTTCTCTATATGCTATGCTTTTCAAGGGACTGATTGAGCACTCTTGCGCTATGGGCAGGAGCATGATCACCCACAGTGGAAGCAAATCCTGTAACTACAGTTTGGAGGATGTTGACTCTGTACACCAGAAAATTCATGTTACT